>NW_027174617.1:0-304000 GCF_000390325.3 Nicotiana tomentosiformis
CCTGGGACCACTCGGAAGGCGTGGGCTAAATATGGGAATCGCGCGGAATTCTAGTTGTTTGGCCGAAAAACGCAAAAAATGAGGAACGATCATGGCGGGGTGGTTACTATGGTTCCTTAGGTCATATTTGATGGCCCGGAAAATTTTTAGGCGATCGGGGTTCGGGGTTCCCGGGACCCCTTGGAAGGGTGGGCAATAGCACAAAAAAATATTGTAATCGGGCAAAATTCTAGTTTTTTGGCCGAAAAATGCAAAAACTGAGGAACGATCATGGCGGGGCGGTTACTATGGTTCCTTAGGTCGTATTTGACGGCCCGGAAAAATTTTAGCCGATCGGGGTCCGGGGGTCCCGGAACCCATTGGAAGGGTGGGCAATAGCACACAAAAATATTGTAATCGGGCGGAATTCTAGTTTTTTGGCCGAAAAATGCAACAAATGAGAAATGATCATTGCTAGGCGGTTACTATGGTTCCTTTGGTCTTATTTGATAGTCCAGAAAAATTTTAGGCGATCGGGGTCCAGAGGTCCCGGGACCACTCGGAAGGCGTGGGCTATAACACACAAAAATTTGGGAATCGCGCGGAATTCTAGTTGTTTGGCCGAAAAACGCAAAAAATGAGGAAAGATCATGGCGGGGTGGTTACTATGGTTCCTTAGGTCGTATTTGATGCCCCGAAAAAATTTTAGGCGATCGGGGTTCGGGGTTCCCGGGACCCCTTGGAAGGCGTGGGCTAAAGCACACGAAAATATGGAAATCGCGCGGAATTCTAGTTTTTTGGCTGAAAACGCAAAAGACTAGGAACGATCATGGCGGGGCGGTGACTATGGTTCCTTAGGTCGTATTTGATAGTCCGGAAAATTTTTAGGTGATCCGGCTCCGTGGGGCCCGACACACTCGGAAGGCGTGGGCGATAGCACACAAAAATATGGGAATAGAGCGGAATTCTAGTTTTTTGGCCAAAAAATGCAAAAAATGAGGAACGATCATGGCAGGGCGGTGACTATGGTTTCTTAGGTCGTATTTGATGGCCTGGAAAATTTTTGCCGATCGGGGTCCACGGCTCCCGGGACCACTCGGAAGGCGTAAGCTATAGCACACTAAAATATGCAAATCGCGCGGAGTTCTAGTTTTTTGGCCGAAAAATGCAAAGCATTTGGAACGATCATGGCGGGGCGGTGACTATGGTTCCTTAGGTCGTATTTGATAGTCTGGAAAATTTTTAGACGATCCGGCTCCGGGGGGCCCGACCCACTCGGGCGGCGTGGGCGATAGCACACAAAAATAAGGGAATCGGGCGGAAATCTAGTTTTTTGGCCAAAAAACGCAAAAAATGAGGAACGATCATGGCGGGGCGGTTACTATGGTTCCTTAGGTCGTATTTGATGGCCCGGAAAATTTTTAGCCGATCGGGGTCCGGGGGTCCCGGAACCACTTGGAAGGGTGGGCAATAGCACACAAAAATATTGTAATCGGGCGAAATTCTAGTTTTTTGGCCGAAAAATACAACAAATGAGGAATGATCATGGCTGGGCGGTGACTATGGTTCCTTTGGTCTTATTTGATAGTCCGGAAAAATTTTAGGCGATCGGGGTCCGCGGCTCCCCGGACCACTTGGAAGGCGTGGGTATAGCACACGAAAATATGGGAATCGGGCGTAATTCTAGTTTTTTGGCCGAAATTTGCAAAAAATTAGAAACGATGATGGCGGGGCGGTTACTATGGTTCCTTAGGTCATATTTGACAGCCCGGAAATATTTTAGGCGATCGGGGTCCGGAGGTCCCGGAACCACTTGGAAGGGTGGGCAAAAGCACACAAAAATATTGTAATCGGGCGGAATTCTAGTTTTTTGGCCAAAAATTGCAACAAATGAGGAATGATCATGGCTGGCCGGTGACTATGGTTCCTTTGGTCTTATTTGATAGTCGGGAAAAATATTAGGCGATAGGGGTCCGGAGCGGAATTCTAGTTGTTTGGCCGAAAAATGCAAACAATGAGGAACGTTCAGGGCGCGGCGGATACTATGGTTCCTTAGGTCGTATTTGATAGTCCGAAAAAATTTTAGGCGATAGGGGTCTGGAGGTCCCGGGACCACTCGGAAGGTGTGGGCTATAACACACAAAAATATGGAAATCGCGCGGAATTCTAATTGTTTGGCCGAAAACACAAAAAATAAGGAACGATCATGGCGGGGCGAATACTATGGTTCCTTAGGTCGTAATTGATTGCCCGGAAAAATTTTAGGCGATCGGGGTCCGCGGCTCTTGGGACCACTCGGAATGCGTGGGTATAGCACATGAAAATATGGGAATCGGGCGAAATTCTAGGTCTTTTTCAGTAACATGCAAAAAATATGGAAAGATCTTGGCAGGGTGGTGAATATGGTTCCTTTGGTCTTATTTGATAGTTCGGAAAAATATTAGGCGATAGGGGTCCAGAGGTCCCGGGACCACTCGGAAGGCGTGGGCTATAACACTCAAAAATATGGGAATCGCGCGGAATTCTAGTTGTTTGGCCGAAAAACGCAAAATATGAGGAACGATCATGGCGGGGCGGATACTATGGTTCCTTAGGTCGTATTTGATAGTCCGGAAAAATTTTAGGCGATAGGGGTCAGGAGGTCCTGGGACCACTCGGAAGGCGTGGGCTAAATATGGGAATCGCGCGAAATTCTAGTTGTTTGGCCGAAAAACGCAAAAAATGAGGAACGATCATGGCGGGGTGGTTACTATGGTTCCTTAGGTCGTATTTGATGGCCCCAAAAATTTTTAGGCGATCGGGGTTCGGGGTTCCCGGGACTCCTTGGAAGGGTGGGCAATAGCACACAAAAATATTGTAATCGGGCGGAATTCTAGTTTTTTGGCCGAAAAATGCAAAAAAATGAGGAACGATCATGGCGGGGCGGTTACTATGGTTCCTTAGGTCGTATTTGACGGCCCGGAAAATTTTTAGCCGATCGGGGTCCGGGGGTCCCGGAACCACTTGGAAGGGTGGGCAATAGCACACAAAAATATTGTAATCGGGCGGAATTCTAGTTTTTTGGCCGAAAAATGCAACAAATGAGGAATGATCATGGCTGGGCGGTGACTATGGTTCCTTTGGTCTTATTTGAGAGTCCGAAAAAATTTTAGGCGATCGGGGTCTGGAGGTCCCGGGACCACTCGGAAGGCGTGGGCTATAACACACAAAAATATGGGAATCGCGCGGAATTCTAGTTTTTTGGCCGAAAAACGCAATAAATGAGGAACGATCATGGCGGGGCGGTGACTATGGTTCCTTAGGTCGTATTTGATGGCCCGGAAAATTTTAGGCGATCGGGGTCCACGGCTCCCGGGACCACTCGGAAGGCGTGGGCTATAGCACACGAAAATATGCAAATCGCGCGGAGTTATAGTTTTTTGGCCGAAAAATGCAAAGCATTTGGAACGATCATAGTGGGCGGTGACTATGGTACCTTAGGTCGTATTTTATAGTCTGGAAAAATTTTAGGCGATCGGGGTCCGCGGCTCCCCATACCACTTAGGAGGCGTGGGTATAGCACACGAAAATATGGGAATCGGGCGTAATTCTAGGTTTTTGACCGAAAAATGCAAAAAATGAGAAACGATGATGGAGGGGCAGTTACTATGGTTCCTTAGGTCGTATTTGACGGCCTGGAAAAATTTTAGGCGATCGGGGTCCGGGGGTCCCGGAACCACTTGGAAGGGTGGGCAAATAGCACACAAAAATATTGTAATCGGGCGGAATTCTAGTTTTTTGGCCGAAAAATGCAACAAATGAGGAATGATAATGGCTGGGCGGTGACTATGGTTCACTAGGTCATATTTGGTAGTCTGGAAAAATTTTAAGCGATAGGGGTCCGGAGACCCGGGACCACTCGGAAGGAGTGGGCTATAACACACAAAAATATGGGATGGCGCGGAATCCTTGTTGTTTGGCCGAAAAACGCAAAAAATGAGGAACGATCATGGTGGGGCGGATACTATGGTTCCTTAGGTCGTATTTGATAGTCCAGAAAAAATTTAGGCGATAGGGGTCCGGAGGTCCCTGGACCACTCGGAAGGCGTGGGCAATAGCACACAAATATATTGTAATCGGGCGGAATTCTAGTTTTTTGGACGAAAAACGCAACAAATGAGGAATGATAATGGCTGGGCGGTGACTATGGTTCCTTAGGTCGTATTTGATAGCCCGGAAAATTTTTAGGCGATAAGTGTCCGGATTTCCCGGGTTCACTTGGAAGGCGTGGGCTATAACACACAAAAATATGGGAATCGCGCGGAATGCTAGTTGTTTGGCCGAAAAACGCAAAAAATGAGGAACGATCATGGCGGGGTGGTTACTATGGTTCCTTATGTCGTATTTGATGGCCCGGAAAAATGTTAGGCGATCGGGGTCCGCAGCTCTTGGGACCACTCGGAATGCGTGGGTATAGCACACGAAAATATGGGATTCGGGCAAAATTCTAGGTCTTTTTCAGTAAGATGCAAAAAATGTGGAAAACTCTTGGCAGGGCGGTGACTATAGTTCCTTTGGTTTTATTTGATAGTCCGGAAAAATATTAGGCGATAGGGGTCCGGAGGACCCGGGACCACTCGGAAGGCATGGGCTATAACACACAAAAATATGGGAAACGCACGGAATTCTAGTTGTTTGGCCGAAAAATGCAAAAAATGAGAAACGATGATGGCGGGGCGGTTACTATGGTTCCTTAGGTCGTATTTAATGGCCCGGAAAAATTTTAGGCGATCGGGGTCCGGGGGTCCCGGAACCATTTGGAAGGGTGGGCAATAGCACACAAAAATATTGTAATCGGGCGGAATTCTAGTTTTTTGGCCGAAAAATGCAACAAATGAGGAATGATTATGGCTGGGCGGTGACTATGGTTCCTTTGGTCTTATTTGATAGTCCAGAAAAATTTTAGGCGATAGGGGTCCGCGGCTCCTCGGACCACTTGGAAGGCGTAGCACACGAAAATATGGGAATCGGGCGTAATTCTAGTTTTTTGGCCGAAAAATGCAAAAAATGAGAAACGATGATGGCGGCGCGGTTACTATGGTTCCTTAGGTCGTACTTGACGGCCCGGAAAAATTTTAGGCGATCGGCGTCCGGGGGTCCCGGAACCACTTGGAAGGGTGGGCAATAGCACACAAAAATATTGTAATCGGGCGGAATTCAAGTGTTTTGGCTGAAAAACGGAACAAATGAGGATTAATCATGGCTGGGCGGTAGCTATGGTTCCTTTGGTCTTATTTGATAGTCCGTAAAAATATTAGGCGATAGGGGTCCGGAGGTCCCGGGACCACTCGGAAGGCGTGGGCTATAACACACAAAAATATGGGAATCGCGCGGAATTCTAGTTGTTTGGCCGAAAAATGCAAAAAATGAGGAACGATCATGGCAGGGTAGTTACTATGGTTCCTTAGGTCGTATTTGATGGCCCGGAAAATTTTTAGGCGATCGGGGTTCGGGATTCCCGGAAGCCCTTGGAAGGCGTGGGCTATAACACACAAAAATATGGGAATAGCGCGGAATTCTAGTTGTTTGGCCGAAAAACGCAAAAAATGAGGAACGATCATGGCGGGGTGGTTACTATGGTTCCTTATGTCGTATTTGATGGCCCGGAAAATATTTAGGCGATCGGGGTTCGGGGTTCCCGAAACCCCTTGGAAGGCATGGGCTAAAGCACACGAAAATATGGAAATCGCGCGGAATTCTAGTTTTTTGGCTGAAAAATGCAAAAGACTAGGAAGAATCATGGCGGGGCGGTGACTATGGTTCCTTAGGTCGTATTTGATAGTCCGGAAAATTTTTAGGCGATCCGGCTCCGGGGGGCCCGACCCACTCGGAAGGCGTGGGGGATAGCACACAAAAATATGGGAATCGGGCGGAATTTTAGTTTTTTGGCCCAACAATGCAAAAAAATGAGGAATGATCTTGGCGAGGCGGTGACTATGGTTCCTTAGGTCCTAATTGATGGCCCGAAAATTTTTTAGGCGATCCGAGTCCGGCGGCCCGGCCCACTCGGAAGGCGTGGGGCACACATAAATATGGTAATCGAGCGGAATTCTAGTTTTTTGGCCGAAAAACGCAATAAATGAGGAACGATCATGGCGGGGTAGTGACTATGGTTCCTTAGGTCGTATTTGATGGCCCGGAAAATTTTAGGCGATCAGGGTCCACGGCTCCCGGGACCACTCGGAAGGTGTAAGCTATAGCACACGAAAATATGCAAATCGCGCGGAGTTCTAGGTTTTTGGCCGAAAAATGCAAAGCATTTGGAACGATCATGGTGGGGCGGTGACTATGGTACCTTAGGTCGTATTTGATAGTCCGGAAAAATTTTAGGCGATCGGGGTCCGTGGCTCCCCGGACCACTTGGAAGGAGTGGGTATAGCACACGAAAATATGGGAATCGGGCGTAATTCTAGTTTTTTGGCCGAAAAATGCAAAAAATGAGAAACGATGATGGCAGGGCGGTTACTATGGTTCCTTAGGTCGTATTTGACAGCCCGGAAAAATTTTAGGCGATCGGGGTCCGGGGGTCCCGGAACCACTTAGAAGGGTGGGCAATAGCACACAAAAATATTGTAATCGGGCGGAATTCTAGTTTTTTGGCCGAAAAATGCAAAAAATGAGGAACGATCATGGTGGGGAGGATACTATGGTTCCTTAGGTCGTATTTTATATTCCGGAAAAATTTTAGGCGATAGGGGTCCGGAGGTCCCGAGACCACTCGGAAGGTGTGGGCTATAACACACCAAAATATGGGAATCGCGCGGAATTCTAGTTGTTTTGCCGAAAAACGCAAAAAATAAGGAACGATCATGGCAGGGCGGATACTATGGTTCCTTAGTTCTTATTTGATTGCCCGGAAAAATTTTAGGTGATCGGGGTCCGCGGCTCTTGGAACCACTCGGAATGCGTGGGTATAGCACACGAAAATATGGGAATCGGGCAAAATTCTAGGTCTTTTTCAGTAACATGCAAAGAATGTGGAAACATCTTGGCAGGGAGGTGACTATGATTCCTTTGGTCTTATTTGATAGTCCGGAAAAATATTAGGCGATAGGGGTCCGGAGGTCCCGGGACCACTCTGAAGGCGTGGGCTATAACACACAAAAATATGGGAATCGCGCGGAATTCTAGTTGTTTGGCCAAAAACGCAAAAAATGAGGAACGATCATGGCGGGGTGGTTACTATGGTTCCTTAGGTCGTATTTGATGGCCCGGAAAATTTTTAGGCGATCGGGGTTCGGGGTTCCCGGGACCCCTTGGAAGGCATGGGCTAAAGCACACGAAAATATGGAAATCACGCGGAATTCTAGTTTTTTGGCTGAAAAATGCAAAAGACTAGGAAGGATCATGGAGGGGCGGTGACTATGGTTCAGTAGGTCGTATTTGATAGTCCGGAAAATTTTTAGGCGATCCGGCTCCGGGGGGCCCGACCCACTCGGAAGGCGTGGGCGATAGCACACAAAAATATGGGAATCGGGCAGAATTCTAGTTTTTTGGCCAAACAATGCAAAACAATGAGGAACGATCTTGGCGAGGTGGTGACTATGGTTCCTTAGGTTGTAATTGATGGCTCTAAAAATTTTTAGGCGATCCGAGTCCGGCGGCCCGGCCCACTCGGAAGGCGTGGGGCACACAAAAATATGGTAATCGAGCGGAATTCTAGTTTTTTGGCCGAAAAATGCAATAAATGAGGAACGATCATGGCGGGGCGGTGACTATGGTTCCTTAGGTCGTATTTGATGGCTCGGAAAATTTTAGGCGATCGGGGTCCACGACTCCCAGGACCACTCGGAAGGCGTAAGCTATAGCACACGAAAATATGCAAATCGCGCGGAGTTCTAGTTTTTTGGCCGAAAAATGCAAAGCATTTGGAACGATCATGGTGGGGCGGTGACTATGGTACCTTAGGTCGTATTTGATAGTCCGAAAAAATTTTAGGCGATCGGGGCCCGCGGCTCCCCGGTCCACTTGGAAGGAGTGGGTATAGCACACGAAAATTTGGCAATCGGGCGTAATTCTAGTTTTTTGGCCGAAAAATGCAAAAAAATGAGAAACGATGATGGCGTGGCGGTTACTATGGTTCCTTAGGTCGTATTTGACGGCCCGGAAAAATTTTAGGCGATCGGGGTCCGGGGGTCCCGGAACCACTTGGAAGGGTGGGCAATAGCACACAAAAATATTGTAATCGGGCGGAATTCTAGTTTTTTGGCCGAAAAATGCAACAAATGAGGAATGATCATGGCTGGGTGGTGACTATGGTTCCTTAGGTCGTATTTGATAGTCAAGAAAATTTTTAGGCGATAGGGGTTCGGAGTTCCCGGGTTCACTTGGAAGGCGTGGGCTATAGGACACGAAAATATGGGAATCGAGCGGAATTCTAGTTTTTTGGCCGAAAAACGGAAAAAACTAGGAACGATCATGGCTGGGCGGTGTCTATGGTTTCTTAGGTCTTATTAGATAGTCTAGAAAAATTTTAGGCGATAGGGGTCCGGAGACCCGGGACCACTCGGAAGGCGTGGGCTATAACACACAAAAATATGGGATGGCGCGGAATCCTAGTTGTTTGGCCGAAAAATGCAAAAAATGAGGAACGATCATGGCGGGGCGGATACTATGGTTCCTTAGGTCGTATTTGATAGTCCGGAAAAATTTTAGGCGATAGGGGTCCGGAGGTCCTGGGACCACTCAGAAGGTGTAGGCCATAACACACAAAAATATGGGAATCGCGCGGAATTCTAGGTCTTTTTCAGTAACATGCAAAAAATGTGGAAAGATCTTGGTAGGGCGGTGACTATGGTTCCTTTGGTCTTATTTGATAGTCCGGAAAAATATTAGGCGATAGGGGTCCGGAGGTCCCGGGACCACTCGGAAGGCATGGGCTATAACACACAAAAATATGGGAATCGCGCGGAATTCTAGTTGTTTGGCCTAAAAACGCAAAAAATGAGGAATGATCAAGGCGGGGCGGATACTATGGTTCCTTAGGTCGTATTTGATAGTCCGGAAAAATTTTAGGCGATAGGGGTCAGGAGGTCCCGGGACCACTCGAAAGGCGTGGGCTATAACACACCAAAATATGGGAATCGCGCGGAATTCTAGTTGTTTGGCCGTAAAACGCAAAAAATAAGAAATGATCATGGCGGGGCGGATACTATGGTTCCTTAGGTCGTATTTAATTGCCCGGAAAAATTTTAGGCGATCGGGGTACACGGCTCTTGGGATCACTCGGAATGCGTGGGTATAGCACACGAAAATATGGGAGTCGGGCAAAATTCTAGGTCTTTTTCAGTAACATGCAAAAAATGTGGAAAGATCTTGGCAGGGCGGTGACTATGGTTCCTTTGGTCTTATTTGATAATCTGGAAAAATATTAGGCGATAGGGGTCCGGAGGTCCCGGGACCACTCGGAAGGCGTGGGCTATAACACAAAAAAATATGGGAATCGCGCGGAATTCTAGTTGTTTGGCCGAAAAACGCAAAAAATGAGAATCGATGATGGCGGGGAGGTTACTATGGTTCCTTAGTTCGTATTTGACGGCCTGAAAAAATTTTAGGCGATCGGGGTCCGGGGGTCCCGGAACCACTTGGAAGGGTGGGCAATAGCACACAAAAATATTGTAATCGGGCGGAATTCTAGTTTTTTGGCCGAAAAATGCAACAAATGAGGAATCATCATGGCAGGGCGGTGACTATGGTTCCTTTGGTCTTATTTGATAGTCCGGAAAAGTTTTAGGCGATCGGGGTCCGCGGCTCCTCGGACCACTTGGAAGGTGTAGCACACGAAAATATGGGAATCGGGCGTAATTCTAGTTTTTTGGCCGAAAAATGCAAAAAATGAGAAACGATGATGGCGGGGCGGTTACTATGGTTCCTTAGGTCGTATTTGATGGCCCGGAAAAGTTTTAGGCGATCGGGGTCCGGGGGCCCCGGAACCACTTGGAAGGGTGGGCAATAGCACACAAAAATATTGTAATCGGGCGGAATTCTAGTTTTTTGGCCGAAAAATGCAACAAATGAGGAATGAACATGGCTGGGCGGTGACTATGGTTCCTTTGGTCTTATTTGATAGTCCGTAAATATATTAGGCGATAGGGGTCCGGAGGTCCCGGAACCATACGGAAGGCGTGGGCTATAACACACAAAAATATGGGAATCGCGCGGAATTCTAGTTGTTTGGCCGAAAAACGCAAAAAATGAAGAACGATCATGGCGGGTCGGATACTATGGTTCCTTAGGTCGTATTTGATAGTCCGGAAAAATTTTAGGTGATAGGGGTCCGGAGGTCCTGGGACCACTCGGAAGGCGTGGGCTATAACACACAAAAATATGGCAATCGCGCGGAATTCTAGTTGTTTCGCCAAAAAACGCAGAATATGAGGAATGATCATGGCGGGGTGGTTACTATGGTTCCTTAGGTCGTATTTGATGGCACAAAAATTTTTTAGGCGATCGGGGTTCGGGGTTCCCGGGAGACCTTGGAAGGCGTGGGCTATAACACACAAAAATATGGGAATCGCGCGGAATTCTAGTTGTTTGGCCGAAAAACGCAAAAGATAAGGAACGATCATGGCGGGGTGGTTACTATGGTTCCTTAGGTCGTATTTGATTTCCCGGAAAATTTTTAGGCGATCGGGGTTCGGGGTTCCCGGGACCCCTTGGAAGGCGTGGGCTAAAGCACACGAAAATATGGAAATCGCGCGGAATTCTAGTTTTTTGGCTGAAAAACGCAAAAGACTAGGAAGTATCATGGCGGGGCGGTGACTATGGTTCCTTAGGTCGTATTTGATAGTCCGGAAAATTTTTAGGCGATCCGGCTCCGTGGGGCCCGACCCACTCGGAAAGCGTGGGCGATTGCACACAAAAATATGGGAATCGGGCGGAATTCTAGTTTTTTGGCCAAAAAATGCAAAAGAATGAGGAACGATCATGGCGAGGCGGTGACTATGGTTCCTTAGGTCCTAATTGATGGCCCGAAAATTTTTTAGGCGATCGGAATCCGGCGGCCCGGCCCACTCGGAAGGCATGGGGCACACAAAAATATGGTAATCAAGCGAAATTCTAGTTTTGGGCCGAAAAACGCTATAAATGAGGAACGATCATGGCGGGGCGGTGACTATGGTTCCTTAGGTCGTAATTGATGGCTCGGAAATTTTAGGCGATCGGGGTCCACGGCTCCCGGGACCACTCGGAAGGCGTAAGCGATAGCACACGAAAATATGCAAATCGCACGGAGTTCTAGTTTTTTGGCCGAAAAATGCAAAGCATTTGGAACGATCATGGCGGGGTGGTGACTATGGTACCTTAGGTCGTATTTGATAGTCCGGAAAATTTTTAGGCGATCCGGCTCCGGGGGCCCGACCCACTCGGAAGGCGTGGGCGATAGCACACAAAAATATGGGAATCGGGAGGAATTCTAGTTTTTTGGCCAAAAAATGCAAAAAATGATAAACGATCATGGCGAGATGGTGACTATGGTTCCTTAGGTCCTAATTGATGGCCCGAAAATTTTTTAGGCGATCCGAGTCAGGCGGCCCGGCCCACTCGGAAGGCGTGGGCAATATCACACAAAAATATTGTAATCGGGCGGAATTCTAGTTTTTTGGCCGAAAAACGCAACAAATGAGGAATGATCATGGTTGGGAGGTGACTATGGTTCCTTAGGTCATATTTGATAGTCCGGAAAAATTTTAGGCGATAGGGGTCCGGAGTTCCCGGGTTCACTTGGAAGGCGTGGGTATAGCACACGAAAATATGGGAATCAGGCGAAATTCTAGTTCTTTTTCAGTAACATGCAAAAGATGTGGAAAGATCTTGGCAGCGCGGTGACTATGGTTCCTTTGGTCTTATTTGATAGTCCGGAAAAATATTAGGCGATAGGGGTCCGGAGGTCCCGGGACCACTCGGAAGGCGTGGGCTATAACACACAAAAATATGGGAATCGCGCGGAATTCTTGTTGTTTGGCCGAAAAATGCAAAAAATGAGGAACGATCATGGCGGGGCGGATACTATGGTTCCTTAGGTCGTATTTGATAGTCCGGAAAAATTTTAGGCAATAGGGGTCAGGAGGTCCCGGGACCACTCGGAAGGCGTGGGCTATAACACACAAAAATATGGGAATCGCGCGAAATTCTAGTTGTTTGGCCGAAAAATGCAAAAAATGAGGAACGATTATGGCGGGGTGGTTATTATGGTTCCTTAGGTCGTATTTGATTGCCCGAAAAATTTTTAGACGATCGGGGTTCGGGGTTCGGGGTTCCCGGGACACCTTTGAAGGGGTGGGCTAAAGCACACGAAAATATGGAAATCGCGCGGAATTCTAGTTTTTTGGCTGAAAAATGCAAAAGACTAGGAACGATCATGGCGGGGCGGTGACTATGGTTCCTTAGGTCATATTTGATAGTCCGAAAAACTTTTAGGCGATCCGGCTCTGGGGGGCCCGACCCACTCGGAAGGCGTGGGCGAATAGTACACAAAAATATGGGAATCGGGTGGAATTCTAGTAGTTTTTGGCCAAAAATGCAAAAAATGAGGAACGATCATGGAGAGGCGGTGACTATGGTTCCTTAGGTCCTAATTGATGGCCCGAAAGTTTTTTAGGCGATCCGAGTCCGGCGGCCCGGCCCACTCGGAAGGCGTGGGGCACACAAAAATATGGTAATCGAGCGGAATTCTAGCTTTTAGGCCGAAAACCGCAATAAATGAGGAACGATCATGGAGGGGCGGTGACTATGGTTCCTTAGGTCGTATTTGATGGCCCGGAAAATTTTAGGCGATCGGGGTCCACGGTTCCCGGGACCACTCGGATGGCGTAAGCTATAGCACACGAAAATATGCAAATCGCGTGGAGTTCTTGTTTTTTGGCCGAAAAATGCAAAGCATTTGGAACGATCATGGTGGGGCGGTGACTATGGTACCTTAGTTCATATTTGATAGTTCGGAAAAATTTTAGGCGATCCGGCTCCGGGGGGCCCGACCCACTCGGAAGGCGTGGGCGATAGCACACAAAAATATGGGAATCGGGCGGAATTCTAGTTTTTTGGCCAAAAAATGCAAAAGAATGAGGAACGATCATGGCGAGGCGGTGACTATGGTTCCTTAGGTCCTAATTGATGGCCCGAAAATTTTTTAGGCGATCCGAGTCCGGCGGCCCGGCCCACTCGGAAGGTGTGGGCAATAGCACACAAAAATATTGTAATCGGGCGGAATTCTAGTTTTTTGGCCGAAAAACGCAACAAATGAGGAATGATCATGGCTGGGCGGTGACTATGGTTCCTTACGTCATATTTGATAGTCCGGAAAAATTTTAGGCGATAGGGGTCCGGAGTTCCCGAGTTCACTTGGAAGGCGTGGGCTATAGGACACGACAATATGGGAATCGGGCGGAATTCTAGTTATTTGGCCGAAAAATGGAATAAACTAGGAACGATCATGGCTGGGTGGTGACTTTGGTTCCTTAGGTATTATTTGATAGTCCGGAAAACTTTTAGGCGATCGGGGTCCGCGACTCTTGGGACTACTCGAAATGCGTGGGTATAGCACACGAAAATATGGGAATTGGGCGAAATTCTAGTTGTTTGGCCGAAAAATGCAAAAAATGAGGAACTATCATGGCGGGGTGGTTACTATGGTTCCTTAGGTCGTATTTGATGGCCCGGAAAATTTTTAGACGATCGGGTTCGGGGTTCCCGGGACCCCTTTGAAGGCGTGGCTAAAGCACACGAAAATATGGAAATCGCGCGAAATTCTAGTTTTTTAGCTGAAAAACGCAAAAGACTAGGAACGATCATGGCAGGGCGGTGACTATGGTTCCTTAGGTCGTATTTGATAATCCGGAAAATTTTTAGGCGATCCGGCTCCGGGGGCCCGACCCACTCGGAAGGCGTGGGCGATAGCACACAAAAATATGGGAATCGGGCGGAATTCTAGTTTTTTGGCCCAAAAATGCAAAAAATGAGGAACGATCATGGCGAGGCGGTGACTATGGTTCCATAGGTCCTAATTGATAGCCCGAAATTTTTTTAGGCGATCCAAGTCCGGCGGCCCGGCCCACTCAGAAGGCGTGGGGGCACACAAAAATATGGTAATCGAGCGGAATTCTAGCTTTTTGGCCGAAAAACGCAATAAATGAGGAATGATCTTGGCAGGGCGGTGACTATGGTTCCTTAGGTCATATTTGATGGCCCGGAAAATTTTAGGTGATCGGGGTCCACGGCTCCCGGGACCACTCGGAAGGCGTAAGCTATAGCACACGAAAATATGCAAATCGCGCGGAGTTCTAGTTTTTTGGCCGAAAATGCAAAGCATTTGGAACGATCATGGTAGAGCGGTGACTATGGTACCTTAGGTCGTATTTGATAGTCCGGAAAAATTTTAGGCGATCGGGGTCCGCGACTCCCCGGACCACTTGGAAGGCGTGGGTATAGCACAAGAAAATATGGGAATCGGGCGTAATTCTAGTTTTTTGGCCGAAAAATGCAAAAATTGCGAAACGATGATCGCGGGGCGGTTCCTATAGTTCCTTAGGTCGTATTTGACGGCCCGAAAAAATTTTAGGCGATCAGGGTCCGGGGGTCCCGGAACCACTTGGAAGGGTGGGCAATAGCACACAAAAATATTGTAATCGGGCGGAATTCTAGTTTTTTTGGCCGAAAAACGCAACAAATGAGGAATGATCATGGCTGGGCAGTGACTATGGTTCCTTAGGTCGTATTTGATAGTCCGGAAAAATTTTAGGCGATAGGGGTCCGGAGTTCCCGGGTTCACTTGGACGGCGTGGGCTATAGGACACGAAAATATGGGAATCGCGCGGAATTCTAGTTTTTTGGCCGAAAAACGAAAAAAACTAGGAACGATCATGGCTGGGCGGTGACTATGGTTCCTTAGGTCTTATTTGATAGTCCGGAAAAATTTTAGGCGATAGGGGTCCGCGTCTCTTGGGACCACTCGGAATGCGTGGGTATAGCACACGAAAATATGGGAATCGGGCGAAATTCTAGTTGTTTGGCCGAAAAACGCAAAAAATGAGGAACGATCATGGCGGGGCGGATACTATGGTTCCTTAGGTCGTATTTGATAGTCCGGAAAATTTTTAGTCGATCGGGGTCCGGAGGTCCCCGGACCCCTCGGAAGGCGTGGGCTATAACACACAAATATATGGGAATCGCGCGGAATTCTAGTTGTTTCGCCAAAAAATATGGTTCCTTAGGTCGTATTTGATTGCCCGGAAAAATTTTAGGCGATCGGGTTTCGCGGCTCTCGGGACCACTCGGAATGCGTGGGTATAGCACACAAAAATATGGGAATCGGGCAAAATTCTAGGTCTTTTTCAGTAACATGCCAAAAATGTGGAAAGATCTTGGCAGGGCGGTGACTATGATTCCTTTGGTCTTATTTGATAGTCCGGAAAAATATTAGGCGATAGGGGCCCAGAGGTCCCGGGACCACTCGGAAGGCGCGGGTTATAACACACAAAAATATGGGAATCGCGCGGAATTCTAGTTGTTTGGCCGAAAAACGCAAAAAATGAGGAACGATCATGGCGGGGTGGTTACTATGGTTCCTTAGGTCGTATTTGATTGCCCGGAAAATTTTTAGGCGATCGGGGTTCGGGGTTCCCGGGACCCCTTGGAAGGAGTGGGCTAAAGCACACGAAAATATGGAAATCGCGTGGAATTCTAGTTTTTTGGCTGAAAAACACAAAAGACTAGGAACGATCATGGCGGGGTGTGACTATGGTACCTTAGGTCGTATTTGATAGTCCAGAAAATTTTTAGGCGATCCCGCTCCGGGGGACCCGAGCCTCTCGGAAGGAGTGGGCGATAGCACACAAAAATATGGGAATCGGGCGAAATTCTAGTTTTTTGTCCAAAAAATGCAAAAAATGAGAAACGATCATGGCGAGGTGGTGACTATGGTTCCTTAGGTCCTAATTGATGGCCCGAAAATTTTTTAGGCGATCCGAGTCCGGCGGCCCGGCCCACTCGGAAGGCATGGGCAATAGCACACAAAAATATTGTAATCGGGCAGAATTCTAGTTTTTTGGCCGAAAAACGCAACAAATGAGGAATGATCATGGCTGGGTGGTCACTATGGTTCCTCAGGTCGTATTTGATTGTCCGGAAAAATTTTAGGCTATAGGAGTCCGGAGTTCCCGCGTTCACTTGGAAGGCGTGGGTATAGCACACGAAAATATGGGAATCGGGCGAAATTCTAGGTCTTTTTCAGTAACATGCAAAAGATGTGGAAACATCTTGGCAGAGCGGTGACTATGGTTCCTTTGGTCTTATTTGATAGTCCGGAAAAATATTAGGCGATAGGGGTCCGGAGGTCCCGGGACCACTCGGAAGGCGTGGGCTATAACACACAAAAATATGGGAATCGCGCTGAATTCTAGTTGTTTGGCCGAAAAATGCAAAAAATGAGGAACGATCATGGCGGGGCGGATACTATGGTTCCTTAGGTCGTATTTGATAGTCCGGAAAATTTTTAGGCGATAGGGGTCAGGAGGTCCCGGGACCACTCGGAAGGCGTGGGCTATAACACACAAAAATATGGGAATCGCGCGGAATTCTAGTTGTTTGGCCGAAAAATGCAAAAAATGAGGAACGATCATGGCGGGGTGGTTATTATGATTCCTTAGGTCGTATTTGATGGCCCGAAAAATTTTTAGATGACCGGGGTTTGGGGTTTCCGGGACCCCTTGGAAGGGGTGGGCTAAAGCACACGAAAATATGGAAATCGCGCGGAATTCTAGTTTTTTGGCTAAAAAACGTAAAAGACTAGGAACGATCATGGCGGGGTGGTGACTATGGTTCCTTAGGTCATATTTGATAGTCCGAAAAAATTTTAGGCGATCCTGCTCCGGGGGGCCCGACCCACTCGGAAGGCGTGGGCGATAGCACACAAAAATATGGGAATCGGGCGGAATTCTAGTTTTTTGGCCAAAAATGCAAAATACGAGAAATGATCATGGCAAGGCGGTGACTATGGTTCCTTAGGTCCTAATTGATGGCCCGAAAATTTTTTAGGCGATCCGAGTCTGGCGGCCCGGCCCACTCGGAAGGCGTGGGGCACACAAAAATATGGTAATCGAGCAGAATTCTAGCTTTTTGGCCGAAAAACGCAATAAATGAGGAACGATCATGGCGAGGCGGTAACTATGGTTCCTTAGGTTGTATTTGATGGCCCGGAAAAATTTTAGGCGATCGGGGTCCGCGGCTCCCCGGACCACTTGGAAGGCGTGGGTATAGCACACGAAAATATGGAAATCGGGCGTAATTCTAGTTTTTTGGCCGAAAAATGCAAAAAATGCGAAACGATGATCACGGGGCGGTTACTATGGTTCCTTAAGTCGTATTTGATGGCCCGGAAAAATTTTAGGCGATAGGGGTCCGGAGTTCCCGGGTTCACTTGGACGGCGTGGGCTATTGGACACGAAAATATGGAAATCGCGCGGAATTCTAGTTTTTTGGCCGAAAAACGGAAAAAACTAGGAACGATCATGGCTGGACGGTGACTATGGTTCCTTAAGTCTTATTTGATAGTCCGGAAAAATTTTAGGCGATAGGGGTCCGCGTCTCTTGGGACCATTCGGAATGCGTGGGTATAGCACACGAAAATATGGGAATCAGGAGAAAATCTAGGTCTTTTTCAGTAACATGCAAAAAATGTGGAAAGATCTTGGCAGGGCGGTGACTGTGGTTCCTTTGGTCTTATTTGATAGTCTGGAAAATTTTTAGGCGATCGGGGTCCGGAGGTCCCGGGAACCCTCGGAAGGCGTGGGCTATAACACACAAAAATATGGGAATCGCGCGGAATTCTAGTTGTTTGGCCGAAAAACACAAAAAATAAGGAACGATCATGGCAGGGCGGATAATATGGTTCCTTAGGTCGTATTTGATTGCCCGGAAAAATTTTAGGCAATCGGGGTCCGCGGCTCTTGGGACCACTCGGAATGCGTGGGTATAGCACACGAAAATATGGGAATCGGGCAAAATTCTAGGTCTTTTTCAGTAACATGCAAAAACTGTGGAAAGTTCTTGGCAGGGCGGTGACTATGGGTCCTTTGGTCTTATTTGAGAGTCCGGAAAAATATTAGGCGATAGGGGTCCGGAGGTCCCGGGACCAATCGGAAGGCGTGGGCTATAACACACAAAAATATGGGAATCGCGTGGAATTTAAGTTATTTGGCCGAAAAACGCAAAAAATGAGGAACGATCATGGCGGGGCGGATACTATGGTTCCTTAGGTCGTATTTGATAGTCCGGAAAAGTTTTAGGCGATAGGGGTCAGGAGGTCCCGGGACCACTCGGAAGGCGTGGGCTATAACACACAAAAATATGGGAATCGCGTGGAATTCTAGTTGTTTGGCCGAAAAACGCAAGAAATGAGGATTGATCATGGCTGGGCGGTGACTATGGTTCCTTAGGTCGTATTTGATAGTCCGAAAAAATTTTAGGCGATAGGGGTCCGGAGTTCCCGGGTTGACTTGGAAGGCGTGGGCTATAGGACACGAAAATATGGGAATCGCACGGAATTCTAGTTTTTTGGCCGAAAAACGGAACAAAGTAGGAACGAACATGGCTGGGCGGTGACTATGGTTCCTTAGGTCTTATTTGATAGTCCAGAAAAATTTTAGGCGATAGAGGTCCGCGTCTCTTGGGACCACTCGGAATGCGTGGGTATAGCGCACGAAAATATGGGAATCGGGCGAAATTCTAGTTGTTTGGCCGAAAAACGCAAAAAATGAGGAACGATCATGGCGGGGTGGATACTATGGTTCCTTAGGTCGTATTTGATAGTCTAGAAAATTTTTAGGCGATCGGGGTCCGGAGGTCCCGGGAACCCTCGGAAGGCGTGGGCTATAACACACAAAAATATGGGAATCGCGCGGAATTCTAGTTGTTTGGCCGAAAAACGCAAAAAATAAGGAATGATCATGGCAGGGCAGATAATATGGTTCCTTAGGTCGTATTTGATTGCCCGGAAAAATTTTAAGCGATCGGGGTCCGCGGCTCTTGGGACCACTCGGAATGCGTGGGTATAGCACACGAAAATATGGGAATCGGGCAAAATTCTAGGTCTTTTTCAGTAACATGCAAAAACTGTGGAAAGATTTTGGCACGGCGGTGACTATGGTTCCTTTGGTCTTATTTGATAGTCCGGAAAAATATTAGGCGATAGGGGTCCGGAGGTCCCGGGACCACTCGGAAGGCGTGGGCAATAGCACACAAAAATATGGTAATCGAGCGGAATTCTAGTTTTTTGGCCAAAAATGCAAAACATGAGGAACGATCATGGCGAGATGGTGACTATGTTCCTTAGGTCGTAATTGATGGCCCAAAAATTTTTTTTGCGATCCGAGTCCGGCGGCCTGCCCCACTCGGAAGGCGTGGGCAATAGCACGCAAAAATATGGTAATCGAGCGGAATTCTAGTTTTTTGGCCGGAAAATGCACTTATTGAGGAACGATCATGGCGGGGCGGTGACTATGGTTCCTTAGGTCATATTTGATGGCCCGGAAAATTTTAGATGATCGGGGTCTACGGCTCCCGGGACCACTCGGAAGGCGTAAGCAATAGCACACGAAAATATGCAAATCGCCCGGAGTTCTAGTTTTTTGGCCGAAAAATATAAAGCATTTGGAACGATCATGGTGGGGCGGTGACTATGGTACCTTAGGTCGTATTTGATAGTCCGGAAATATTTTAGGCGATCGGGGTCCGCGACCCCACGGACCACTTGGAAGGCGTGGGTATAGCACACGAAAATATGGGAATCGGGCGTAATTCTAGTTTTTTGGCCGAAAAATGCAAAAAATGAGAAACGATGATCGCGGGGCGGTTACTATGGTTCCTTAGGTCGTATTTGACGGCCTGGAAAAATTTTAGGCGATCGGGGTCCGGGGGTCCCGGAACCACTTGGAAGGGTGGGCAATAGCACACAAAAATATTGTAATCGGGCGGAATTCTAGTTTTTTGGCCGAAAAATGCAACAAATGAGGAATGATCATGGCTGGGCGGTGACTATGGTTCCTTAGGTCGTATTTGATAGTCCGGAAAAATTTTAGGCGATAGGGGTCCGGAGTTCCCGGGTTGACTTGGAAGGCGTGGGCTATAGGACACGAAAATATGGGAATCGCGCGGAATTCTAGTTTTTTGGCCGAAAAACGGAAAAAACTAGGAACGATCATGGCTGGGCGGTGACTATGGTTCCTTAGGTCTTATTTGATAGTCCGGAAAAATTTTAGGCGATAGGGGTCCGGAGACCCGGGACCACTCGGAATGCATGGGTATAGCACACGAAAATATGGGAATCGGGCGAAATTCTAGTTGTTTGGCCGAAAAACGCAAAAAATGAGGAACGATCATGGCGGGGCGGATACTATGGTTCCTTAGGTCGTATTTGATAGTCCGGAAAATTTTTAGGCGATCGGGGTCCGGAGGTCCCGGGAACCCTCGGAAGGCGTGGGCTATAACACACAAAAATATGGGAATCGTGCGGAATTCTAGTTGTTTGGCCGAAAAACGCAAAAAATAAGGAACAATCATGGAAGGGCAGATAATATGGTTCCGTAGGTCGTATTTGATTGCCCGGAAAAATTTTAGGCGATCGGGGTCCGCGGCTCTTGGGATCACTCGGAATGCGTGGGTATAGCACACGAAAATATGGGAATCGGGCGAAATTCTAGGTCTTTTTCAGTAACATGCAAAAAATGTGGAAAGATCTTGGCAGGGCGGTGACTATGGTTCCTTTGGTCTTATTTGATAGTCCGAAAAAATATTAGGCGATAGGGGTCCGGAGGTCCCGGGACCACTCGTAAGGCGTGGGCTATAACACACAAAAATATGGGAATCGCGCCGAATTCTAGTTGTCTGGCCGAAAAACACAAAAAATGAGGAACGAACATGGCGAGGCGGATACTATGGTTCCTTAGGTCGTATTTGATAGTCCGGAAAAGTTTTAGGCGATAGGGGTCAGGAGGTCCCGGGACCACTCGGAAGGCGTGGGCTACAAAAATATGGGAATCGCGCGGAATTCTAGTTGTTTGGCCGAAAAACGCAAACAATAAGGAACGATCATGGCAGGGCAGATAATATGGTTCCTTAGGTCATATTTGATTGCCCGGAAAAATTTTAGGCGATCGGGGTCCGCGGCTCTTGGGACCACTCGGAATGCGTGGGTATAGCACACGAAAATATGGGAATCGGGCGAAATTCTAGGTCTTTTTCAGTAACATGCAAAAAATGTGGAAAGATCTTGGCAGGGCGGTGACTATGGTTCCTTTGGTCTTATTTGATAGTCCGGAAAAATATTAGGCGATAGGGGTCCGGAGGTCCCGGGACCACTCGTAAGGCGTGGGCTATAACACACAAAAATATGGGAATCGCGCGGAATTCTAGTTGTCTGGCCGAAAAACACAAAAAATGAGGAACGAACATGGCGGGGCGGATACTATGGTTCCTTAGGTCGTATTTGATAGTCTGAAAAAGTTTTAGGCGATACGGGTCAGGAGGTCCCGGGACCACTCGGAAGGCGTGGGCTATAACACACAAAAATATGGGAATCGCGCAGAATTCTAGTTGTTTGGCCGAAAAATGCAAAAAATGAGGAACAATCATGGCGGGGTGGTTACTATGGTTCCTTGGGTCGTATTTGATGGCCCAGAAAATTTTTAGGCGATCAGGGTTCGGGGTTCCCGGGACCCCTTGGAAGGCGTGGGCTAAAGCACACGAAAATATGGAAATCGCGCGGAATTCTAGTTTTTTGGCTGGAAAACACGAAAGACTAAGAACAATCATGGTGGGGCGGTGACTATGGTTCCTTAGGTCCTAATTTCTGGCCCAAAATGTTTTTAGCCGATCCGAGTCCGGCGGCCCGGCCCACTCGGAAGGCATGGGCAATTGCACACAAAAACATGGTAATCGAGCAGAATTCTAGTTTTTGGCTAAAAAATGCAAAAAATGCAAAACATGTGGAACGATCATGGCGAGGCGGTGACTATGGTTCCTTAGGTCCTAATTGATAGCCCGAAAATTTTTTATGCGATCCAAGTACGGCGGCTCGGCCCACTCAGAAGGCGTGGGGCACACAAAAATATGGTAATCGAGCGGAATTCTAGTTTTTTGGCGGAAAAACGCAATAAATGAGGAACGATCATGGCGGGGCGGTGACTATGGTTCCTTAGGTCGTATTTGATGGCCCAGAAAATTTTAGGCGATCGGGGTCTACGGCACCCGGGACCACTCGGAAGGCGTAAGCTATAGCACACGAAAATATGCAAATCGCGCGGAGTTCTAGTTTATTGGCCGAAAAATGCAAAGCATTTGAAACGATGATGGTGGGGCGGTGACTATGGTACCTTAGGTCGTATTTGATAGTCCGGAAAAATTTTAGGCGATCGGGGTCCGCGGCTCCCCGGACCACTTGGAAGGAGTGGGTATAGCACACGAAAATATGGGAATCGGGCGTAATTCTAGTTTTTTGGCCGAAAAGTGCAAAAAATGAGAAACGATGATCGCGGGGCGGTTACTATGGTTCCTTAGGTCGTATTTGACCGCCCAAAAAAATTTTAGGCGATCGGGGTCCGGGGGTCCCGGAACCACTTGGAAGGGTGGGCAATAGCACACAAAAATATTGTAATCGGGCGGAATTCTAGTTTTTTGGCCGAAAAATGCTACAAATGAGGAATGATCATGGCTGGGCGGTGACTATGGTTCCTTAGGTCGTATTTGATAGTCCGGAAAAATTTTAGGCGATAGGGGTCCGTAGTTCCCGGGTTCACTTGGAAGGCGTGGGCTATAGGATACGAAAATATGGGAATCGCGCGGAATTCTAGTTTTTGGCCGAAAAACGGAAAAAACTAGGAACGATCATGGCTGGGCGGTGACTATGGTTCCTTAGGTCTTATTTGATAGTCCGGAAAAATTTTAGGCGATAGAGGTCTGCGTCTCTTGGGACCACTCGGAATGCGTGGGTATAGCGCACGAAAATATGGGAATCGGGCGTAATTCTAGTTGTTTGGCCGAAAAATGCAAAAAATGAGGAACGATCATGGTGGGGCGGATACTATGGTTCCTTAGGTCGTATTTGATAGTCCGGAAAATTTTTAGGCGATCGGGGTCCGGAGTTCCCGGGACCCCTCGGAAGGCGTGGGCTATAACACACAAAAAGATGGGAATCGCGCGGAATTCTACTTTTTTGGCCGAAAAACGCAAAAAATAAGGATCGATCATGGCAGGGAGGATAATATGGTTCCTTAGGTCGTATTTGATTGAGCGGAAAAATATTAGGCGATCGGGGTCCGCGGCTCTTGGGACCACTCGGAATGCCTGGTATAGCACACGAAAATATGGGAATCGGGCGAAATTCTAGGTCTTTTTCAGTAACATGCAAAAAATGTGGAAAGATCTTGGCAGGGCGGTGACTATGGTTCCTTTGGTCTTATTTGATAGTCCAGAAAAATATTAGACAATAGGGGTCCGGAGGTCCCGGGACCACTCGGATGGCATGGGCTATAACACACAAAAATATGGGAATCGCGCGGAATTCTAGTTGTCTGGCCGAAAAACACAAAAAATGAGGAACGATCATGGCGGGGCGGATACTATGGTTCCTTTGGTCGTATTTGATAGTCTGGAAAAATTTTAGGCGATAGGGGTCAGGAGGTCCCGGGACCACTCGGAAGGCGTGGGCTATAACGCACAAAAATATGGGAATCGCGCAGAATTCTAGTTGTTTGGCCGAAAAACGCAAAAAATGATGAACGATCATGGCGGGGTGGTTACTATGGTTCCTTAGGTTGTATTTGATGGCCCGGAAAATTTTTAGGTGATCGGGGTTCCCGGGACCCTTTGGAAGGCGTGGGCTGAAGCACACGAAAATATGGAAATCGCGCAGAATTCTAGTTTTTTGGCTGAAAAACGCAAAAGACTAGGAACGATTATGGCGGGGCGGTGACTATGGTTCCTTAGGTCGTATTTGATAGTCCGGAAAATTTTTAGGAGATCCGGCTCCGGGGGGCCCGACCCACTCTGAAGGCGTGGGCGATAGCACACAAAAATATGGGAATCGGGCGGAATTCTAGTTTTTTGGCCAAAAATGCAAAAAATGAGAAACGATCATGGCGAGGCGGTGACTATGGTTCCTTAGGTCCTAATTGATGGCCCGAAAAATTTTTAGCGATCCGAGTCCGGCGGCCCGGCCCAGTCGGAGGGCGTGGGCAATAGCACATAAAAATATGGTAATTGAGTAGAATTCTAGTTTTTTGGCCAAAAATGCAAAACATGAGGAACGATCATGGCGAGGCGGTGACTATGGTTCCTTAGGTCCTAATTGATGGCCAGAAAATTTATTAGGCGATCCGAGTCCGGCGGCCCGGCCCACTCGGAAGGCGTGGGGCACACAAAAATATGGTAATCGAGTGGAATTCTAGCTTTTTGGCCGAAAAACGCAATAAATGAGGATTGATCATGGCTGGGCGGTGACTATGGTTCCTTAGGTCGTATTTGATAGTCCGGAAAAATTTTAGGCGATAGGGGTCCGGAGTTCCCGGGTTCACTTGGAAGGCGTGGGCTATAGGACACGAAAATATGGGAATCGCGCGGAATTCTAGTTTTTTGGCCGAAAAACGGAAAAAACTAGGAACGATCATGGCTGGGCGGTGACTATGGTTCCTTAGGTCTTATTTGATAGTCCGGAAAATTTTTAGGCGATAGGGGTCCGGAGACCCGGGACCCACTCGGAAGGCGTGGGGCACACAAAATATGGTAATCGAGTGGAATTCTAGGTTTTTGGCCGAAAAACGCAATAAATGAGGATTGATCATGGCTGGGCGGTGACTATGGTTCCTTAGGTCGTATTTGATAGTCCGGAAAAATTTTAGGCGATAGGGGTCCGGAGTTCCCGGGTTCACTTGGAAGGCGTGGGCTATAGGACACGAAAATATGGGAATCGCGCGGAATTCTAGTTTTTTGGCCGAAAAACAGAAAAAACTAGGAACGATCATGGCTGGGCGGTGACTATGGTTCCTTAGGTCTTATTTGATAGTCCGAAAAAATTTTAGGCGATAGAGGTCCGCGTCTCTTGGGACCACTCGGAATGCGTGGGTATAGCACACGAAAATATGGGAATCGGGCGAAATTCTAGTTGTTTGGCCGAAAAACGCAAAAAATGAGGAACGATCATGGCGGGGCGGATACTATGGTTCCTTAGGTCGTATTTGATAGTCCGGAAAATTTTTAGGCGATCGGGGTCCGGAGGTCCCGGGAACCCTCGGAAGGCGTGGGCTATAACACACAAAAATATGGGAATCGCGCGGAATTCTAGTTATTTGGCCGAAAAACGCAAAAAATAAGGAACGATCATGGCAGGGTGGATAATATGGTTCCTTAGGTCGTATTTGATTGCCCGGAAAAATTTTAGGCGATCGGGGTCCGCGGCTCTTGGGACCACTCGGAATGCGTGGGTATAGCACACGAAAATATGGGAATCTGGCAAAATTCTAGGTTTTTTTCAGTAACATGCAAAAACTGTGGAAAGATCTTGGCAGGGCGGTGACTATGGTTCCTTTGGTCTTATTTGATAGTCCGGAAAAATATTAGGCGATAGGGGTCCGGAGGTCCCGGGACCACTCGGAAGGCGTGGGCAATAGCACACAAAAATATGGTAATCGAGCGGAATTCTAGTTTTTTGGCCAAAAATGCAAAACATGAGGAACGATCATGGCGAGACGGTGACTATGGTTCCTTAGGTCGTAATTGATGGCCCGAAAATTTTTTTGGCGATCCGAGTCCGGCGGCCTGGCCCACTCGGAAGGCGTGGGCAATAGCACACAAAAATATGGTAATCGAGCGGAATTCTAGATTTTTGGCCGGAAAATGCACTTATTGAGGAACGATCATGGCGGGGCGGTGACTATGGTTCCTTAGGTCATATTTGATGGCCCGGAAAATTTTAGACGATCGGGGTCCACGGCTCCCGGGACCACTCGGAAGGCGTAAGCAATAGCACACGAAAATATGCAAATCGCCCGGAGTTCTAATTTTTTGGCCGAAAAATATAAAGCATTTGGAACGATCATGGTGGGGCGGTGACTATGGTACCTTAGGTCGTAATTGATAGTCCGGAAATATTTTAGGCGATCGGGGTCCGCGACCCCACGGACCATTTGGAAGGCGTGGGTATAGCACACGAAAATATGGGAATCGGGCGTAATTCTAGTTTTTTGGCCGAAAAATGCAAAAAATGAGAAACGATGATCGCGGGGCGGTTACTATGGTTCCTTAGGTCATATTTGACGGCCCGGAAAAATTTTAGGCGATCGGGGTCCGGGGGTCCCGGAACCACTTGGAAGGGTGGGCAATAGCACACAAAAATATTGTAATCGGGCGGAATTCTAGTTTTTTGGCCGAAAAATGCAACAAATGAGGAATGATAATGGCTGGGCGGTGACTATGGTTCCTTAGGTCGTATTTGATAGTCCGGAAAAATTTTAGGCGATAGGGGTCCGGAGTTCCCGGGTTGACTTGGAGGGCGTGGGCTATAGGACACGAAAATATGGGAATCACGCGGAATTCTAGTTTTTTGGCCGAAAAACAGAAAAAACTAGGAACGATCATGGCTGGGCGGTGATTATGGTTCCTTAGGTCTTATTTGATAGCCCGAAAAAATTTTAGGCGATAGGGGTCCGCGTCTCTTGGGACCACTCGGAATGCGTGGGTCTAGCACACGAAAATATGGGAATCGGGCGAAATTCTAGTTGTTTGGCCGAAAAACGCAAAAAATGAGGAACGATCATGGCGGGGCAGATACTATGGTTCCTTAGGTCGTATTTGATAGTCCGGAAAATTTTTAGGCGATCGGGATCCGGAGGTCCCGGGAACCCGCGGAAGGCGTGGGTTATAACACACAAAAATATGGGAATCGCGCGAAATTCTAGTTGTTTTGCCGAAAAATGCAAAAAATAAGGAACGATCATGGCGGGGCGGATACTATGGTTCCTTAGGTCATATTTGATTGCCCGGAAAAATTTTAGGCGATCGGGGTCCGCGGCTCTTGGGACCACTCGGAATGCGTGGGTATAGCACACGAAAATATGGGAATCGGGCGAAATTCTAGGACTTTTTCAGTAACATGCAAAAAATGTGGAAAGATCTTGGCAGGGCGGTGACTATGGTTCCTTTGGTCTTATTTGATAGTCCGGAAAAATATTAGGCGATAGGGGTCCGGAGGTCCTGGGACCACTCGTAAGGCGTGGGCTATAACACACAAAAATATGGGAATCGCGCCGAATTCTAGTTGTCTGGCCGAAAAACACAAAAAATGAGGAACGAACATGGCGGGGCGGATACTATGGTTCCTTAGGTCGTATTTGATAGTCCGGAAAAGTTTTAGGCGATAGGGGTCAGGAGGTCCCGGGACCACTCGGAAGGCGTGGGCTACAAAAATATGGGAATCGCGCGGAATTCTAGTTGTTTGGCCGAAAAACGCAAAAAATAAGGAACGATCATGGCAGGGCGGATAATATGGTTCCTTAGGTCGTATTTGATTGCCCGGAAAAATTTTAGGCGATCGGGGTCCGCGGCTCTTGGGACCACTCGGAATGCGTGGGTTTAGCACACGAAAATATGGGAATCGGGCGAAATTCTAGGTCTTTTTAAGTAACATGCAAAAAATGTGGAAAGATCTTGGCAGGGCGGTGACTATGGTTCCTTTGGTCTTATTTGATAGTCCGGAAAAATATTAGGCGATAGGGGTCCGGAGGTCCCGGGACCATTTGGAAGGGTGGGCAATAGCACACAAAAATATTGTAATCGGGCGGAATTCTAGTTTTTTGGCCGAAAAATGCAACAAATGAGGAATGATTATGGCTGGGCGGTGACTATGGTTCCTTTGGTCTTATTTGATAGTCCAGAAAAATTTTAGGCGATAGGGGTCCGCGGCTCCTCGGACCACTTGGAAGGCGTAGCACACGAAAATATGGGAATCGGGCGTAATTCTAGTTTTTTGGCCGAAAAATGCAAAAAATGAGAAACGATGATGGCGGCGCGGTTACTATGGTTCCTTAGGTCGTACTTGACGGCCCGAAAAAATTTTAGGCGATCGGCGTCCGGGGGTCCCGGAACCACTTGGAAGGGTGGGCAATAGCACACAAAAATATTGTAATCGGGCGGAATTCAAGTGTTTTGGCTGAAAAACGGAACAAATGAGGATTAATCATGGCTGGGCGGTAGCTATGGTTCCTTTGGTCTTATTTGATAGTCCGGAAAAATATTAGGCGATAGGGGTCCGGAGGTCCCGGGACCACTCGGAAGGCGTGGGCTATAACACACAAAAATATGGGAATCGCGCAGAATTCTAGTTGTTTGGCCGAAAAATGCACAAATTGAGGAACAATCATGGCGGGGTGGTTACTATGGTTCCTTAGGTCGTATTTGATGGCTCGGAAAATTTTTAGGCGATCAGGGTTCGGGGTTCCCGGGACCCCTTGGAAGGCGTGGGCTAAAGCACACGAAAATATGGAAATCGCGCGGAATTTTAGTTTTTTGGCTGGAAAACGCAAAGGACTAGGAACAATCATGGTGGGGCGGTGACTATGGTTCCTTAGGTCGTATTTGATAGTCCGAAAAATTTTTAGGCGATCCGGCTCCGGGGGGCCGACCCACTCGGAAGGCGTGGGCGATAGCACACAAAAATATGGGAATCGGGTGGAATTCTAGTTTTTTGGCCAAAAATGCAAAAAATGAGAAACGATCAGGGCGAGGCGGTGACTATGGTTCCATAGGTCCTAATTTCTGGCCCAAAAGTTTTTTAGCCGATCCGAGTCCGGCGGGCCGGCCCACTCGAAAGGCGTGGGCAATAGCACACAAAAATATGGTAATCGAGCAGAATTCTAGTTTTTGGCTAAAAAATGCAAAAAATGCAAAACATGTGGAACGATCATGGCGAGGCGGTGAATATGGTTCCTTAGGTCCTAATTGATAGCCCGAAAATTTTTTATGCGATCCGAGTCCGGCGGCTCGGCCCACTCAGAAGGCGTGGGGCACACAAAAATATGGTAATCGAGCGAAATTCTAGTTTTTTGGCCGAAAAACGCAATAAATGAAGAACGATCATGGCGGGGCGGTGACTATGGTTCCTTAGGTCGTATTTGATGGCCCGGAAAATTTTAGGCGATCGGGGTCCACGGCTCCCGGGACCACTCGGAAGGCGTAATCTATAGCACACGAAAATATGCAAATCGCGCGGAGTTCTAGTTTTTTGGCCGAAAAATGCAAAGCATTTGAAACGATGATGGTGGGGCGGTGACTATGGTACCTTAGGTCGTATTTGATAGTCCGGAAAAATTTTAGGCGATCGGGGTCCGCGGCTCCCCGGACCACTTGGAAGGCGTGGGTATAGCACACGAAAATATGGGAATCGGGCGTAATTCTAGTTTTTTGGCCGAAAAATGCAAAAAATGAGAAACGATGATCGCGGGGCGGTTACTATGGTTCCTTAGGTCGTATTTGACAGCCCGAAAAATTTTTAGGCGATCGGGGTCCGGGGGTCCCGGAACCACTTGGAAGGGTGGGCAATAGCACACAAAAATATTGTAATCGGGCGGAATTCTAGTTTTTTGGCCGAAAAATGCTACAAATGAGGAATGATCATGGCTGGGCGGTGACTATGGTTCCTTAGGTCGTATTTGATAGTCCGGAAAAATTTTAGGCGATAGGGGTCCGTAGTTCCCGGGTTCACTTGGAAGGCATGGGCTATAGGATACGAAAATATGGGAATCGCGCGGAATTCTAGTTTTTTGGCCGAAAAACGGAAAAAACTAGGAACGATCATGGCTGGGCGGTGACTATGGTTCCTTAGGTCTTATTTGATAGTCCGGAAAAATTTTAGGCGATAGAGGTCCGCGTCTCTTGGGACCACTCGGAATGCGTGGGTATAGCGCACGAAAATATGGGAATCGGGCGAAATTCTAGTTGTTTGGCCAAAAAATGCAAAAAATGAGGAACGATCATGGTGGGGCAGATACTATGATTCCTTAGGTCGTATTTGATAGTCCGGAAAATTTTTAGGCGATCGGGGTCCGGAGTTCCCGCGACCCCTCGGAAGGCGTGGGCTATAACACACAAAAAGATGGGAATCGCGCGGAATTCTAGTTTTTTGGCCAAAAAACGCAAAAAATAAGGATCGATCATGGCAGGGCGGATAATATGGTTCCTTAGGTCGTATTTGATTGCCCGAAAAAATGTTAGGCGATCGGGGTCCGCGGCTCTTGGGACCACTCGGAATGCGTGGGTATAGCACACGAAAATATGGGAATCGGGCGAAATTCTAGGTCTTTTTCAGTAACATGCAAAAAATGTGGAAAGATCTTGGCAGGGCGGTGACTATGGTTCCTTTGGTCTTATTTGATAGTCCGAAAAAATATTAGGCGATAGGGGTCCGGAGGTCCCGGGACCACTCGGAAGGCGTGGGCTATAACACACAAAAATATGGGAATCGCGCGGAATTCTAGTTGTCTGGCCGAAAAACACAAAAAATGAGGAACGATCATGGCGGGGCGGATACTATGGTTCCTTAGGTCGTATTTGATAGTCTGGAAAAATTTTAGGCGATAGGGGTCAGGAGGTCCCGGGACCACTCGGAAGGCGTGGGCTATAACGCACAAAAATATGGGAATCGCGCAGAATTCTAGTTGTTTGGCCGAAAAACGAAAAAAATGATGAACGATCATGGCGGGGTGGTTACTATGGTTCCTTAGGTCGTATTTGATGGCCCGGAAAATTTTTGGGCGATCGGGGTTCCCGGGACCCCTTGGAAGGCGTGGGCAGAAGCACACGAAAATATGGAAATCGCGCGGAATTCTAGTTTTTTGGCTGAAAAACGCAAAAGAATAGGAACGATTATGGCGGGGCGGTGACTATGGTACCTTAGGTCGTATTTGATAGTCCGGAAAAATTTTAGGCGATCGGGGTCCGCGGCTCCCCGGACCACTTGGAAGGCGTGGGTATACCACACGAAAATATGGGAATCGGGCGTAATTCTAGTTTTTTGGCCGAAAAATGCAAAACATAAGAAACGATGATCGCGGGGCGGTTACTATGATTCCTTAGGTCGTATTTGACAGCCCAGAAAAATTTTAGGCGATAGGGGTCCGGAGTTCCCGGGTTTACTTGCAAGGCGTGGGCTATAGGACACGAAAATATGGGAATCGTGCGGAATTCTAGTTTTTTGGCCGAAAAACAGAAAAAACTAGAAACGATCATGGCTGGGCGGTGACTATGGTTCCTTAGGTCTTATTTGATAGTCCGAAAAAATTTTAGGCGATAGGGGTCCGCATCTCTTGGGACCACTCGGAATGCGTGGGTATAGCGCACGAAAATATGGGAATCGGGCGAAATTCTAGTTGTTTGGCCGAAAAACGCAAAAAATGAGGAACGATCATGGCGGGGCGGATACTCTGGTTCCTTAGGTCGTATTTGATAGTCCGAAAAATTTTTAGGCGATCAGGGTCCGAAGGTACCGGGACCCCTCGGAAGGCGTGGGCTATATAACACACAGAAATATGGGAATCGCGCGGAATTCTAGTTGTTTGGCCGAAAAATGCAAAAAATAAGGAACGATCATGGAAGGGCGGATAATATGGTTCCTTAGGTCGTATTTGATTGCCCGGAAAACTTTTAGGCGATCGGGGTCCGCGGCTCTTGGGACCACTCAGAATACGTGGGTATAGCACACGAAAATATGGGAATCGGGCGAAATTCTAAATCTTTTTCAGTAAGATGCAAAAAATGTGGAAAGATCTTGGCAGGGCGGTGACTATGGTTCCTTTGGTCTTATTTGATAGTCCGGAAAAATATTAGGCGATAGGGGTCCGGAGGTCCTGGGACCACTCGGAAGGCGTGGGCTATAACACACAAAAATATGGGAATCGCGCGGAATTCTAGTTATTTGGCCGAAAAACGCAACAAATGAGGAACGATCATGGCGGGGCGGATACTATGGTTCCTTAGGTCGTATTTGATAGTCCGGAAACATTTTAGGCGATAGGGGTCAGGAGGTCCCGGGACCACTCGGAAGGCGTGGGCTATAACACACAAAAATATGGGAATAGCGCGGAATTCTAGTTGTTTGGCCGAAAAAAGCAAAACATGAGGAACGATCATGGCGGGGTGGTTACTATGGTTCCTTAGGTCATATTTGATGGCCCGGAAAATTTTTAGGCGATCGGGGTTCGGGGTTCCCGGGACCCCTTGGAAGGCGTGGGCTAAAGCACACAAAGATATGGAAATCGCGCGGAATTCTAGTTTTTTGGCTGTAAAACGCAAAAGACTAGGAATGATCATGGCGGGGCGGTGACTATGGTTCGTTAGGTCATATTTGATAGTCCAGAAAAATTTTAGGCGATCCGGCTCCTAGGGGCCCGACCCACTCGGAAGGCGTGGGTGATAGCACACAAAAATATGGGAATCGGGCGGAATTCTAGTTTTTTGGCCAAAAATGCAAAAAATGAGAAACGATCATGGCGAGGCAGTGACTATGGTTCCTTAGGTCCTAATTGATGGCCCGAAAATTTTTTAGGCGATCCGAGTCCGGCGGCCCGGCCCACTTGGAAGGCGTGGGCAATAGCACACAAAAATATGGTAATCGAGCAGAATTCTAGTTTTTTGGCCAAAAATGCAAAAAATGCAAAACATGAGGAACGATCATGGCAAGGCGGTGACTATGGTTCCTTAGGTCCTAATTGATGGCCCGAATATATTTTAGGCGATCCGAGTCCGGCGGCTCGGCCCACTCGGAAGGCGTGGGGCACACAAAAATATGGTAATCGAGCGAAATTCTAGCTTTTTCGCGGAAAAATGCAATAAATGAGGAACGATCATGGCGGGGCGGTGACTATGGTTCCTTAGGTCGTATTTGATGGCCCGGAAAATTTTAGGCGATCGGGGTCCGCGGCTCCCCGGACCACTTGGAAGGCGTGGGTATAGCACACGAAAATATGGGAATCGGGCGTAATTCTAGTTTTTCGGCCGAAAAATGCAAAACATGAGAAACGATGATCGCGGGGCAGTTACTATGGTTCCTTAGGTCGTATTTGATGGCCCAGAAAAAATTTAGGCGATCGGGGTTCGGGGGTCCCGGAACCACTTGGAAGGGTGGGCAATAACACACAAAAATATTGTAATAGGGCGGAATTCTAGTTTTTTGGCTGAAAAACGCAACAAATGAGGAATGATCATGGCTGGGCGGTGACTATGGTTCCTTAGGTCGAATTTGATAGTCCGAAAAAATTTTAGGCGATAGGGGTCCGGAGTTCTCAGGTTCACTTGGAAGGCGTGGGTTATAGGACACGAAAATATGGGAATCGAGCGGAATTCTAATTTTTTGGCTGAAAAACGGAAAAAACTAGGAACGATCATGGCTGGGCGGTGACTATGGTTCCTTAGGTCTTATTTGATAGTCCAGAAAAATTTTAGGCGATAGGGGTCTGCGTCTCTTGGGGCCACTCGGAATGCGTGGGTATAGCACACGAAAATATGGGAATCAGGCGAAATTCTAGTTGTTTGGCCGAAAAATGCAAAAAATGAGGAACGATCATAGCGGGGCGAATACTATGGTTCCTTAGGTCGTATTTGATAGTCCGGAAATATTTTAGGCGATAGGGGCCAGGAGGTCCCGGGACCACTCGGAAGGCGTGGGCTATAACACACAAAAATATGGGAATCGGGCGGAATTCTAGTTGTTTGTCCGAAAAACGCAAAAAATAAGGAACGATCATGGCAGGGCGGATAATATGGTTCCTTAGGTCGTATTTGATTGCCCTGAAAAATTTTAGGCGATCGGGGTCCGCGGCTCTTGGGACCACTCGGAATGCGTGGGTATAGCACACGAAAATATGGGAATAGGGCGAAATTCTAGGTCTTTTTCAGTAACATACAAAAAATGTGGAAAGATCTTGGCAGGGCGGTGACTATGGTTCCATTGGTCTTATTTGATAGTCCGGAAAAATATTAGGCGATAGGGGTCCGGAGGTCCCGGGACCACTCGTAAGGCGTGGGCTATAACACACAAAAATATGGGAATCGCGCGGAATTCTAGTTGTTTGGCTGAAAAACGCAAGAAATAAGGAACGATCATGGAGGGGTGTATACTATGGTTCCTCAGGTCATATTTGATAGTCCGGAAAAATTTTAGGCGATAGGGGTCAGGAGGTCCCGGGACCACTCGGAAGGCGTGGGCTATAACACACAAAAATATGGGAATCGCGCGGAATTCTAGTTGTTTGGCCGATAAACGCAAAAAATGAGGAACGCTCATGGCGGGGTGGTTACTATGGTTCCTTAGGTCGTATTTGATGGCCCGGAAAATTGTTAGGCGATCAGGGTTCGGGGTTCCCGGGACCCCTTGGAAGGCGTGGGCTAAAGCACACGAAAATATGGAAATCGCGCGGAATTCTAGTTTTTTGGCTGAAAAACACAAAAGACTAGGAACGATCATTGTGGGGCGGTGACTATGGTTCTTTAGGTCGTATTTGATAGTCCAGAAAATTTTTTGGTGATCCGGCTCCGGGGGCCCGACCCACTCGGAAGGCGTGGGCGATAGCACACAAAAATATGGGAATCGGGCGGAATTCTAGTTTTTTTGCCAAAAAATGCAAAAAATGAGAAACGATCATGGCGAGGTTGTGACTATGGTTCCTTAGGTCCTAATTGATAGCCTGAAAATTTTTTAGGCGATCCGAGTCCGGCGGCCCGGCCCACTCGGAAGGCGTGGGCAATAGCACACAAAAATATGGTAATCGAGCGGAATTCTAGTTTTTTGGCCAAAAATGCAAAACATGAGGAACGATCATGGCGAGATGGTGACTATGGTTCCTTAGGTCGTAATTGATGGCCCGAAAAGTTTTTAGGCGATCCGAGTCCGGCGCCCTGGCCCACTCGGAAGGCGTGGGTAATAGCACACAAAAATATGGTAATCGAGCGAAATTCTAGTTTTTTGGCCGAAAAATGCAATAAATGAGGAACGATCATGGCGGGGCGGTGACTATGGTTCCTTAGGTCGTATTTGATGGCCCGGAAAATTTTAGGCGATCGGGGTCCACGGCTCCCGGGACCACTCGAAAGGCGTAAGCTATAGCACACGAAAATATGCAAATCGTGCGGAGTTCTAGTTTTTTGGCCGAAAAATGCAAAGCATTTGGAACGATCATGGTGGGGCGCTGACTATGGTACCTTAGGTCGTATTTGATAGTCCAAAAATTTTTTAGGCGATCGGGGTCCGCGGCTCCTCGGACCACTTGGAAGGCGTGGGTATAGCACACAAAAATATGGGAATCGGCCGTAATTCTAGTTTTTTGGCCGAAAAATGCAAAAAATGAGAAACGATGATCGCGGGGCGGTTACTATGGTTCCTTAGGTCGTATTTGACGGCCCAGAAAAATTTTAGGCGATCGGGGTCCGGTGGTCCCGGAACCACTTGGAAGGGTGGGCAATAGCACACAAAAATATTGTAATCGGGCGAAATTCTAGATTTTTGGCCGAAAAACGCAACAAATGAGGAATGATCATGGCTGGGCGGTGACTATTGTTCCTTAGGTCATATTTGATAGTACGGAAAATTTTAGGCGATAGGGGTCCGGAGTTCCCGGGTTCACTTTGAAGGCATGGGCTATAGGAAACGAAAATATGGGAATCGCGCGGAATTCTAGTTTTTTGGCCGAAAAACGGAAAAAACTAGGAACGATCATGGCTGGGCGGTGACTATGGTTCCTTAGGTCTTATTTGATAGTCTGGAAAAATTTTAGGCGATCGGGGTCCGCGGCTCTTGGGACCACTCGGAATGCGTGGGTATAACACACGAAAATATGGGAATCGGGCGAAATTCTAGTTGTTTGGCCGAAAAACGCAAAAAATGAGGAACGATCATGGCGGGGTGGTTACTATGGTTCCTTAGGTCGTATTTGATGGCCCGGAAAATTTTTAGACGATTGGGGTTCGGGGTTCCCGGGACCCCTTTGAAGGCGTGGGCTAAAGCACACGAAAATATGGAAATCGCGCAAAATTCTAGTTTTTGGCTGAAAAACGCAAAAGACTAGGAACAATCATGGCGGGGCGGTGACTATCGTTCCTTAGGTCGTATTTGATAGTCCGGAAATTTTTTAGGCGATCCGAGTCCGGCGGCCCGGCCCACTCGGAAGGCGTGGGGCATACAAAAATATGGTAATCGAGCGTAATTCTAGCTTTTTGGTTGAAAAATGCAATTAATGAGGAACGATCATAGCGGGGCGGTGACTATGGTTCCTTAGGTCATATTTGATGGCCCGGAAAATTTTAGGCGATCGGGGTCCACGGCTCCCGGGACCACCCGGAAGGCGTATGCTATAGCACACGAAAATATGCAAATCGCGCGGAGTTCTAGTTTTTTGGCTGAAAAATGCAAAGCATTTGGAACGATCATGGTGGGGCGGTGACTATGGTACCTTAGGTCGTATTTGATAGTCCGGAAAAATTTTGGGCGATCGGGGTCCGCGGCTCCCCGAACCACTTGGAAGGCATGGGTATAGCATACGAAAATATGGGAATCGGGCGTAATTCTAGATTTTTGGCTGAAAAATGCAAAAAATGAGAAACGATGATCGCGGGGTGGTTACAATGGTTCCTTAGGTCGTATTTGACGGCCCGAAAATTTTTTAGGCGATCGGGGTCCGGGGGTCCCGGAACCACTTGGAAGGGTGGGCAATAGCACACAAAAATATTGTAATCGGGCGGAATTCTAGTTTTTTGGCCGAAAAACACAACAAATGAGGAATGATCATGGCTGGGCGGTGACTATGGTTCCTTAGGTCGTATTTGATAGTCCGGAAAAAATTTAGGCGATAGGGGTCCGGAGTTCCCGGGTTCACTTGGAAGGCGTGGGCTATAGGACACGAAAATATGGGAATCGTGCAGAATTCTAGTTTTTTGGCCGAAAAACGGAAAAAACTAGGAACGATCATGGCTGGGCGGTGACTATAGTTCCTTAGGTCTTATTTGATAGTCCGGAAAAATTTTAGGCGATAGGGGTCCGCGTATCTTGGGACCACTCGGAATGCGTGGGTATAGCACACGAAAATATGGGAATCGGGCGAAATTCTAGGTCTTTTTCTGTAACATGCAAAAAATATGGAAAGATCTTGGCTGGGCGGTGACTATGGTTCCTTTGGTCTTATTTAATAGTCTGGAAAATATTTAGGCGATCGGGGTCCGGAGGTCCCGGGACCCCTCGGAAGGCGTGGGCTATAACACACAAAAATATGGAAATCGCGTGAAATTCTAGTTGTTTGGCCGAAAAATGCAAAAAATAAGGAAAGATCATGGCAGGGCGGATAATATGGTTCATTATGTCGTATTTGATTGCCCGAAAAAATTTTAGGCGATCGAGGTCCGCGGTTCTTGGGACCACTCGGAATGCGTGGGTATAGCACATGAAAATATGGGAATCGGGCGAAATTCTAGGTCTTTTTCAGTAACATGCAAAATATGTGGAAAGATCTTGGCAGGGCGGTGACTATGGTTCCTTTGGTCTTATTTGATAGTCCGGAAAAATATTAGGCGATAGGGGTCCGGAGGTCCCGGGACCACTCGGAAGGCGTGGGCTATAACACACAAAAATATGGGAATCGCGCGGAATTCTAGTTGTTTGGCCGAAAAACGCAAAAAAATGAGGAACGAACATGGCGGGGCGGATACTATGGTTCCTTAGGTCGTAGTTGATAGTCCGGAAAAGTTTTAGGCGATCGGGGTCCGCGTCTCTTGGGACCACTCGGAATGCGTGGGTATAGCACACGAAAATATGGGAATCGGGCGAAATTCTAGTTGTTTGGCCGAAAAACGCAAAAAAATGAGGAACGATCATGGTGGGGTGGTTACTATGGTTCCTTAAGTCGTAATTGATGGCCCGGAAAATTTTTAGGCGATCGGGGTTCGGGGTTCCCGGGACCCCTTGGAAGGCGTGGGCTTGCACACGAAAATATGGAAATCGCGCGAAATTCTAGGATTTTTTGCTGAAAAACGCAAAAGACTAGGAACAATCATGGCGGGACGGTGACTATGGTTCCTTAGGTCGTATTTGATAGTCTGAAAAAATTTTAAGCGATCCGGCTCCGGGGGGCCCGACCCACTCGGAAGGCGTGGGCGATAGCACACAAAATTATGGGAATCGGGCGGAATTCTAGTTTTTTGGCCAAAAAATGCAAAAAATGAGGAACGATCATGGCGAGGCGGTGACTATGGTTCCTTAGGTCCTAATTGATGGCCCGAAATTTTTTTAGGCGATCCGAGTTCGGCGGCCCGGCCCACTCGGAAGGCGTGGGCAATAGCACACAAAAATATGGTAATCGAGCGGAATTCTAGTTTTTTGGCCAAAAATGCAAAATATGAGGAACGATCATGGCGAGACGGTGACTACGGTTCCTTAGGTCGTAATTGATGGCCCGAAAATTTTTTAGGCGATCCGAGTCCGGCGCCCTGGCCCACTCGGAAGGCATGGGCAATAGCACACAAAAATATGGTAATCGAGCGGAATTCTAGTTTTTTGGCCGAAAAATGCAATAAATGAGGAACGATCATGGCGGGGTGGTGACTATGGTTCCTTAGGTCGTATTTGATGGCCCGGAAAATTTTAGGCGATCGGGGTCCACGGCTCCCGGGACCACTCGGAAGGCGTAAGCTATACACACGAAAATATGCAAATTGCGCGGAGTTCTAGTTTTTTGGGCGAAAAATGCAAAGCATTTGGAACGATCATGGTGGGGCGGTGACTATGGTACCTTAGGTCGTATTTGATAGACCGGAAAAATTTTAGGCGATCGGGGTCCGCGGCTCCCCAGACCACTTGGAAGGCGTGGGTATAGTACACGAAAATATGGGAATCGGGCGTAATTCTAGTTTTTTGGCCAAAAAATGCAAAAAATGAGAAACGATGATCGCGGGGAGGTTACTATGGTTCCTTAGGTCGTATTTGATGGCCCGTAAAAATTTTAGGCGATCGGGTTCCGGGGGTCCCTGAACCACCTGGAAGGGTGGGCAATAGCACACAAAAATATTGTAATCGGGCGGAATTCTAGATTTTTGGCAGAAAAATGCAACAAATGAGGAATGATCATGGCTGGGCGGTGACTATTGTTCCTTAGGTCATATTTGATAGTCCGGAAAAATTTTAGGCGATTGGTGTCCGGAGTTCCCGGGTTCACTTGGAAGGCGTGGGCTATAGGACACGAAAATATGGGAATCGCGCGGAATTCTAGTTTTTTGGCTGAAAAATGGAAAAAACTAGGAACGATCATGGCTGGGCGGTGACTATGGTTTCTTAGGTCTTATTTGATAGTCCGGAAAAATTTTAGGCGATCGGGGTCCGCGGCTCTTTGGACCACTCGGAATGCGTGGGTATAGCACACAAATATATGGGAATCGGGCAAAATTCTAGTTGTTTGGCCAAAAAATGCAAAAAATGAGGAACGATCTTGGCGAGGTGGTTACTATGGTTCCTTAGGTCGTATTAGATGGCCCGGAAAATTTTTAGGCAATCGGGGTTCGGGGTTCCCGGGACCCCTTGGAAGGCGTGGGCTAAAGCACACAAAAATATGGAAATCGCGCGGAATTCTAGTTTTTTGGCTGAAAAACGCAAAAGACTAGGAACGATCATGGCGGGGCGGTGACTATGGTTCCTTAGGTCATATTTGATAGTCCGGAAAATTTTTAGGCGATCCGGCTCCGGGGGCCTGACCTACTCGGAAGGCGTCACACAAAAATATGAGAATCGGGCGGAATTCTAGTTTTTTGGCCAAAAAATGCAAAAAATGAGGAACGATAATGGCGAGGCAGTGACTATGGTTCCTTAGGTCCTAATTAATGGACCGAAAATTTTTTAGGCGATCCGAGTCAGGTGGCCCGGCCCACTCGGAAGGCGTGGGGCACACAAAAATATGGTAATCGACTAGAATTCTAGGTTTTTGGCCGAAAAACGCAATAAATGAGGAACGATCATGGTAGGCGGTGACTATGGTTCCGTAGGTCGTATTTGATGGCCCGGAAAATTTTAGGCGATCGGGGTCCACGGCACCCGGGACCACTCGGAAGGCGTAAGCTATAGCACACGAAATTATGCAAATCGCGCGGAGTTCTAGTTTTTTGGCCGAAAAATGCAAAGCATTTGGAACGTTCATGGTGGGGCGTTGACTATGGTACCTTAGGTCGTATTTGATAGTCCGGAAAAATTTTAGGCGATCGGGGTCCGCGGCTCCACGGACCACTTGGAAGGCGTGGGTATAGCACACAAAAATATGGGAATCGGGCGTAATTCTAGTTTTTTGGCCGAAAAATTCAAAACATGAGAAACGATGATCGCGGGGTGGTTACTATGGTTCCTTAGGTCGTATTTGACGGCCCGGAAAGATTTTTGGCGATCTGGGTCCGGGGGTCCCGGAACCACTTGGAAGGGTGGGCAATAGCACACAAAAATATTGTAATCGGGCGGAATTCTAGGTTTTTGGCCGAAAAACGCAACAAATGAGGAATGATCATGGTTGGGCGGTGACTAATGTTCCTTAGGTCGTATTTGATAGTCCGGAAAAATTTTAGGCGATAGGGGTCCGGAATTCCCGGGTTCACTTGGAAGGCGTGGGCTATAGGACACGAAAATATGGGAATCGCGCGGAATTCTAGTTTTTTTGCCGAAAAACGGAAAAAACTAGGAACGATCATGGCTGGGCGGTGACTATGGTTCCTTAGGTCTTATTTGATAGTCTGGAAAAATTTTAGGCGATCGGGGTCCGCGGCTCTTGGGACCACTCGGAATGCGTGGGTATAGCACACGAAAATATGGGAATCGGGCGAAATTCTAGTTGTTTGGCCGAAAAACGCAAAAAATGAGGAACGATCATGGAGGGGTGGTTACTATGTTCCTTAGGACGTATTTGATGGCCCGGAAAAGTTTTAGACGATCGGGGTTCGGGGTTCTCGGGACCCCTTTGAAGGCGTGGGCTAAAGCACACGAAAATATGGAAATCGCGCGGAATTCTAGTTTTTTATCTGAAAAACGCAAAAGACTAGGAACGATCATGGCAGGGCGGTGACTATCGTTCCTTAGGTCATATTTGATAGTCCGAAAATTTTTTAGGCGATCCGAGTCCGGTGGTCCGGCCCACTCGGAAGGCGTGGGGCACACAAAAATATGGTAATCGAGCGGAATTCTAGCTTTTTGGCCGAAAAACGCAATAAATGAGGAACGATCATGGCGGGGCGGTGACTATGGTTCCATAGGTCGTATTTGTTGGCCCGAAAAATTTTAGGCGATCGGGGTCCTCGGCTCCCGGGACCACTCGGAAGGCGTAAGCTATAGCACACGAAATTATGCAAATCGCGCGGAGTTCTAGTTTTTTGGCCGAAAAATACAAAGCATTTGGAACGATCATGGTGGTGCGTTGACTATGGTACCTTAGGTCGTATTTGATAGTCTGGAAAAATTTTAGGCGATCGGGGTCCGCGGCTCCCCGGACCACTTGGAAGGCGTGGGTATAGCACACGAAAATATGGGAATCGGGCGTAATTCTAGTTTTTTGGCCGAAAAATTCAAAACATGAGAAACGATGATCGCGGGGTGGTTACTATGGTGCCGAAAAATTCAAAACATGAGAAACGATGATCGCGGGGCGGTTACTATGGTTCCTTAGGTCGTATTTGACGGCCCGGAAAAATTTTAGGCGATCGGGGTCCGGGAGTCCTGGAACCACTTGGAAGGGTGGGTAATAGCTCACAAAAATATTGTAATCGGGTGGAATTCTAGTTTTTTGGCCGAATGATCATGGCTGGGCGGTGACTATGATTCCTCAGGTCGTATTTGATAGTCCGAAAAAATTTTAGGCGATAGGGATCCGGAGTTCCCGGGTTCACTTGGAAGGCGTGGGCTATAGGACACGAAAATATGGGAATCGCGCGGAATTCTAGTTTTTTGGCAGAAAAACGGAAAAAACTAGGAACGATCATGGCTGGGCGGTGACTATGGTTCTTTAGGTCATATTTGATAGTCCGGAAAAATTTTAGGCGATAGGGGTCCGCGTCTCTTGGGACCACTCGGAATGCGTGGGCATAGCACACGAAAATATGGGAATCGGGCGAAATTCTAGTTGTTTGGCCGAAAAACGCGAAAAATGAGGAATGATCATGGCGGGGCGGATACTATGGTTCCTTAGGTCGTATTAGATAGTTCGGAAAATTTTTAGGCGATCGGGGTCTGGAGGTCCCGGGACCCCTCGGAAGCCGTGGGCTACACACAAAAATATGGGAATCACGCGGAATTATAGTTGTTTGGCCGAAAAACACAAAAAATAAGGAACGATCATGGCAGGGCGGATAATATGGTTCCTTAGGTCGTATTTGATTATCCGGAAAAATTTTAGGCGATCGGGGTCCGCGGCTCTTGGGACCACTCGGAATGCGTGGGTACAGCAAACGAAAATATGGGAATCGGGCAAAATTCTAGGTCTTTTTCAGTAACATGCAAAAAATGATGAAAGATCTTGGCAGGGCTGTGACTATGGTTCCTTTGGTCTTATTTGATAGTCCGGAAAAATATTAGGCGATAGGGGTCCGGAGGTCCCGGGACCACTCGGAAGGCGTGGGCTATAACACACAAAAATATGGGAATCGCGCGGAATTCTAGTTGTTTAGCCGAAAAATGCAAAAAATGAAGAACGATCATGGCGGGGCGGATACTATGGTTCCTTAGGTCGTATTTGATAGTCCAAAAAAATTTTAGGCGATAGGGGTCAGGAGGTCCCGGGACCACTCGGAAGGCGTGGGCTATAACATACAAAAATATGGGAATCGCGCGGAATTCTAGTTGTTTGGCCGAAAAACGCAAAAAATGAGGAACGATCATGGCGGGGTGGTTACTATGGTTCCTTAGATCGTATTTGATGGCCCGGAAAAGTTTTAGACGATCGCGGTTCGGGGTTCCCGGGACCCCTTTGAAGGCGTGGGCTAAAGCATACGAAAATATGGAAATCGCGCGGAATTCTAGTTTTTTGGCTGAAAAACGCAAAAGACAAGGAATGATCATGGCGGGGCAGTGACTATGGTTCCTTAGGTCGTATTTGATAGTCCGGAAAATTTTTAGGCGATCCGGCTTCGGGGGCCTCGACCCACTCGGAAGGCGTGGGCGATAGCACACAAAAATATGGGAATCGGGCGAAATTCTAGTCTTTTGGCCAAAAATGCAAAAATTGAGGCGAAGACTTGGAAGGCGTGGGCTATAGGATACGAAAATATGGGAATCGAGCGGAATTCTAGTTTTTTGGCCGAAAAACGGAAAAAACTAGGAACGATCATGGCTGGGCGGTGACTATGGTTCCTTAGGACTTATTTGATAGTCCGAAAAAATTTTAGGCGATCGGGGTCCGCGGCTCTTGGGACCACTCGGAAGGCGTGGGCGATAGCACACAAAAATATGGTAATCGAGCAAAATTCTAGGTTTTTTTCAGTAACATGCAAAAACTGTGGAAAGATCTTGGCAGGGCGGTGACTATGGTTCCTTTGGTCTTATTTGATAGTCCGGAAAAATATTAGGCGATAGGGGTCCGGAGGTCCCGGGACCACTAGGAAGGCGGGGCGGTGACTATGGTTCCTTAGGTCGTATTTGATAGTCCGGAAAATTTTTAGGCGATCCGACTCCGAGGGGCCCGACCCACTCGGAAGGCGTGGGCGATAGCACACAAAAATATGGGAATCGGGTGGAATTCTAGTTTTTTGGCCTAAAATGCAAAAAATGAGGAACGATCATGGTGAGGCGGTGACTATGGTTCCTTAGGTCCTAATTGATGGCCCAAAATTTTTTTAGGCGATCTGAGTCCGGCAGCCCGGCCCACTCGGAAGGCGTGGGCAATAGCACACAAAAATATGGTAATCGAGCGGAATTCTAGTTTTTTGGCCGAAAAATGCAATAAATGAGGAACGATCATGGCGGGGCGGTGACTATGGTTCCTTAGGTCGTATTTGATAGTCCAGCAAAATTTTAGGCGATAGGGGTCAGGAGGTCCCGGGACTACTCGGAAGGCGTGGGCTATAACACACAAAAATATGGGAATCGCGCGGAATTCTAGTTGTTTGGCCGAAAAACGCAAAAAATGAGGAACGATCATGGCGGGGTGGTTACTATGGTTCCTTAGGTCGTATTTGATGGCCCGGAAAATTTTTAGGCGATCGGGGTTCGGGGTTCCCGGGACCCCTTGGAAGGCGTGGGCTAAAGCACACGAAAATATGGAAATCGCGCGGAATTCTAGTTTTTTGGCTGAAAAACGCAAAAGACTAGGAACGATCATGGCGGGGCGGTGACTATGGTTCCTTAGGTCGTATTTGATCATCCGGAAAATTTTTAGGCGATCCAGCACCGGGGGGCCCGACCCACTCGGAAGGCGTGGGCGATAGCACACAAAAATATGGGAATCGGGCAGAATTCTATTTTTTTTGCCAAAAAATGCAAAAAATGAGGAATGATCATGGCGAGGCGGTGACTATGGTCCCTTAGGTACTAATTGATGGCCCAAAATTTTTTTAGGCGATCCGAGTCCGGCGGCCCGGCCCACTCGGAAGGCGTGGGCTATAGCACACAAAAATATGGTAATCGAGCGGAATTCCAGTTTTTTGGCCGAAAAACTCAATAAATGAGGAACGATCATGGAAATGCGATGATTATGGTTCCTTAGGTCGTATTTGATGGCCCAAAAATTTTTAGGCGATCGGGGTCCACGGCTCCCGGGACCACTCGGAAGGCGTAAGCTATTGCACACGGAAATATGCAAATCGCACGGAGTTCCAGGTTTTTGGCCGAAAAATGCAAAGCATTTGGAACGATCATGGTGGGGCGGTGACTATGGTACCTTAGGTCATATTTGATAGTCCGGAAAATTTTTAGGCGATCGAGGTCCGCGGCTCCCCGGACCACTTGGAAGTCGTGGGTATAGCACACGAAAATATGGGAATCGGGCGTAATTCTAGTTTTTTTGCAGAAAAATGCAAAAAATGAGAAACGATGATCGCGGGGCGGTTACTATGGTTCCTTAAGTCGTATTTGACTACCCGGAAAAATTTTAGGCGATCGGGGTCCGGGGGTCCCGGAACCACTTGGAAGGGTGGGCACTAGCACACAAAAATATTGTAATAGGGCGGAATTCTAGTTTTTTGGCCGAAACATGCAACAAATGAGGAATGATCATGGCTGGGCGGTGACTATGGTTCCTTAGGTCGTATTTGATAGTCCGGAAAAATTTTAGGCGATAGGGGTCCGGAGTTCCCGGGTTCACTTGGAAGGCGTGGGCTATAGGACACGAAAATATGGGAATCTAGTGGAATTCTAGTTTTTTGGCCGAAAAACGGAAAAAACTAGGAACGATCATGGCTGGGCGGTGACTATGGTTCCTTAGGACTTATTTGATAGTCCGGAAAAATTTTAGGGTATCGGGGTCCGCGACTCTTGGGACCACTCGGAATGCGTGGGTATAGCACACGAAAATATGGGAATCGGGCGAAATTCTAGTTGTTTGGCCGAAAAATGCAAAAAATGAGGAACGATCATGGCGGGGTGGTTACTATGGTTCCTTAGGTCGTATTTGATGGCCCAGAAAATTTTTAGGTGATCGGGATTCGGGGTTCCCGGCACCCCTTTGAAGGCGTGCGCTAAAGCACACGAAAATATGGAAATCGCGCGGAATTCTAGTTTTTTGGCTGAAAAATGCAAAAGACTAGGAACGATCATGGCGGGGCGGTGACTATGGTTCCTTAGGTCATATTTGATAGTCCGAAAAATTTTTAGGCGATCCGGCTCCGAGGGCCCTGACCCACTCGGAAGGCGTGGGTGATAGCACACAAAAATATGGGAATCAGGCGGAATTCTCGTTTTTTGGCCAAAATTTGCAAAAAGTGAGGAACGAACATGGCGAGGCGGTGACTATGGTTCCTTAGGTCTTTTGATGGTCCGAAATGTTTTTAGGCGATCCGAGTCTGGCGGCCCGGCCCACTCGGAAGGCGTGGGCAATAGCACACAAAAATATGGTAATCGAGCGAAATTCTAGTTTTTTGGCCGAAAAATGCAAGAAATGAGGAACGATCATGGCGGGGCGGTGACTATAGTTCTTTAGGTCGTATTTGATGGCCCGGAAAATTTTAGGCGATCGGGGTCCATGACTCCCGGGACCACTCGGAAGGCGTAAGCCATAGCACACGAAAATATGCAAATCGCGCGGAATTCTAGTTTTTTTTGCCGAAAAATGCAAAGCATTTGAATGATCATGGTGGGGAGGTGACTATGGTACCTTAGGTCGTATTTGATAGTACGGAAAAATGTTAGGCGATCGGAGTCTGCGGCTCCCCGGACCACTTGGAAGGCGTGGGTATAGCACACGAAAATATGGGAATCGGGCGTAATTCTAGTTTTTTGGCCGAAAAATGCAAAAAATGAGAAACGATGATGGCGGGGCGGTTACTATGGTTCCTTAGGTCGTATTTGACGGCCCGGAAAAATTTTAGGCGATCGGGGTCCGGGGGTCCCGGAACCACTTGGAAGGGTGGGCAATAGAACACAAAAATATGTAATCGGGCGGAATTCTAGTTTTTTGGCCGAAAAATGCAACAAATGAGGAATGATCATGGCTGGGCGGTGACTATGGTTCCTTAGGTCGTATTTGATAGTCCGAAAAAATTTTAGGCGATAGGGATCCTGAGGTCCCGGGACCACTCGTAAGGTGTGGGCTATAACACACGAAAATATGGGAATCGCGCGGAATTCTAGTTGTTTGGCCGAAAAACGCAAAAATTAAGGAACAATCATGGTTGGGCGGTGACTATGGTTCCTTAGGTTTTATTTTATAGTTCGGAAAAATTTTAGGCGATAGGGGTCCGGAGGCCCGGGACCACTTGTAAGGAGTGGGTATAGCACACGAAAATATGGGAATCGGGCGGAATTCTAGTTGTTTTGCCAAAAAATGCAAAAAATGAGAAACGATCATAGCGGGAAGGTGAATATGGTTCCTTAGGTCTTATTTGATGGCCCAAAAACTTTTTAGGTGATCCGAGTGCGGGGGGCACGGCCCACTCGGAAGGCATGGGCTATAGCACACGAAAATATGGCAATCGCTCGGAATTCTAGTTGTTTGGCCGAAAAATGCAAAAAATAAGGAACGATCATGGCGGGGCGGATACTATGATTCCTTAGGTCGTATTTTATTGCCTGGAAAAATTTTAGGCGATCGGGGTCCGCGACTCTTGGGACCACTCGGAATGCGTGGGTATAGCACACGAAAATATGGGAATCGGGCGAAATTCTAGTTGTTTGGCCGAAAAACGCAAAAATGAGGAACGATCATGGCGGGGTGGTTACTATGGTTCCTTAGGTCGTATTTGATGGCCCAGAAAATTTTTAGGCGATCGGGATTCGGGGTTCCCGGCACCCCTTTGAAGGCGTGCGCTAAAGCACACGAAAATATGGAAATCGCGCGGAATTCTAGTTTTTTGGCTGAAAAACGCAAAAGACTAGGAACGATCATGGCGGGGCGGTGACTATGGTTCCTTAGGTCATATTTGATAGTCCGGAAAATTTTTAGGCGATCCGGCTCCGAGGGCCCTGACCCACTCGGAAGGCGTGGGTGATAGCACACAAAAATATGGGAATCAGGCGGAATTCTCGTTTTTTGGCCAAAATTTGCAAAAAGTGAGGAACGAACATGGCGAGGCGGTGACTATGGTTCCTTAGGTCTTTTGATGGTCCGAAATGTTTTTAGGCGATCCGAGTCTGGCGGCCCGGCCCACTCGGAAGGCGTGGGCAATAGCACACAAAAATATGGTAATCGAGCGGAATTCTAGTTTTTTGGCCGAAAAATGCAAGAAATGAGGAACGATCATGGCGGGGCGGTGACTATAGTTCTTTAGGTCGTATTTGATGGCCCGGAAAATTTTAGGCGATCGGGGTCCATGACTCCCGGGACCACTCGGAAGGCGTAAGCCATAGCACACGAAAATATGCAAATCGCGCGGAATTCTAGTTTTTTGGCCGAAAAATGCAAAGCATTTGAATGATCATGGTGGGGAGGTGACTATGGTACCTTAGGTCGTATTTGATAGTACGGAAAAATGTTAGGCGATCGGAGTCTGCGGCTCCCCGGACCACTTGGAAGGCGTGGGTATAGCACACGAAAATATGGGAATCGGGCGTAATTCTAGTTTTTTGGCCGAAAAATGCAAAAAAATGAGAAACGATAATGGCGGGGCGGTTACTATGGTTCCTTAGGTCGTATTTGACGGCCCGGAAAAATTTTAGGCGATCGGGGTCCGGGGGTCCCGGAACCACTGGGAAGGGTGGGCAATAGAACACAAAATATGTAATCGGGCGGAATTCTAGTTTTTTGGCCGAAAAATGCAACAAATGAGGAATGATCATGGCTGGGCGGTGACTATGGTTCCTTAGGTCGTATTTGATAGTCCGAAAAAATTTTAGGCAATAGGGGTCCTGAGGTCCCGGGACCACTCGGAAGGTGACACACGAAAATATGGGGATCGCGCGGAATTCTAGTTGTTTGGCCGAAAAACACAAAAATTAAGGAACAATCATGGCTGGGCGGTGACTATGGTTCCTTAGGACTTATTTGATAGTCCGAAAAAATTTTAGGCTATCGGGGTCCGCGACTCTTGGGACCACTCGGAATGCGTGGGTATAGCACACGAAAATATGGGAATCGGGCGAAATTCTAGTTGTTTGGCCGAAAAATACAAAAAATGAGGAACGATCATGGCGGGGTGGTTACTATGGTTCCTTAGGTCGTATTTGATGGCCCAGAAAATTTTTAGGTGATCGGGATTCGGGGTTCCCGGCACCCCTTTGAAGGCGTGCGCTAAAGCACACGAAAATATGGAAATCGCGCGGAATTCTAGTTTTTTGGCTGAAAAACGCAAAAGACTAGGAACGATCATGGCGGGGCGGTGACTATGGTTCCTTAGGTCATATTTGATAGTCCGGAAAATTTTTAGGCGATCCGGCTCCGAGGGCCCTGACCCACTCGGAAGGCGTGGGTGATAGCACACAAAAATATGGGAATCTGGCGGAATTCTCGTTTTTTGGCCAAAATTTGCAAAAAGTGAGGAACGAACATGGCGAGGCGGTGACTATGGTTCCTTAGGTCTTTTGATGGTCCGAAATGTTTTTAGGCGATCCGAGTCTGGCGGCCCGGCCCACTCGGAAGGCGTGGGCAATAGCACACAAAAATATGGTAATCGAGCGGAATTCTAGTTTTTTGGCCGAAAAATGCAAGAAATGAGGAACGATCATGGCGGGGCGGTGACTATAGTTCTTTAGGTCGTATTTGATGGCCCGGAAAATTTTAGGCGATCGGGGTCCATGACTCCCGGGACCACTCGGAAGGCGTAAGCCATAGCACACGAAAATATGCAAATCGCGCGGAATTCTAGTTTTTTTTGCCGAAAAATGCAAAGCATTTGAATGATCATGGTGGGGAGGTGACTATGGTACCTTAGGTCGTATTTGATAGTACGGAAAAATGTTAGGCGATCGGAGTCTGCGGCTCCCCGGACCACTTGGAAGGCGTGGGTATAGCACACGAAAATATGGGAATCGGGCGTAATTCTAGTTTTTTGGCCGAAAAATGCAAAAAATGAGAAACGATGATGGCGGGGCGGTTACTATGGTTCCTTAGGTCGTATTTGACGGCCCGGAAAAATTTTAGGCGATCGGGGTCCGGGGGTCCCGGAACCACTTGGAAGGGTGGGCAATAGAACACAAAAATATGTAATCGGGCGGAATTCTAGTTTTTTGGCCGAAAAATGCAACAAATGAGGAATGATCATGGCTGGGCGGTGACTATGGTTCCTTAGGTCGTATTTGATAGTCCGAAAAAATTTTAGGCGATAGGGATCCTGAGGTCCCGGGACCACTCGTAAGGTGTGGGCTATAACACACGAAAATATGGGAATCGCGCGGAATTCTAGTTGTTTGGCCGAAAAACGCAAAAATTAAGGAACAATCATGGTTGGGCGGTGACTATGGTTCCTTAGGTTTTATTTTATAGTTCGGAAAAATTTTAGGCGATAGGGGTCCGGAGACCCGGGACCACTTGTAAGGAGTGGGTATAGCACACGAAAATATGGGAATCGGGCGGAATTCTAGTTGTTTTGCCAAAAAATGCAAAAAATGAGAAACGATCATAGCGGGAAGGTGAATATGGTTCCTTAGGTCTTATTTGATGGCCCAAAAACTTTTTAGGTGATCCGAGTGCGGGGGGCACGGCCCACTCGGAAGGCATGGGCTATAGCACACGAAAATATGGCAATCGCTCGGAATTCTAGTTGTTTGGCCGAAAAAACGCAAACAATGAGGAACGATCATGGCGGGGCGGATACTATGATTCCTTAGGTCGTATTTTATTGCCCGGAAAAATTTTAGGCGATCGGGGTCTGCGACTCTTGGGACCACTCGGAATGCGTGGGTATAGAACACGAAAATATGGGAATCGGGCGAAATTCTAGTTGTTTGGCCGAAAAACGCAAAAAATGAGGAACGATCATGGCGGGGTGGTTACTATGGTTCCTTAGGTCGTATTTGATGGCCCAGAAAATTTTTAGGCGATCGGGATTCGGGGTTCCCGGCACCCCTTTGAAGGCGTGCGCTAAAGCACACGAAAATATGGAAATCGCGCGGAATTCTAGTTTTTTGGCTGAAAAACGCAAAAGACTAGGAACGATCATGGCGGGGCGGTGACTATGGTTCCTTAGGTCATATTTGATAGTCCGGAAAATTTTTAGGCGATCCGGCTCCGAGGGCCCTGACCCACTCGGAAGGCGTGGGTGATAGCACACAAAAATATGGGAATCAGGCGGAATTCTCGTTTTTTGGCCAAAATTTGCAAAAAGTGAGGAACGAACATGGCGAGGCGGTGACTATGGTTCCTTAGGTCTTTTGATGGTCCGAAATGTTTTTAGGCGATCCGAGTCTGGCGGCCCGGCCCACTCGGAAGGCGTGGGCAATAGCACACAAAAATATGGTAATCGAGCGGAATTCTAGTTTTTTGGCCGAAAAATGCAAGAAATGAGGAACGATCATGGCGGGGCGGTGACTATAGTTCTTTAGGTCGTATTTGATGGCCCGGAAAATTTTAGGCGATCGGGGTCCATGACTCCCGGGACCACTCGGAAGGCGTAAGCCATAGCACACGAAAATATGCAAATCGCGCGAAATTCTAGTTTTTTGGCCGAAAAATGCAAAGCATTTGAATGATCATGGTGGGGAGGTGACTATGGTACCTTAGGTCGTATTTGATAGTACGGAAAAATGTTAGGCGATCGGAGTCTGCGGCTCCCCGGACCACTTGGAAGGCGTGGGTATAGCACACGAAAATATGGGAATCGGGCGTAATTCTAGTTTTTTGGCCGAAAAATGCAAAAAATGAGAAACGATGATGGCGGGGCGGTTACTATGGTTCCTTAGGTCGTATTTGACGGCCCGGAAAAATTTTAGGCGATCGGGGTCCGGGGGTCCCGGAACCACTGGGAAGGGTGGGCAATAGAACACAAAAATATGTAATCGGGCGGAATTCTAGTTTTTTGGCCGAAAAATGCAATAAATGAGGAATGATCATGGCTGGGCGGTGACTATGGTTCCTTAGGTCGTATTTGATAGTCCGAAAAAATTTTAGGCGATAGGGGTCCTGAAGTCCCGGGACCACTCGGAAGGTGTGGGCTATAACACACGAAAATATGGGAATCGCGCGGAATTCTAGTTGTTTGGCGAAAAACACAAAAATTAAGGAACAATCATGGTTGGGCGGTGACTATGGTTCCTTAGGTTTTATTTTATAGTTCGGAAAAATTTTAGGCGATAGGGGTCCGGAGACCCGGGACCACTTGTAAGGAGTGGGTATAGCACACGAAAATATGGGAATCGGGCGGAATTCTAGTTGTTTTGCCAAAAAATGCAAAAAATGAGAAACGATCATAGCGGGAAGGTGAATATGGTTCCTTAGGTCTTATTTGATGGCCCAAAAACTTTTTAGGTGATCCGAGTGCGGGGGGCACGGCCCACTCGGAAGGCATGGGCTATAGCACACGAAAATATGGCAATCGCTCGGAATTCTAGTTGTTTGGCCGAAAAACGCAAAAAATAAGGAACGATCATGGCGGGGTGGATACTATGATTCCTTAAGTCGTATTTTATTGCCCGGAAAAATTTTAGGCGATCGGGGTCCGCGGCTCTTGGGACCACTCGGAATGCGTGGGTATAGCACACAAAAATATGGTAATCGGGCGAAATTCTAGGTCTTTTTCAGTAACATGCAAAAAATGTGGAAAGATCTTGGTAGGGCGGTGACTATGGTTCCTTTGGTCTTATTTGATAGTCGGGAAAAATATTAGGCGATAGGGGTCCGGAGGTCCCGGGACCACTCGGAAGGTGTGGGCTATAACACACAAAAATATGGGAATCGCGCGGAATTCTAGTTGTTTGGCCGAAAAACGCAAACAATGAGGAACGATCATGGCGGGGCGGATACTATGGTTCATTAGGTCGTATTTGATAGTTCGGAAAAATTTTAGGCGATAGGGGTCAGGAGGTCCCGGGACCACTCGGAAGGCGTAGGCTATAACACACAAAAATATGGGAATCGCGCGGAATTCTAGTTGTTTGGACGAAAAATGCAAAAAATGAGGAACGATAATGGCGGGGTGGTTACTATGGTTCCTTAGGTCGTATTTGATGGCCCGGAAAAGTTTTAGGCGATCGGGGTCCGGGGGTCCCGAAACCACTGGGAACGGTGGGCAATAGAACACAAAAATATGTAATCGGGCGGAATTCTAGTTTTTTGGCCGAAAAATGCAACAAATGAGGAATGATCATGGCTGGGCGGTGACTATGGTTCCTTAGGTCGTATTTGATAGTCCGAAAAAATTTTAGGCGATAGGGATCCTGAGGTCCCGGGACCACTCGTAAGGTGTGGGCTATAACACACGAAAATATGGGAATCGCGCGGAATTCTAGTTGTTTGGCCGAAAAACGCAAAAATTAAGGAACAATCATGGTTGGGCGGTGACTATGGTTCCTTAGGTTTTATTTTATAGTTCGGAAAAATTTTAGGCGATAGGGGTCCGGAGACCCGGGACCACTTGTAAGGAGTGGGTATAGCACACGAAAATATGGGAATCGGGCGGAATTCTAGTTGTTTTGCCAAAAAATGCAAAAAATGAGAAACGATCATAGCGGGAAGGTGAATATGGTTCCTTAGGTCTTATTTGATGGCCCAAAAACTTTTTAGGTGATCCGAGTGCGGGGGGCACGGCCCACTCGGAAGGCATGGGCTATAGCACACGAAAATATGGCAATCGCTCGGAATTCTAGTTGTTTGGCCGAAAAAACGCAAACAATGAGGAACGATCATGGCGGGGCGGATACTATGATTCCTTAGGTCGTATTTTATTGCCCGGAAAAATTTTAGGCGATCGGGGTCTGCGACTCTTGGGACCACTCGGAATGCGTGGGTATAGAACACGAAAATATGGGAATCGGGCGAAATTCTAGTTGTTTGGCCGAAAAACGCAAAAAATGAGGAACGATCATGGCGGGGTGGTTACTATGGTTCCTTAGGTCGTATTTGATGGCCCAGAAAATTTTTAGGCGATCGGGATTCGGGGTTCCCGGCACCCCTTTGAAGGCGTGCGCTAAAGCACACGAAAATATGGAAATCGCGCGGAATTCTAGTTTTTTGGCTGAAAAACGCAAAAGACTAGGAACGATCATGGCGGGGCGGTGACTATGGTTCCTTAGGTCATATTTGATAGTCCGGAAAATTTTTAGGCGATCCGGCTCCGAGGGCCCTGACCCACTCGGAAGGCGTGGGTGATAGCACACAAAAATATGGGAATCAGGCGGAATTCTCGTTTTTTGGCCAAAATTTGCAAAAAGTGAGGAACGAACATGGCGAGGCGGTGACTATGGTTCCTTAGGTCTTTTGATGGTCCGAAATGTTTTTAGGCGATCCGAGTCTGGCGGCCCGGCCCACTCGGAAGGCGTGGGCAATAGCACACAAAAATATGGTAATCGAGCGGAATTCTAGTTTTTTGGCCGAAAAATGCAAGAAATGAGGAACGATCATGGCGGGGCGGTGACTATAGTTCTTTAGGTCGTATTTGATGGCCCGGAAAATTTTAGGCGATCGGGGTCCATGACTCCCGGGACCACTCGGAAGGCGTAAGCCATAGCACACGAAAATATGCAAATCGCGCGAAATTCTAGTTTTTTGGCCGAAAAATGCAAAGCATTTGAATGATCATGGTGGGGAGGTGACTATGGTACCTTAGGTCGTATTTGATAGTACGGAAAAATGTTAGGCGATCGGAGTCTGCGGCTCCCCGGACCACTTGGAAGGCGTGGGTATAGCACACGAAAATATGGGAATCGGGCGTAATTCTAGTTTTTTGGCCGAAAAATGCAAAAAATGAGAAACGATGATGGCGGGGCGGTTACTATGGTTCCTTAGGTCGTATTTGACGGCCCGGAAAAATTTTAGGCGATCGGGGTCCGGGGGTCCCGGAACCACTGGGAAGGGTGGGCAATAGAACACAAAAATATGTAATCGGGCGGAATTCTAGTTTTTTGGCCGAAAAATGCAATAAATGAGGAATGATCATGGCTGGGCGGTGACTATGGTTCCTTAGGTCGTATTTGATAGTCCGAAAAAATTTTAGGCGATAGGGGTCCTGAAGTCCCGGGACCACTCGGAAGGTGTGGGCTATAACACACGAAAATATGGGAATCGCGCGGAATTCTAGTTGTTTGGCGAAAAACACAAAAATTAAGGAACAATCATGGTTGGGCGGTGACTATGGTTCCTTAGGTTTTATTTTATAGTTCGGAAAAATTTTAGGCGATAGGGGTCCGGAGACCCGGGACCACTTGTAAGGAGTGGGTATAGCACACGAAAATATGGGAATCGGGCGGAATTCTAGTTGTTTTGCCAAAAAATGCAAAAAATGAGAAACGATCATAGCGGGAAGGTGAATATGGTTCCTTAGGTCTTATTTGATGGCCCAAAAACTTTTTAGGTGATCCGAGTGCGGGGGGCACGGCCCACTCGGAAGGCATGGGCTATAGCACACGAAAATATGGCAATCGCTCGGAATTCTAGTTGTTTGGCCGAAAAACGCAAAAAATAAGGAACGATCATGGCGGGGTGGATACTATGATTCCTTAAGTCGTATTTTATTGCCCGGAAAAATTTTAGGCGATCGGGGTCCGCGGCTCTTGGGACCACTCGGAATGCGTGGGTATAGCACACAAAAATATGGTAATCGGGCGAAATTCTAGGTCTTTTTCAGTAACATGCAAAAAATGTGGAAAGATCTTGGTAGGGCGGTGACTATGGTTCCTTTGGTCTTATTTGATAGTCGGGAAAAATATTAGGCGATAGGGGTCCGGAGGTCCCGGGACCACTCGGAAGGTGTGGGCTATAACACACAAAAATATGGGAATCGCGCGGAATTCTAGTTGTTTGGCCGAAAAACGCAAACAATGAGGAACGATCATGGCGGGGCGGATACTATGGTTCATTAGGTCGTATTTGATAGTTCGGAAAAATTTTAGGCGATAGGGGTCAGGAGGTCCCGGGACCACTCGGAAGGCGTAGGCTATAACACACAAAAATATGGGAATCGCGCGGAATTCTAGTTGTTTGGACGAAAAATGCAAAAAATGAGGAACGATAATGGCGGGGTGGTTACTATGGTTCCTTAGGTCGTATTTGATGGCCCGGAAAAGTTTTAGGCGATCGGGGTTCGGGGGGCCCGACCTACTCGGAAGGCGTGGGCGATAGCACACAAAAATATGAGAATCGGGCGGAATTCTAGTTTTTTGGCCAAAAAATGCAAAAAATGAGGAAAGATTATGGCGAGGCAGTGACTATGGTTCCTTAGGTCCTAATTGATGGCCCAAAAAATTTAGGCGATCCGAGTCCGGCGGCCCGGCCCACTCGGAAGGCGTGGGCAATAGCACATAAAAATATGGTAATCGAGCGGAATTCTAGTTTTTTTGCCGAAAAACGCAATAAATGAGGAACGATCATGGCGGGGCGGTGACTATGGTTCCTTAGGTCGTATTTGATGGCACGGAAAATTTTAGGCGATCGGAGTCCATGGCTCCCGGGACCACTCGGAAGGCGTAAGCTATAGCACACAAAAATATGCAAATCGCGCGGAGTTCTAGTTTTTTGGCCGAAAAATGCAAAGCATTTGGAACGATCATGGTGGGGCGGTGACTTTGGTACCTTAGGTCGTATTTGATAATCCAGAAAATTTTTAGGCGATCGGGGTCCGCGGTTCCCCGGACCACTTGGAAGGCGTGGGTATAGCACACGAAAATATGGAAATCGCGCGGAATTCTAGTTTTTTGGCTGAAAACGCAAAAGACTAGGAACGATCATGGAGGGGCGATGACTATGGTTCCTTAGGTCATATTTGATAGTCCGGAAAATTTTTAGGCGATCCGGCTCCGGGGGGCCTGACCTACTCGGAAGGCGTCACACAAAAATATGAGAATCGGGCGGAATTCTAGTTTTTTGGCCAAAAAATGCAAAAAATGAGGAAAGATTATGGCGAGGCGGTGACTATGGTTCCTTAGGTCCTAATTGATGGCCCAAAAAATTTTTAGGCGATCCGAGTCCGGCGGCCCGGCCCACTCGGAAGGCGTGGGCAATAGCACACAAAAATATGATAATCGAGCGGAATTCTAGTTTTTTTGCCGAAAAACGCAATAAATGAGGAACGATCATGGCGGGGCGGTGACTATGGTTCCTTAGGTCGTATTTGATGGCACGGAAAATTTTAGGCGATCAGAGTCCATGGCTCCCGGGACCACTCGGAAGGCGTAAGCTATAGCACACGAAAATATGCAAATCGCGCGGAGTTCTAGTTTTTTGGCCGAAAAATACAAAGCATTTGGAACGATCATGGTGGGGCGGTGACTTTGGTACCTTAGGTCGTATTTGATAATCCAGAAAATTTTTAGGCGATCGGGGTCCGCGGTTCCCCGGACCACTTGGAAGGCGTGGGTATAGCACACAAAAATATGGGAATCGGGCGTAATTCTAGTTTTTTGGTCGAAAAATGCAAAAAATGAGAAACGATGATGGCAGGGCGGTTACTATGGTTCCTTAGGCCGTATTTGACAGCCCAGAAAAATTTTAGGCGATCGGGGTCCGGGGGTCCAGGAACCACTGGGAAAGGTGGGCAATAGCACACAAATATATTGTAATCGGGCGGAATTCTAGTTTTTTGGCCGAAAAACGCAACAAAAGAGGAATGATCATGGCTGGGCGGTAACTATGGTTCCTTAGGTCGTATTTGATAGTCCGGAAAAATTTTAGGCGATAGGGATCCTGAGGTCCCGGGACCAGTCGGAAGGTGTGGGCTATAACACACAAAAATAAGGGAATCGCGCGGAATTCTAGTTGTTTGGCCGAAAAACGCAAAAAAATAAGGAACGATCATGGCTGGGCGGTGACTATGGTTCCTTAGGTATTATTTGATAGTCCGGAAAAATTTTAGGCGATAGGGGTCCGGAGACCCGGGACCACTTGTAAGGCGTGGGTATAGCACACGAAAATATGGGAATCGCGCGGAATTCTAGTTGTTTGGCCGAAAAACGCAAAAAATGAGGAACGATCATGGCGGGGTGGTTACTATGGTTCCTTAGGTCGTATTTGATGGCCCGGAAAATTTTTAGGCGATCGGGGTTCGGGGTTCCCGGGACCCCTTGGAAGGCGTGGGCTAAAGCACACGAAAATATGGAAATCGCGCGGAATTCTAGTTTTTTGGCTGAAAAACGCAAAAGACTAGGAACGATCATGGTAGTCCAGAAAAAATTTAGGCGATCCGGCTCCGAGGGGCCCGACCCACTCGGAAGGCGTAGGTGATAGCACACAAAAATATGGGAATCGGGCGGAATTCTAGGTGTTTGGCCAAAAAATGCAAAAAATGAGGAACGATCATGGCGAGGTGGTGACTATGGTTCCTTAGGTCCTAATCGATGGCCCGAAAATTTTTTAGGCGATCCGAGTCTGGCGGCCCGGCCCACTCGGAAGGTGTGGGCAATAGCACACAAAAATATGGTAATCGAGCGGTATTCTAGTTTTTTGGCCGAAAAACGCAATAAATGAGGAACGATAATGGCGGGGCGGTGACTATGGTTCCTTAGGTCGTATTTGATGGCCCGAAAAATTTTAGGCGATCGGCGTCCATGGCTCCCGGGACCACTCAGAAGGCGTAAGCTATTGCACACTAAAATATGCAAATAGCGCGGAGTTCTAGTTTTTTGGCCGAAAAATGCAAAGCATTTGGAATGATCATGGTGGGGCGGTGACTTTGGTACCTTAGGTCGTATTTGATAGTACGGAAAAATTTTAGGCGATCGGGGTCCGCGGCTCCCCAGACCACTTGGAGGGCGTGGGAATAGCACACGAAAATATGGGAATCGGGCGTAATTCTAGTTTTTTGGCCGAAAAATACAAAAAATGAGAAACGATGATGGCGGGGCGGTTACTATGGTTCCTTAGCTCCTATTTGACAGCCCGGAAAAATTTTAGGCGATCGGGGTCCGGGGGTCCCGGAACCACTGGGAAGGGTGGGCAATAGCACACAAAAATATTGTAATCGGGCGGAATTCTAATTTTTTGGCCGAAAAACGCAACAAATGAGAAATGATCATGGCTGGGCGGTGACTATGGTTCCTTAGGTTGTATTTGATAGTCCGGAAAAATTTTAGGCGATAGGGGTCCTGAGGTCCCGGGACCACTCGGAAGGTGTGGGCTATAACACACAAAAATATGGGAATCGCGCGGAATTCTAGTTGTTTGGCCGAAAAATGCAAAAAATAAGGAATGATCATGGCTGGGCGGTGACTATGGTTCCTTAGTTTTTATTTGATAGTCCGGAAAAATTTTAGGCGATAGGGGTCCGGAGACCCGGGACCACTTGTAAGGCGAGGGTATAGCACACAAAAATATGGGAATCGGGCGAAATTCTAGTTGTTTAGCCGAAAAATGAAAAAAATGAGAAACGATCATGGCGGGAAGGTTACTATGGTTCCTTAGGTCTTATTTGATATTCCGGAAAATTTTTTAGGTGATCCGAGTGCGGGGGCACGGCCCACTCGGAAGGCGTGGGCTATAGCACACGAAAATATGGGAATCGCTGGGAATCCTAGTTGTTTGGCCGAAAAACGTAAAATATAAGGAACGATCATGGCGGGGCGGATACTATGGTTCCTTGGGTCGTATTTAATTGCCCGGAAAATTTTTAGGCGATTGGGGTCCGCGGCTCTTGGGACCACTCGGAATGCGTGGGTATAGCACACGAAAATATGGTAATCGGGTGAAATTCTAGGTCTTTTTCAGTAACATGCAAAAAATATGGAAAGATCTTAGCAGGGCGGTGACTATGGTTCCTTTGGTCTTATTTGATAGTCCGGAAAATTTTTAGGTGATAGAGGTCAGGAGATCCCGGGACCACTCGAAAGGCGTGGGCTATAACACACAAAAATATGGGAATCGCGCGGAATTCTAGTTGTTTGGACGAAAAATGCAAAAAATGAGGAACGATAATGGCGAGGTGGTTACTATGGTTCCTTAGGTCGTATTTGACGGCCCGGAAAAGTTTTAGGCGATCGGGGTTCGGGGTTCCCGGGACCCCTTGGAAAGCGTGGGCTAAAGCACACGAAAAAATGGAAATCGCGCGGAATGCTAGTTTTTTGGCTGAAAAATGCAAAAGACTAGGAACGATCATGGCGTGGTGGTGACTATGGTTCCTTAGGTCGTATTTGATAGTCCGGAAAAGTTTTAGGCGATCCGGCTCCGGGGGCCCGACCCACTCGGAAGGCGTGGGCGATAGCACACAAAAATATGAGAATCGGGCGGAATTCTAGTTTTTTGGCCAAAAAATGCAAAAAATGAGGAACGATCATGGCGAGGCGGTGACTATGGTTCCTTAGGTACTAATTGATGGCCCGAAAAGTTTTTACGCGATCGGAGTCCGGTGGCCCGGCCCACTCGGAAGGCGTGGGCAATAGCACACAAAAATATGGTAATCGAGCGGAATTCTAGTTTTTTGGCCGAAAAACGCAATAAAAGAGGAACGATCATGGCAGGGCGGTGACTATGGTTCCTTAGGTCGTATTTGATTTCCCGGAAAATTTTAGGCGATCGGGGTCCACGGCTCCCGGGACCACTCGGAAGGCGTAAGCTATAGCACACGAAAATATGCAAATCGCGCGGAGTTCTTGTTTTTTGGCCGAAAAATGCAAAGCATTTGGAACGATCATGGTGGGGTGGTGACTATGGTACCTTAGGTTGTATTTGATAGTCCGGAAAAAGTTTAGGCGATCGGGGTCCGCGGCTCCCCGGACCACTTGGAAGGCGTGGGTATAGCACACAAAAATATGGGAATTGGGCGTAATTCTAGTTTTTTGGCAGAAAAATGCAAAAAATGAGAAACGATGATGGCGGGACGGTTACTATGGTTCCTTAGGTCGTATTTGATGGCCCGGAAAACTTTTAGGCGATCGGGGTCCACGGCTCCCGGGACCACTTGCAAGGCGTAAGCTATAGCACACGAAAATATGCAAATCGCGCGGAGTTCTAGTTTTTTGGCCGAAAAATGCAGAGCATTTGGAACGATCATGGTGGGGCATGGACTATGGTACCTTAGGTCATATTTTACAGTCCGGAAAAAATTTAGGCGATCGTGGTCCGCGGCTCCCCGGACCACTTGGAAGGCGTGGGTATAGCACACGAAAATATGGGAATCGGGCATAATTCTAGTTTTTTGGCCTAAAAACGCAACAAATGAGGAATGATCATGGCTGGGCGGTGACTATGGTTTCTTAGGTCGTATTTGATAGTCCGGAAAAATTTTAGGCGATAGGGGTCCGAAGTTCCCGGGTTCACTTGGAAGGCGTGGGCTATTATAGCACACAAAAATATGGGAATCGTTCGGAATTCTAGTTGTTTGGCCGAAAAATAGGAACGATCATGGCTGGGCGGTGACTATGGTTCCTTAGGTCTTATTTGATAGTCCGAAAAATTTTTAGTTGATTGGGGTCCGCGGCTCATGGGACCACTCGGAATGCGTGGGTATAGCACACGAAAATATGAGAATCAGGTGAAATTCTAGTTGTTTGGCCGAAAAATGCAAAAAATGAGGAAAGATCATGGCGGGGTGGTTACTATGGTTCCTTAGGTCATATTTGATGGCCCGGAAAATTTGTAGGCGATCGGGGTTCGGGGTTCCCGGGACCCCTTTGAAGGCGTGGGCTAAAGCACACGAAAATATGGAAATCGCGCGGAATTCTAGTTTTTTGGCTGAAAAACGCAAAAGACTAGGAACGATCCTGGTGGGACGGTGACTATGGTTCCTTAAGTCGTATTTTTTATTGTCTGGAAAATTTTTAGGCGATCCGGCTCCGGGGGGCCCGACCCACTCGGAAGGCGTGGGCGATAGCACACAAAAATATGGGAATCAGGCGGAATTCTCGTTTTTTGGCCAAAAAGTGCAAAAAATGAGGAACGATCATGGCGAGGCGGTGACTATGGTTCCTTAGGTCCTAATTGATGGCCCGAAAAGTTTTTAGGCGATCCGAGTCCGGCGGCCCGGCCCACTCGGAAGGCGTGGGCAATAGCACACAAAAATATGGTAATCGAGCGGAATTCTAGTTTTTTGTCCGAAAAACGCAATAAATGAGGAACGATCATGGTGGGGCAGTGACTATGGTTCCTTAGGTCGTATTTGATGGCCCGGAAAATTTTAGGCGATCGGGGTCCACGGCTCCCGGGACCACTCGGAAGGCGTAAGCTATAGCACACTAAAATATGCAAATCGCGCGGAGTTCTAGTTTTTTGGCCGAAAAATGCAAAGCATTTGGAACGATCGTGGTGGGGCGGGCACTATGGTACCTTAGGTCGTATTTGATAGTCCGGAAAAATTTTAGGTGATCGGGGTCCGCGGCTCCCCGGACCACTTGGAAGGCGTGGGTATAGCACACAAAAATATGGGAATTGGGCGTAATTCTAGTTTTTTGGCAGAAAAATGCAAAAAATGAGAAACGATGATGGCGGGACGGTTACTATGGTTCCTTAGGTCGTATTTGATGGCCCGGAAAACTTTTAGGCGATCGGGGTCCACGGCTCCCGGGACCACTTGCAAGGCGTAAGCTATAGCACACGAAAATATGCAAATCGTGCGGAGTTCTAGTTTTTTGGCCGAAAAATGCAGAGCATTTGGAACGATCATGGTGGGGCATGGACTATGGTACCTTAGGTCGTATTTTACAGTCCGGAAAAAATTTAGGCGATCGGGGTCCGCGGCTCCCCGGACCACTTGGAAGGCGTGGGTATAGCACACGAAAATATGGGAATCGGGCATAATTCTAGTTTTTTGGCCTAAAAACGCAACAAATGAGGAATGATCATGGCTGGGCGGTGACTATGGTTTCTTAGGTCGTATTTGATAGTCCGGAAAAATTTTAGGCGATAGGGGTCCGAAGTTCCCGGGTTCACTTGGAAGGCGTGGGCTATTATAGCACACAAAAATATGGGAATCGTTCGGAATTCTAGTTGTTTGGCCGAAAAATAGGAACGATCATGGCTGGGCGGTGACTATGGTTCCTTAGGTCTTATTTGATAGTCCGAAAATTTTTTAGTTGATTGGGGTCCGCGGCTCTTGGAACCACTCGGAATGCGTGGGTATAGCACACGAAAATATGAGAATCAGGTGAAATTCTAGTTGTTTGGCCGAAAAACGCAAAAAATGAGGAAAGATCATGGCAGGGTGGTTACTATGGTTCCTTAGGTCATATTTGATGGCCCGGAAAATTTGTAGGCGATCGGGGTTCAGGGTTCCCGGGACCCCTTTGAAGGCGTGGGCTAAAGCACACGAAAATATGGAGATCGCGCGGAATTCTAGTTTTTTGGCTGAAAAACGCAAAAGACTAGGAATGATGCTGGTGGGACGGTGACTATGGTTCCTTAAGTCGTATTTTATAGTCTGGAAAATTTTTAGGCGATCCGGCTCCGGGGGGCCCGACCCACTCGGAAGGCGTGGGCGATAGCACACAAAAATATGGGAATCAGGCGGAATTCTCGTTTTTTGGCCAAAAAGTGCAAAAAATGAGGAACGATCATGGCGAGGCGGTGACTATGGTTCCTTAGGTCCTAATTGATGGCCCGAAAAGTTTTTAGGCGATCCGAGTCCGGCGGCCCGGCCCACTCGGAAGGCGTGGGCAATAGCACACAAAAATATGGTAATCGAGCGGAATTCTAGTTTTTTGTCCGAAAAACGCAATAAATGAGGAACGATCATGGTGGGGCAGTGACTATGGTTCCTTAGGTCGTATTTGATGGCCCGGAAAATTTTAGGCGATCGGGGTCCACGGCTCCCGGGACCACTCGGAAGGCGTAAGCTATAGCACACTAAAATATGCAAATCGCGCGGAGTTCTAGTTTTTTGGCCGAAAAATGCAAAGCATTTGGAACGATCGTGGTGGGGCGGGCACTATGGTACCTTAGGTCGTATTTGATAGTCCGGAAAAATTTTAGGTGATCGGGGTCCGCGGCTCCCCGGACCACTTGGAAGGCGTGGGTATAGCACACAAAAATATGGGAATTGGGCGTAATTCTAGTTTTTTGGCAGAAAAATGCAAAAAATGAGAAACGATGATGGCGGGACGGTTACTATGGTTCCTTAGGTCGTATTTGATGGCCCGGAAAACTTTTAGGCGATCGGGGTCCACGGCTCCCGGGACTTGCAAGGCGTAAGCTATAGCACACGAAAATATGCAAATCGTGCGGAGTTCTAGTTTTTTGGCCGAAAAATGCAGAGCATTTGGAACGATCATGGTGGGGCATGGACTATGGTACCTTAGGTCGTATTTTACAGTCCGGAAAAAATTTAGGCGATCGGGGTCCGCGGCTCCCCGGACCACTTGGAAGGCGTGGGTATAGCACACGAAAATATGGGAATCGGGCATAATTCTAGTTTTTTGGCCTAAAAACGCAACAAATGAGGAATGATCATGGCTGGGCGGTGACTATGGTTTCTTAGGTCGTATTTGATAGTCCGGAAAAATTTTAGGCGATAGGGGTCCGAAGTTCCCGGGTTCACTTGGAAGGCGTGGGCTATTATAGCACACAAAAATATGAGAATCGTTCGGAATTCTAGTTGTTTGGCCGAAAAATAGGAACGATCATGGCTGGGCGGTGACTATGGTTCCTTAGGTCTTATTTGATAGTCCGAAAAATTTTTAATTGATTGGGGTCCGCGGCTCATGGGACCACTCGGAATGCATGGATATAGCACACGAAAATATGAGAATCAGGTGAAATTCTAGTTGTTTGGCCGAAAAACGCAAAAAATGAGGAAAGATCATGGCGGGGTGGTTACTATGGTTCCTTAGTTCATATTTGATGGCCCGGAAAATTTGTAGGCGATCGGGGTTCGGGGTTCCCGGGACCCCTTTGAAGGCGTGGGCTAAAGCACACGAAAATATGGAAATCGCGCGGAATTCTAGTTTTTTGGCTGAAAAACGCAAAAGACTAGGAACGATCCTGGTGGGACGGTGACTATGGTTCCTTAAGTCGTATTTTATAGTCTGGAAAATTTTTAGGCGATCCGGCTCCGGGGGGCCCGACCCACTCGGAAGGCGTGGGCGATAGCACAAAAAAATATGGGAATCAGGCGGAATTCTCGTTTTTTGGCCAAAAAGTGCAAAAAATGAGGAACGATCATGGCGAGGCGGTGACTATGGTTCCTTAGGTCCTAATTGATGGCCCGAAAAGTTTTTAGGCGATCCGAGTCCGGCGGCCCAGCCCACTAGGAAGGCGTGGGCAATAGCACACAAAAATATGGTAATCGAGCGGAATTCTAGTTTTTTGTCCGAAAAATGCAATAAATGAGGAACGATCATGGTGGGGCAGTGACTATGGTTCCTTAGGTCGTATTTGATGGCCCGGAAAATTTTAGGCGATCGGGGTCCACGGCTCCCGGGACCACTCGGAAGGCGTAAGCTATAGCACACTAAAATATGCAAATCGCACGGAGTTCTAGTTTTTTGGCCGAAAAATGCAAAGCATTTGGAACGATCGTGGTGGGGCGGGCACTATGGTACCTTAGGTCGTATTTGATAGTCCGGAAAAATTTTAGGTGATCGGGGTCCGCGGCTCCCCGGACCACTTGGAAGGCGTGGGTATAGCACACGAAAATATGGGAATCGGGCATAATTCTAGTTTTTAGGCCGAAAAATGCAAAAAATGAGAAACGATGATGGCGGGGCGGTTACTATGGTTCCTTAGGTCATATTTGATGGCCCAGAAATATTTTAGGTGATCGGGGTCCGGAGGTCCCGGAACCACTTGGAAGGGTGGGCAATAGCACACAAAAATATTGTAATCGGGCGGAATTCTAGTTTTTTGGCCGAAAAACACAACAAATGAGGAATGATCATGGCTGGGCGGTGACTATGGTTCCTTAGGTCGTATTTGATAGTCCGGAAAAATTATAGGAGATAGGGGTCCGGAGTTCCCGGGTTCACTTGGAAGGTGTGGGCTATAGGACACGAAAATATGGGAATCGCGCGGAATTCTAGTTGTTTCGCCGAAAAACGCAAAACATAAGGAACGATCATAGCTAGGCGGTGACTATGGTTCCTTAGGTCTTATTTGATAGTCCGGAAAAATTTTAGGCGATAGGGGTCCGGAGACCCGGGACCACTTGTAAGGCGTGGGTATAGCACATGAAAATATGGGAATCGGGCGGAATTCTAGTTGTTTGGCCGAAAAATGCAAAAAATGAGAAACGATCAGGGCGGAAAGGTGAATATGGTTCCTTAGGTCTTATTTGATGGCCCAAAAACTTTTTAGGTGGTCCGAGTGCGGGGGGCACTGCCCACTCGGGAGGCGTGGGCTATAGCACACGAAAATATGGGAATCGCGCGGAATTCTAGTTGTTTGGCCGAAAAATGCAAAAAATAAGGAACGATCATGGCGGGGCGGATACTATGGTTCCTTAGGTCGTATTTGATAGTCCGGAAAAATTTTAGGCGATAGGGGTCCGAAGTTCCCGGGTTCACTTGGAAGGCGTGGGCTATTATAGCACACAAAAATATGGGAATCGTTCGGAATTCTAGTTGTTTGGCCGAAAAATAGGAACGATCATGGCTGGGCGGTGACTATGGTTCCTTAGGTCTTATTTGATAGTCCGAAAATTTTTTAGTTGATTGGGGTCCGCGGCTCTTGGAACCACTCGGAATGCGTGGGTATAGCACACGAAAATATGAGAATCAGGTGAAATTCTAGTTGTTTGGCCGAAAAACGCAAAAAATGAGGAAAGATCATGGCGGGGTGGTTACTATGGTTCCTTAGGTCATATTTGATGGCCCGGAAAATTTGTAGGCGATCGGGGTTCGGGGTTCCCGGGACCCCTTTGAAGGCGTGGGCTAAAGCACACGAAAATATGGAAATCGCGCGGAATTCTAGTTTTTTGGCTGAAAAACGCAAAAGACTAGGAACGATCCTGGTGGGACGGTGACTATGGTTCCTTAAGTCGTATTTTATAGTCTGGAAAATTTTTAGGCGATCCGGCTCCGGGGGGCCCGACCCACTCGGAAGGCGTGGGCGATAGCACACAAAAATATGGGAATCAGGCGGAATTCTCGTTTTTTGGCCAAAAAGTGCAAAAAATGAGGAACGATCATGGCGAGGCGGTGACTATGGTTCCTTAGGTCCTAATTGATGGCCCGAAAAGTTTTTAGGCGATCCGAGTCCGGCGGCCCGGCCCACTCGGAAGGCGTGGGCAATAGCACACAAAAATATGGTAATCGAGCGGAATTCTAGTTTTTTGTCCGAAAAATGCAATAAATGAGGAACGATCATGGTGGGGCAGTGACTATGGTTCCTTAGGTCGTATTTGATGGCCCGGAAAATTTTAGGCGATCGGGGTCCACGGCTCCCGGGACCACTCGGAAGGCGTAAGCTATAGCACACTAAAATATGCAAATCGCGCGGAGTTCTAGTTTTTTGGCCGAAAAATGCAAAGCATTTGGAACGATCGTGGTGGGGCGGGCACTATGGTACCTTAGGTCGTATTTGATAGTCCGGAAAAATTTTAGGTGATCGGGGTCCGCGGCTCCCCGGACCACTTGGAAGGCGTGGGTATAGCACACAAAAATATGGGAATTGGGCGTAATTCTAGTTTTTTGGCAGAAAAATGCAAAAAATGAGAAACAATGATGGCGGGACGGTTACTATGGTTCCTTAGGTCGTATTTGATGGCCCGGAAAACTTTTAGGCGATCGGGGTCCACGGCTCCCGGGACCACTTGCAAGGCGTAAGCTATAGCACACGAAAATATGCAAATCGTGCGGAGTTCTAGTTTTTTGGCCGAAAAATGCAGAGCATTTGGAACGATCATGGTGGGGCATGGACTATGGTACCTTAGGTCGTATTTTACAGTCCGGAAAAAATTTAGGCGATCGGGGTCCGCGGCTCCCCGGACCACTTGGAAGGCGTGGGTATAGCACACGAAAATATGGGAATCGGGCATAATTCTAGTTTTTTGGCCTAAAAACGCAACAAATGAGGAATGATCATGGCTGGGCGGTGACTATGGTTTCTTAGGTCGTATTTGATAGTCCGGAAAAATTTTAGGCGATAGGGGTCCGAAGTTCCCGGGTTCACTTGGAAGGCGTGGGCTATTATAGCACACAAAAATATGGGAATCGTTCGGAATTCTAGTTGTTTGGCCGAAAAATAGGAACGATCATGGCTGGGCGGTGACTATGGTTCCTTAGGTCTTATTTGATAGTCCGAAAATTTTTTAGTTGATTGGGGTCCGCGGCTCATGGGACCACTCGGAATGCATGGGTATAGCACACGAAAATATGAGAATCAGGTGAAATTCTAGTTGTTTGGCCGAAAAACGCAAAAAATGAGGAAAGATCATGGCGGGGTGGTTACTATGGTTCCTTAGTTCATATTTGATGGCCCGGAAAATTTGTAGGCGATCGGGGTTCGGGTTTCCCGGGACCCCTTTGAAGGCGTGGGCTAAAGCACACGAAAATATGGAAATCGCGCGGAATTCTAGTTTTTTGGCTGAAAAACGCAAAAGACTAGGAACGATCCTGGTGGGACGGTGACTATGGTTCCTTAAGTCGTATTTTATAGTCTGGAAAATTTTTAGGCGATCCGGCTCCGGGGGGCCCGACCCACTCGGAAGGCGTGGGCGATAGCACACAAAAATATGGGAATCAGGCGGAATTCTCGTTTTTTGGCCAAAAAGTGCAAAAAATGAGGAACGATCATGGCGAGGCGGTGACTATGGTTCCTTAGGTCCTAATTGATGGCCCGAAAAGTTTTTAGGCGATCCGAGTCCGGCGGCCCAGCCCACTAGGAAGGCGTGGGCAATAGCACACAAAAATATGGTAATCGAGCGGAATTCTAGTTTTTTGTCCGAAAAATGCAATAAATGAGGAACGATCATGGTGGGGCAGTGACTATGGTTCCTTAGGTCGTATTTGATGGCCCGGAAAATTTTAGGCGATCGGGGTCCACGGCTCCCGGGACCACTCGGAAGGCGTAAGCTATAGCACACTAAAATATGCAAATCGCACGGAGTTCTAGTTTTTTGGCCGAAAAATGCAAAGCATTTGGAACGATCGTGGTGGGGCGGGCACTATGGTACCTTAGGTCGTATTTGATAGTCCGGAAAAATTTTAGGTGATCGGGGTCCGCGGCTCCCCGGACCACTTGGAAGGCGTGGGTATAGCACACGAAAATATGGGAATCGGGCATAATTCTAGTTTTTAGGCCGAAAAATGCAAAAAATGAGAAACGATGATGGCGGGGCGGTTACTATGGTTCCTTAGGTCATATTTGATGGCCCAGAAAAATTTTAGGTGATCGGGGTCCGGAGGTCCCGGAACCACTTGGAAGGGTGGGCAATAGCACACAAAAATATTGTAATCGGGCGGAATTCTAGTTTTTTGGCCGAAAAACACAACAAATGAGGAATGATCATGGCTGGGCGGTGACTATGGTTCCTTAGGTCGTATTTGATAGTCCGGAAAAATTATAGGAGATAGGGGTCCGGAGTTCCCGGGTTCACTTGGAAGGTGTGGGCTATAGGACACGAAAATATGGGAATCGCGCGGAATTCTAGTTGTTTCGCCGAAAAACGCAAAACATAAGGAACGATCATAGCTAGGCGGTGACTATGGTTCCTTAGGTCTTATTTGATAGTCCGGAAAAATTTTAGGCGATAGGGGTCCAGAGACCCGGGACCACTTGTAAGGCGTGGGTATAGCACATGAAAATATGGGAATCGGGCGGAATTCTAGTTGTTTGGCCGAAAAATGCAAAAAATGAGAAACGATCAGGGCGAAAAGGTGAATATGGTTCCTTAGGTCTTATTTGATGGCCCAAAAACTTTTTAGGTGGTCCGAGTGCGGGGGGCACGGCCCACTCGGGAGGCGTGGGCTATAGCACACGAAAATATGGGAATCGCGCGGAATTCTAGTTGTTTGGCCGAAAAATGCAAAAAATAAGGAACGATCATGGCGGGGCGGATACTATGATTCCTTAGGTCGTATTTGATTGCCCGGAAAAATTTAGGCGATCGGGGTCCGCGGCTCTTGGGACCACTCGGAATGCGTGGGTATAGCACACAAAAATATGGGAATCGGGCGAAATTCTAAGTCTTTTTCAGTAACATGCAAAAAATGTGGAAAGCTCTTGGCAGGGCGGTGACTATGGTTCCTTTGGTCTCATTTGATAGTCCGGAAAAATATTAGGCGATAGGGGTCCGGAGGTCCCGGGACCACTCGGAAGGCGTGGGCTATAACACACAAAAATATGGGAATCGCGCGGAATTCTAGTTGTTTGGCCGAAAAATGCAAAAAATGAGGAACGATCATGGCTGGGCGGATACTATGGTTCCTTAGGTCGTATTTGATTGTCCGGAAAAATTTTAGGTGATAGGGGTCAGAAGGTCCCGGGACCACTAGGAAGGCCTGGGCTATAACACACAAAAATATGGGAATCGCGCGGAATTCTAGTTGTTTGGCCGAAAAATGCAAAAAAAGAGGAACGATCATGGAGGGGTGGTTACTATGGTTCCTTAGTTCGTATTTGATGGCCCTAAATATTTTAAGGAGATCAGGGTTCGGGGTTCCCGGGACCCCTTGGAAGGCGTGGGCTAAAGCACACGAAAATATGGAAATCGCGCGGAATTCTAGTTTTTTGGCTGAAAAATGCGAAAGACTAGGAACGATCATGGCGGGGCGGGGACTATGGTTCCTTAGGTCGTATTTGAAAGTCCGAAAATTTTTTAGGCGATCCGGCTCCGGGGGGCCTGACCCACTCGGAAGGCGTGGGCGATAGCACACAAAAATATGGAAATCGGGCTGAATTCTCATTTTTTGGCCACAAAATGCAAAAAATGAGGAGCGATCATGGCGAGGCGGTGACTATGGTTCCTTAGGTCCTAATTGATGGCCCGAAAAGTGTTTAGGCGATCCGAGTCCGGCGGCCCGGCCCACTCGGATGGCGTGGGCAATAGCACACAAAATATGGTAATCGAGCAGAATTCTAGTTTTTTGGCCGAAAAATGCAATAAATGAGGAACGATCATGGCAGGGCGGTGACTATGGTTCCTTAGGTCGTATTTGATGGCCCCGAAAAATTTTAGGCGATCGGGGTCCACGGCTCTCGGGACCACTCGGAAGGCGTAAGCTATAGCACACGAAAATATGCAAATCGCGCGGAGTTCTAGTTTTTTGGCCGAAAAATGCAAAGCATTTGGAACGATCATGGTGGGGCGGGGCCTATGGTACCTTAGGTCGTATTTGATATTCCGGAAAAATTTTAGGCGATCGGGGTCCGCGGCTCCCCGGACCACTTGGAAGGCATGGGTATAGCACACGAAAATAAGGGAATCTGGCATAATTCTAGTTTTTTGGCCAAAAAATGCAAAAAATGAGAAACGATGATGGCAGGGCGGTTACTATGGTTCCTTAGGTCGTATTTGATGGCCCGGAAATATTTTAGGCGATCGGGGTCCGGGGGTCCCGGAACCACTTGGAAGGGTGGGCAATAGCACACAAAAATATTGTAATCGGGCGGAATTCTAGTTTTGGCCGAAAAACGAAACAAATGAGGAATGATCATGGATGGGCGGTGACTATGGTTCCTTAGGTCGTATTTGATAGTCCGGAAAAATTTTAGGCGATGGGGGTCCGGAGTTCCCGGGTTCACTTGGAAGGCGTGGGCTATAGGACACGAAAATATGGGAATTGCGCGGAATTCTAGTTTTTTGGCCCAAAAACGGAAAAAACTAGGAACGATCATGGCTGGGCGGTGACTATGGTTCCTTAGGTATTATTTGATATTCCGGAAAAATTTTAGGCGATCGGGGTCCGCGGCTCTTGGGACCATTCGGAATGCGTGGGTATAGCACACGAAAATATGGGAATCGGGCGAAATTCTAGTTGTTTGGCCGAAAAACGTAACAAATGAGGAATGATCATGGCGGGGTGGTTACTATGGTTCCTTAGGTCGTATTTGATGGCCCGGAAAATTTGTAGGCGATCGGGGTCGGGGTTCCCGGGACCCCTTTGAAGGCGTGGGCTAAAGCACACGAAAATATGGAAATCGCGCGGAATTCTAGGTTTTTGGCTGAAAAACGCAAAAGACTAGGAACGATCATGGTGGGGAGGTGACTATGGTTCCTTAGGTCGTATTTGATAGTCCGGAAAATTATTAGGCGATCCGGCTCCGGGGGGCCCGACCCACTCGGAAGGCGTGGGTGATAGCACACAAAAATATGGAAATTTGGCGGAATTCTTGTTTTTTGGCCAAAAAATGCAAAAAATGAGGAACGATCATGGCGAGGCGGTGACTATGGTTCCTTAGGTCCTAATTGATGGCCTGAAAATTTTTTAGGCGATCCGAGTCCGGCGGCCCGACCCACTCGGAAGGCGTGGGCAATAGCACACAAAAATATGGTAATCGAGCGAAATTCTAGTTTTTTGGCCGAAAAACGCAATAAATGAGGAACGATCATGGCGGGGAGGTGACTATCGTTCCTTAGGTCGTATTTGATGGCCCGAAAAATTTTAGGCGATCGGGGTCCACGGCTTCCGGGACCACTCGGAAGGCGTAAGCTATAGCACACTAAAATATGCAAATCGCGCGGAGTTCTAGTTTTTTGGCCAAAAAATGCAAAGCATTTAGAACGATCATGGTGGGGCGGTGACTATGGTACCTTAGGTCGTATTTGATAGTCCGGAAAAATTTTAGGCGATCGGGGTCCGCGGCTCCCTGGACCACTTGGAAGGCATGGGTATAGCACACGAAAATATGGGAATCGGGCGTAATTCTAGTTTTTTGGCCGAATAATGTAAAAATGAGAAACGATGATGGCGGGCGGTTACTATGGTTCCTTAGGTCGTATTTGACGGCCCGGAAAAATTTTAGGCGATCGGGGTCCGGGAGTCTCGGAACCACTGGGAAGGGTGGGAAATAGCACACAAAAATATTGTAATCGGGCGGAATTCTAGTTTTTTGGCCGAAAAATGCAACAAATAAGGAATGATCATGGCTGGGCGGTAACTATGGTTCCTTAGGTTGTATTTGATAGTCCGGAAAAATTTTAGGCGATAGGGGTCCGGAGTTCCCGGGTTCACTCGGAAGGCGTGGGCTATAGCACACGAAAATATGGGAATCGCGTGGAATTCTAGTTGTTTGGCCGAAAAATGCAAAAAATAAGGAACGATCATGGCGGGGCAGATACTATGGTTCCTTAGGTCATATTTGATTGCTCGGAAAAATTTTAGGCGATCGGGGTCCGCGGCTCTTGGGACCACTCGGAATGCGTGGGTATAGCACACAAAAATATGGGAATCGGGCGAAATTCTAGGTCTTTTTCATGGCGGGGCGGTGACTATGGTTCCTTAGGTCGTATTTGATAGTTCGGAAAATTTTTAGGCGATCCGGCTCCGGGGGGCCCGACCCACTCGGAAGGCGTGGGCGATAGCACACAAAAATATGGTAATCGAGCGAAATTCTAGTTTTTTTGCCGAAAAACGCAATAAATGAGGAACGATCATGGCAGGGCGGTGACTATGGTTCCTTAGGTCGTATTTAATGGCCCGAAAAAATTTAGGCGATCGGGGTCCACGGCTCCCGGGACCACTCGGAAGGCGTAAGCTATAGCACACGAAAATATGCAAGTCGGGCGGAGTTCTAGTTTTTTGGCCAAAAAATGCAAAGCATTTGGAACGATCATGGTGGGGCGGTGACTATGGTACCTTGGGTCGTATTTGATAGTCTGGAAAAATTTTAGGCGATCGGGGTCCGCGTCTCCCCGGACCACTTAGAAGGCGTGGGTATAGCACACGAAAATATGGGAATCGGGCGTAATTCTAGTTTTTTGGCCGAAAAATGCAAAAAATGAGAAACGATGATGGCAGGGCGGTTACTATGGTTCCTTAGGTCGTATTTGACGGCCCAAAAACATTTTAGGTGATCGGGGTCCGGGGGTCCCAGAACCACTGGGAAGGGTGGGCAATAGCACACAAAAATATTGTAATCGGGCAGAATTCTAGTTTTTTGGCCGAAAAATGCAACAAATGAGGAATGATCGTGGCTGGGCAGTGACTATGGTTCATTAGGTCGTATTTGATAGTCCGGAAAAATTTTAGGCGATAGGGGACCTGAGGTCCCGGGACCACTCGGAAGGTGTGGCCTATAACACACAAAAATATGGGAATCGCGCGGAATTCTAGTTGTTTGGCCGAAAAACGCAAAAAATAAGAAACGATCATGGCGGGGCGGATATATGGTTCCTTAGGTCGTATTTGATTGTTCGAAAAACTTTTACGCGATCGGGGTCCGCATCTCTTGGGACCACTCGGAATGCGTGGGTATAGTACATGAAAATATGGGAATCAGGCGAAATTCTAGGTCTTTTTCAGTAACATGCAAAAAATGTGGAAAGATCTTGGCAGGGTGGTGACTATGGTTCCTTTGGTCTTATTTGATAGTCTGCAAAACTATTAGGCGATAGGGGTCCGGAGGTCCCAGGACCACTCGGAAGGCATGGGCTATAACACACAAAAATATGAGAATCGCGCGGAATTCTAGTTGTTTGGCCGAAAAATGCAAAAAATAAAAGGAACGATCATGGCGGGGTGGATACTATGGTTCCTTAGGTCGTATTTGATGGCCCGGAAAATTTTTAGGCGATCAGGGTTCGGGGTTCCCGGGACCCCTTGGAAGGCGAGTGCTAAAGCACACGAAAATATGGAAATCGCGCGGAATTCTAGTTTTTTGGCTGAAAAATGCAAAAGAGTAGGAACGATCATGGCGGGGCGGTGACTATGGTTCCTTAGGTCGTATTTGATAGTCCGGAAAATTTTTAGGCGATCCGGCTCCGGGGGCCCGACCCACTCGGAAGGCGTGGGCGATAGCACACAAAAATATGGGAATCGGGCGGAATTCTATTGTTTTGGCCAAAAAATGCAAAAAATGAGGAACGATCATGGCGAGGCGGTGACTATGGTTCCTTAGGTCCTAATTGATGGGCCAAAATTTTTTTAGGCGATCCGAGTCCGGCGGCCTGGCTCACTCGGAAGGCATGGGCAATAGCACACAAAAATATGGTAATCGAGCGGAATTCTAGTTTTTTGGCCGAAAAACGCAATAAATGAGGAACGATCATGGCAGGGCGGTGACTATGGTTCCTTAGGTCGAATTTAATGGCCCGGAAAATTTTAGGCGATCGGGGTCCATGGATCCCGAGACCACTCGGAAGGCGTAAGCTATAGCACACGAAAATATGCAAATCGCGCGGAGTTCTAGTTTTTTGGCAAAAAAATGCAAAGCATTTGGAACGATCATGGTGGGGCGGTGACTATGGTACCTTAGGTCGTATTTGATAGTCCGGAAAAATTTTAGGCGATCGGGGTCCGCGGCTCCCCGGACCATTTGGAAAGCGTGATACGAAAATATGGGAATCGGGCGTAATTCTAGTTTTTTGGCCGAAAAATGAAAAAAATGAGAAACGATGATGGCGGGGCGGTTACTATGGTTCCTTAGGTCGTATTTGACGGACCGGAAAAATTTTAGGCGATCGGGGTCTGGGGGTCCCGGAACCACTGGGAAGGGTGGGCAATAGTAGACAAAAATATTGTAATCGGGCGGAATTCTAGTTTTTTAGCCGAAAAATGGAACAAATGAGGAATGATCATGGCTGGGCGGTGACTATGGTTCCTTAGGTCGTATTTGATAGTCCAGAAAAATTTTAGGCGATAGGGGTCCTGAGGTCCCGTGACCACTCGGAAGGTGTGGGCTATAACACAAAAAAATATGGGAATGGCGCGGAATTCTAGTTGTTTGGCCGAAAAACGCAAAAAATAAGAAACGATCATGGCGGGGTGGATACTATGGTTCCTTAGGTCGTATTTGATTGCTCGGAAAAATTTTAGGCGATCGGGGTCCATGGCTCTTGGGACCACTCAGAATGCGTGGGTATAGCACACGAAAATATGGGAATCGGGCGAAATTCTAGGTCTTTTTCAATAACATGCAAAACATGTGGATAGATCTTGGCAGGGTGGTGACTATGGTTCCTTTGGTCTTATTTGATAGTCCGGAAAAATATTAGGCGATAGGGGTCCGGAGGTCCCAGGACCACTCGGAAGGCGTGGGCTATAACACACAAAAATATGGGAATCGCGCGGAATTCTAGTTGTTTGGCCGAAAAATGCAAAAAAAAGGAACGGTCATGGCGGGGCGGATACTATGGTTCCTTAGGTCGTATTTGATGGCCCGGAAAATTTTTAGGCGATCGGGGTTCGGGGTTCCCGGGACCCCTTGGAAGGCGAGTGCTAAAGCACACGAAAATATGAAAATCGCGCGGAATTCTAGTTTTTTGGCTGAAAAATGCAAAAGAGTAGGAACGATCATGGAAAGGCGGTGACTATGGTTCCTTAGGTCGTATTTGATAGTCCGGAAAATTTTTAGGCGATCCGGCTCCGGGGGGGCCGACCCACTCGGAAGGCTTGGGCGATAGCACTCAAAAATATGGGAATCGAGCGGATTTCTATTTTTTTGGCCAAAAAATGCAAAAAATGAGGAACGATCATGGCGAGGCGGTGACTATGGTTCCTTATGTCCTAATTGATGGCCCGAAAATTTTTTAGGCGATCTGAGTCCGGCGGCCCGGCCCACTCGGAAGGCGTGGGCAATAGCACACAAAAATATGGTAATCGAGCAAAATTCTAGTTTTTTGGCCGAAAAACGCAATAAATGAGGAACGTTCATGGCAGGGCGGTGATTATGGTTCCTTAGGTCGTATTTAATGGCCCGGAAAATTTTAGGCGATCGGGGTCCACGGCTCCCGGGACCACTCGGAAAGCATAAGCTATATCACACGAAAATATGCAAATCGGGCGGAGTTCTAGTTTTTTGGCCAAAAAATGCAAAGCATTTGGAACGATCATTTTGGGGCGGTGACTATGGTACCTTAGGTCGTATTTGATAGTTTGGAAAAATTTTAGGCGATCGGGGTCCGCGTCTCCCCGGACCACTTGGAAGGCGTGGGTATAGCACACGAAAATATGGGAATCGGGCGTAGTTCTAGTTTTTTAGCCGAAAAATGCAAAAAATGAGAAACGAAGATGGCGGGGCAGTTACTATGGTTCCTTAGGTCGTATTTGACGGCCCGGAAAAATTTTAGGCGATCGGGGTCCGGGGGTCCCGGAACCACTTGGAAAGGTGGGCAATAGCACACAAAAATATTGTAATCGGGCGGAATTCTAGTTTTTTGGCCGAAAAACGCAACAAATGAGGATGATCATGGCGGGGCGGATACTATGGTTCCTTAGGTCGTATTTGATAGTCCGGAAAAATTTTAGGCGATAGGTGTCCGGAGTTCCCGGGTTCACTTGGAAGGCGTGGGTTATAGGATACGAAAATATGGGAATCGCGCGGAATTCTAGTTGTTTGGCTGAAAAACGCAAAATATAAGGAACGATCATGGCTGGGCGGTGACTATGGTTCCTTAGGTCTTATTTGATAGTCCGGAAAAATTTTAGGCGATAGGGGTCCGGAGACGCGAGACCACTTGAAAGGCGTGGGTATAGCATACGAAAATATGGGAATCGGGCGGAATTCTAGTTGTTTTGCCGAAAAATGCAAAAAATGAGAAAAGATCATGGCGGGAAGGTGAATATGGTTCCTTAGGTCTTATTTGATGGCCCAAAAACTTTTTAGGTGATCCGAGTGCGGGGGCACGGCCCACTCGGAAGGCGTGGGCTATAGCACACGAAAATATGGGAATCGCGCGGAATTCTAGTTGTTTGGCCGAAAAACACAAAAAATAAGGAACGATCATGGCAGGGCGGATACTATGGTTCCTTAGGTCGTATTTGATTGCTCGGAAAAATTTTAGGCGATCGGGGTCCGCGGCTCTTGGGACCACTCGGAATGCGTCGGTATAGCACACAAAAATATGGGAATCGGGCGAAATTCTAGGTCTTTTTCAGTAACATGCAAAAAATGTGGAAAGATCTTGGCAGGGCGGTGACTATGGTTCCTTTGGTCTTATTTGATTGTCCGGAAAAATTTTAGGCGATAGGGGTCCGGAGACCCGGGACCACTCGGAAGGGGTGGGCTACAACACACAAAAATATGGGATCGCGCGAAATTCTAGTTGTTTGGCCGAAAAACGCAAAAAATGAGGAACGATCATGGCTGGGAGGTGACTATGGTACCTTAGGTCGTATTTGATAGTCCGGAAAAATTTTAGGCGATAGGGGTCCGGAGTTCCCGGGTTCACTTGGAAGGTGTGGGCTATAGGACACGAAAATATGGGAATAGCACGGAATTCTAGTTTTTTGCCCGAAAAACGGACAAAAATAGGAACGATCATGGCTGGGCGGTGACGATGGTTCCATAGGTCGTATTAGATAGTCCGGAAAAATTTTAGGCGATAGGGGTCCGGAGACCCGGGACCACTCGGAAGGTGTGGGCTATAACACACAAAAATATGGGAATCGCGCGGAATTCTAGTTGTTTGGCCGAAAAATGCAAAAAATAAGAAACGATCATGGCGGGGTGGATACTATGGTTCCTTAGGTCGTATTTGATTGCTCGGAAAACTTTTACGCGATCGGGGTTCGCATCTCTTGGGACCACTCGGAATGCGTGGGTATACCACATGAAAATATGGGAATCGGGCGAAATTCTAGGTCTTTTTCAGTAACATGCAAAAAATGTGGAAAGATCTTGGCAGGGTGGTGACTATGGTTCCTTTGGTCTTATTTGATAGTCCAGAAAAATATTAGGCGATAGGGGTCCGAAGGTCCCAGGACCACTCGGAAGGCATGGGCTATAACACACAAAAATATGGGAATCGCGCGGAATTCTAGTTGTTTGGCCGAAAAACGCAAAAAAAAAAAAAGGAACCATCATGGTGGGGCGGATACTATGGTTCCTTAGGTCGTATTTGATGGCCCGGAAAATTTTTAGGCGAACGGGGTTCGGGGTTCAAGGGACCCCTTGGAAGGCGTGGGCTAAAGCACACGAAAATATGGAAATCGCGCAGAATTCTAGTTTTTTGGCTGAAAAACGCAAAAGACTAGGAACGATCATGGTGGGGCGGTGACTATGGTTCCTTAGGTCATATTTGATAGTTCGGAAAATTTTTAGGCGATCCGGCTCTGGGGGGCCCGACCCACTCGGAAGGCGTGGGTGATATCACACAAAAATATGGGAATCGGGCAGAATTCTATTTTTTTTGCCAAAAAATGCAAAAAATGAGGAACGATCATGGCGAGGCGGTGACTATGGTTCCTTAGGTCCTAATTGATGGGCCGAAAAATTTTTAGGCGATCCAAGTCCGGCGGCCTGGCTCACTCGGAAGGCATGGGCAATAGCACACAAAAATATGGTAATCGAGCGGAATTCTAGTTTTTTGGCCGAAAAACGCAATAAATGAGGAACGATCATGGCAGGGCGGTGACTATGGTTCCTTAGGTCGAATTTAATGGCCCGGAAAATTTTAGGCGATCGGGGTCCACGGATCCCGGGACCACTCGGAAGGCGTAAGCTATAGCACACGAAAATATGCAAATCGCGCGGAGTTCTAGTTTTTTGGCAAAAAAATGCAAAGCATTTGGAACGATCATGGTGGGGCGGTGACTATGGTACCTTAGGTCGTATTTGATAGTCCGGAAAAATTTTAGGCGATCGGGGTCCGCGGCTCCCCGGACCACTTGGAAGGCGTGATACGAAAATATGGGAATCGGGCGTAATTCTAGTTTTTTGGCCGAAAAATGAAAAAGATGAGAAACGATGATGGCGGGGCGGTTACTATGGTTCCTTAGGTCGTATTTGACGGACCGGAAAAATTTTAGGCGATCGGGGTCTGGGGGTCCCGGAAGCACTGGGAAGGGTGGGCAATAGTAGACAAAAATATTGTAATCGGGCGGAATTTCCAAAAAACGCAACAAATGAGGAATGATCATGGCTGGGCGGTGACTATGGTTCCTTAGGTCGTATTTGATAGTCCAGAAAATTTTTAGGCGATATGGGTCCTGAGGTCTCGGGACCACTCGGAAGGTGTGGGCTATAACACAAACAAATATGGGAATGGCGCGGAATTCTAGTTGTTTGGCCGAAAAACGCAAAAAATAAGAAACGATCATGGCGGGGTGGATACTATGGTTCCTTAGGTCGTATTTGATTGCTCGGAAAATTTTTAGGCGATCGGGGTCCACGGCTCTTGGGACCACTCAGAATGGGTGGGTATAGCACACGAAAATATGGGAATCAGGCGAAATTCTAGGTCTTTTTCAATAACATGCAAAAAATGTGGAAAGATCTTGACAGGGTGGTGAATATGGTTCCTTTGGTCTTATTTGACAGTCCGGAAAAATATTAGGCGATAGGGGTCCGGAGGTCCCAGGACCACTCGGAAGGCGTGGGCTATAACACACAAAAATATAGGAATCGCGCGGAATTCTAGATGTTTGGCCGAAAAATGCAAAAAAAGAGGAACGATCATGGCGGGGCGGATACTATGGTTCCTTAGGTCGTACTTGACAGTCCGGAAAAATTTTAGGCATTAGGGGTCAGGAGGTCCCGGGACCACTCGGAAGGCGTGGGCTATAACACACAAAAATATGGGATCGCGCGAAATTCTAGTTGTTTGGCGAAAAATGCAAAAAATGAGGAACGATCATGGCGGGGCGGATACTATGGTTCCTTAGGTCATATTTCATTGTCCGGAAAAATTTTAGGCGATAGGGGTCCGGAGGTCCCAGGACCACTCAGAAGGTGTGGGCTATAACACACAAAAATATGGGAATCGCACGTAATTCTAGTTGTTTGGCCGAAAAACGCAACAAATGAGGAACGATCATTGCGGGGCGGATACTATGGTTCCTTAGGTCATATTTGATAGTCCGGAAAAATTTTAGGCGATAGGGGTTAGGAGGTCCCGGGACCACTCGGAAGGCGTGGGCTATAACACACAAAAATATGGGAATCGCGCGGAATTCTAGTTGTTTGGCCGAAAAACGCAAAAAATGAGGAACGATCATGGCGGGGTGGTTACTATGGTTCCTTAGGTCGTATTTGATGGTCCTTAAAATTTTTAGGCGATCGGGGTTCGGGGTTCCCCGGACCCCTTGGAAGGCGTGGGCATTAGCACACGAAAATATGAAAATCATGCAAAATTCTAGTTTTTTGGCTGAAAAACACAAAAGACTAGGAACGATAATGGCGGGGCGGTGACTATGGTTCCTTAGGTCGTATTTGATAGTCCGGAAAATTTTTAGGTGATCCGGCTCCGGGGGCCCGACCCACTCGGAAGGCGTGGGCGATAGCATACAAAAATATGGGAATCGGGCGGAATTCTAGTTTTTTGGCCAAAAAATGCAAAGAATGAGGAACGATCATGGCGAGGCGGTGACTATGGTTCCTTAGGTCTTAATTGATGGCCCGGAAATTTTTTAGGCGGTCCGAGACAGGCGGCCCGGCCCACTCGGAAGGCGTGGGCAATAGCACACAAAAATATGGTAATCGAGCGGAATTCTAGTTTTTTGGCCGAAAAACGCAATAAATGAGGAACGATCATGGTGGGGTGGTGACTATGGTTCCTTAGGTCTTATTTGATAGTCCGGAAAAATATTAGGCGATAGGGGTCAGGAGGTCCCGGGACCACTCGGAAGGCGTGGGCTATAACACATAAAAATATGAGAATCGCGCGGAATTCTAGTTGTTTGGCCGAAAAATGCAAAAAATGAGGAACGATCATGGCGGGGCGGATACTATGGTTCCTTAGGTCGTATTTGATAGTCCGGAAAAATTTTAGGTGATAGGGGTCAGGAGGTCCCGGGACCACTCGGAAGGCGTGGGCCATAACACACAAAAATATGGGAAACGCGCGGAATTCTAGTTGTTTGGCCGAAAAACACAAAAAATGAGGAACGATCATGGCGGGGCGGATACTATGGTTCCTTAGGTCGTATTTGATAGTCCGGAAAATTTTTAGGTGATAGGGGTTCGGGGTTCCCGGGACCCCTTGGAAGGAGTGGGCTAAAGCACACGAAAATATGGAAATCGCGCGGAATTCTAGTTTTTTGGCTGAAAAACACAGAAGACTAGGAACGATCATGGCGGGGTAGTGACTATGGTTCCTTAGGTAGTATTTGATAGTCCGGAAAACTTTTAGGCGATCCGGCTCCGGGGGGCCCGACCCACTCGAAAGGCGTGGGCGATAGCACACAAAAATATGGGAATCGGGCGGAATTCTAGTATTTTGGCCAAAAAATGCAAAAAATGAGGAACGATCATGGCGAGGCGGTGACTATGGTTCCTTAGGTCCTAATTGATGGCCCGAAATTTTTTTAGGCGATCCGAGTCCGGCGGCCCGGCCCACTCGGAAGGCGTGCGCAATAGCACAAAAACATATGGTAATCGAGCGGAATTCTAGTTTTTTGGCAGAAAAACGCAATAAATGAGGAACGATCATGGAGGGGCGGTGACTATGGTTCCTTAGGTCGTATTTGATGGCCCAGAAAATGTTAGGCGATCGGGGTCCATGGCTCCCGGGACCACTCGGAAGGCGTAAGCTATAGCACACTAAAATATGCAAATCGCGCGGAGTTCTAGTTTTTTTGCCGAAAAATGCAAAGCATTTGGAACGATCATGGTGGGGCGGTGACTATGGTACCTTAGGTCGTATATGATAGTCCTGAAAAATTTTAGGCGATCGGGGTCCGCGGCTCCCCGGACCACTTGGAAGGCGTGGGTATAGCACACGAAAATATGGGAATCGGGCGTAATTTAAGTTGTTTGGCCAAAAAATGCAAAAAATGAGAAACGATGATGGCGAGGCGGTTACTATGGTTCCTTAGGTCGTATTTGACGGCCCGAAAGAATTATAGGCGATCGGGATCCGGGGGTCCCGGAACCACTTGGAAGGGTGGGCAATAGCACACAAAAATATTGTAATCGGGCGGAATTCTAGTTTTTTGGCCGAAAAACGCAACAAATGAAGAATGATCATGGCTGGGCAGTGACTATGGTTCCTTAGGTCGTATTTGATAGTCCGGAAAAATTTTAGGCGATAGGGGTCCGGAGTTCCCGGGTTCACTTGGAAGGCGTGGGCTATAGGACACGAAAATATGGGAATCGCGCGGAATTCTAGTTTTTTGGCCGAAAAACGGAAAAAACTAGGAACGATCATGGCTGGGCGGTGACTATGGTTCCTTAGGTCTTATTTGATAGTCCGGAAAAATTTTAGGCGATAGGGGTCCGGAGACCCGGGACCACTCGGAAGGCGTGGGCTATAACACACAAAAATATGGGATAGCACGGAATTCTAGTTGTTTGGCCGAAAAACGCAAAAAATGAGGAACGTTCATGGCGGGGCGGATACTATGTTTCCTTAGGTCGTATTTGATAGTCCGAAAAAATTTTAGGCGATAGGGGTCCGGAGGTCCCGGGACCACTCGGAAGGCGTGGGCTATAACACACAAAAATATGGGAATCGCGCGGAATTCTAGTTGTTTGGCCGAAAAACGCAAAAAATGAGGAACGATCATGGCGGGGTGGTTACTATGGTTCCTTAGGTCGTATTTGATGGCTCGGAAAATTTTTAGGTGATCGGGGTTCGGGGTTCCCGGGACCCCTTGGAAGGCGTGGGCTAAAGCACACGAAAATATGGAAATCGCGCGGAATTCTAGTTTTTTGGCTGAAAAATGCAAAAGACTAGGAATGATCATGGCGGGGTGGTGACTATGGTTCCTTAGGTAGTATTTGATAGTCCGGAAAATTTTTAGGCGATCCGGCTCCCGGGGGCCCGACCCACTCGGAAGGCGTGGGCGATAGCACAAAAAAATATGGAAATCGGGCGGAATTCTAGTTGTTTGGCCAAAAAATGCAAAAAATGAGGAACGATCATGGTGAGGCGGTGACTATGATTCCTTAGGTCCTAATTGATGGCCCGAAAAAATTTTAGGCGATCCGAGTCCGGCGGCCCGGCCCACTCGGAAGGCGTGGGCAATAGCACAAAAAAATATGGTAATCGAGCGGAATTCTAGTTTTTTGGCCGAAAAACGCAATAAATGTGGAACGATCATGGCGAGGCAGTGACTATGGTTCCTTAGGTCGTATTTGATGGCCCAAAAAATTTTAGGCGATCGGGGTCCACGGCTCCCGGGACCACTCGGAAGGCGTAAGCTATAGCACACTAAAATATGCAAATCACGCGGAGTTCTAGTTTTTTGGCCGAAAAATGCAAAGCATTTGGAACGATCATGGTGGGGCGGTGACTATGGTACCTCAGGTCGTATTTGATAGTCCGGAAAATTTTTAGGCGAGCGGGGTCCGCGGCTCACCGGACCACTTGGAAGGCGTGGGTATAGCACACGAAAATATGGGAATCGGGCATAATTCTAGTTTTTTGGCCGAAAAATACAAAAAATGAGAAACGATGATGGCGGGGCGGTTACTATGGTTCCTTAGGTTGGATTTGACGGCCCGAAAAAATTTTAGGCGATCGGGGTCCGGGGGTCCCAGAACCACTTGGAAGGGTGGGCAATAGCACACAAAAATATTGTAATCGGGCGGAATTCTAGTTTTTTGGCCAAAAAACGCAACAAATGAGGAATGATCAAGGCTGGGCGGTGACTATGGTTCCATAGGTCGTATTTGATAGTCCGTAAAAATTTTAGGCGATAGGGGTCCGGAGTTCCCGGGTTCACTTGGAAGGCGTGGGCTATAGGACATGAAAATATGGGAATCGCTCGGAATTCTAGTTTTTTGGCCGAAAAATGGAAAAAACTAGGAACGATCATGGTTGGGCGGTGACTATGGTTCCTTAGGTCTTATTTGATAGTCTGGAAAAATTTTAGGCGATAGGGGTCCGGAGACCCGGGACCACTCGGAAGGCGTGGGCTATAACACAAAAAAATATGGGATCGCGCGGAATTCTAGTTGTATGGCCGAAAAACGCAAAAAATGTGGAAAGATCTTGGCAGGGCGGTGACTATGTTTCCTTTGGTCTTATTTGATAGTCCGGAAAAATATTAGGCAATAGGGGTCCGCAGGTCCCGGGACCACTCGGAAGGCGTGGGCTATAACACAAAAAAAATGGGAATCGCGCGGAATTCTAGTTGTTTGGCCGAAAAACGCAAAACATGAGGAACGATCATGGCGGGGTGGTTACTACGGTTCCTTAGGTCGTATTTGATAGTCCGGAAAAATTTTAGGCGATAGGGGTCAGGAGGTCCCGGGAACACTCGGAAGGTGTGCGCTATAACACACAAAAATATGGGAATCGCGCGGAATTCTAGTTGTTTGGCCGAAAAACCCAAAAAATGAGGAACGATCATGGCGGGGTGGTTACTATGGTTCCTTAGGTCGTATTTGATGGCCCGGAAAATTTTTAGACGATCGGGGTTCGGGGTTCCCGGGACCCCTTGGAAGGCGTGGGCTAAAGCACACGAAAATATGGGAATCGGGCGGAATTCTAGTTTTTTGGCCAAAAAATGGAAAAAATAAGGAACGATCATGGCGAGGCAGTGACTATGGTTCCTTAGGTCCTAATTGATGCCCCGAAAATTTTTTAGGCGATCCGAGTCCGACGGCCCGGCCCACTCGGAAGGCGTGGGCAATAGCACACAAAAATATGGTAATCGAGCGGAATTCTAGTTTTTTGGCCGAAAAACGCAATAAATGAGGAACGATCATGGCTGGGCGGTGACTATGGTTCCTTAGGTCATATTTGATGGCCCGGAAAATTTTAGGCGATCGGGGTCCACGGCTCCCGGGACCACTCGGAAGGCGTAAGCTATAGCACACTAAAATATGCAAATGGCACGGAGTTCTAGTTTTTTGGCCGAAAAATGCAAAGCATTTGGAACGATCATGGTGGGGCGGTGACTATGGTACCTTAGGTCATATTTGATAGTCCGGAAAAATTTTAGGCGATCGGGGTCCGCGGCTCCCCGGACCACTTGGAAGGCGTGGGTATAGCACACGAAAATATGGGAATCGGGCGTAATTCTAGTTTTTTGGCCGAAAAATGTAAAAAATGAGAAACGATGATGTCGGGGTGGTTACTATGGTTCCTTAGGTCGTATTTGATGGCCCGGCAAAATTTTAGGCGATCGGGGTCCGAGGGTCCAGGTACCACTTGGAAGGGTGGGCAATAGCACACAAAAATATTGTAATCGGGCGGAATTCTAGTTTTTTGGCCGAAAAACGCAACAAATGAGGAATGATCATGGCTGGGCGGTGACTATGGTTCCTTAGGTCATATTTGATAGTCCAGAAAAATTTTAGGCGATAGGGGTCCGGAGTTCCCGGGTTCACTTGGAAGGCGTGGGCTATAGGACACGAAAATATGGGAATCGCGCGGAATTCTAGTTTTTTGGCCGAAAAACGGAAAAAACTAGGAACGATCATTACTGGGCGGTGACTATGGTTCCTTAGGTCTTATTTGATAGTCCGTAAAAATTTTAGGCGATAGGGGTCTGGAGACCCGGGACCACTCGGAAGGCGTGGGCTATAACACACAAAAATATGGGATAACGCAGAATTATAGTTGTTTGGCCGAAAAATGCAAAAAATGAGGAACGATCATGGCGGGGCGGATTCTATGGTTCCTTAGGTCGTATTTGATAGTCCGGAAAAATTTTAATCGATAGGGGTCCGGAGACCCGGGACCACTCGGAAGGCGTGGGCTATAACACACAAAAATATGGGATAGCGCGAAATTCTAGTTGTTTGGCCGAAAAACGCAAAAAATGAGGAATGATCATGGCGGGGCGGATACTATGGTTCCTTAGGTTGTATTTGATAGTCCGAAAAAATTTTAGGTGATAGGGGTCCGGAGGTCCCGGGACCACTCGTAAGGCGTGGGCTATAACACACAAAAATATGGGAATCGCGCGGAATTCTAGTTGTTTGACGAAAAACGCATAAACTGAGGAACAATCATGGCGGGGCGGATCCTATGGTTCCTTAGGTCGTATTTGATAGTCCGGAAAAATTTTAGGCCATAGGGGTTAGGAGGTCCCGGGACCACTCAGAAGGCGTGGGCTATAACACACAAAAATATGGGAATCGCGCGGAATTCTAGTTGTTTGGCCAAAAAATGCAAAAAATGAGGAACGATCTTGGCGGGGTGATTACTATGGTTCCTTTGGTCGTATTTAATGGCCCGGAAAACTTTTAGGCGATCGGGGTTCGGGGTTCCCGGGACCCCTTTGAAGGCGTGGGCTTAAGCATACGAAAAAATGGAAATCGCGCGGAATTCTAGTTTTTTGGCTGAAAAACGCAAAAGACTAGGAACGATCATGGCAGGGCGGTGACTATGGTTCCTTAGGTTATATTTGATAGTCCGGAAAATTTTTAGGCGATCCGACTCCGGGGGCCCCGACCCACTCGGAAGGCGTGGGCGATAGCACACAAAAATATGAAAATCGGGTGGAATTCTAGTTTTTTGGCAAAAAAATGTTAAAAATGAGGAACAATCATCGCGAGGCGGTGACTATGGTTCCTTAGGTCCTAATTGATGGCCCGAAAACTTTTTAGGCGATCCGAGTCCGGCGGCCCGGCCCACTCGGAAGGCACGGGCAATAGCACACAAAAATATGGTAATCGAGCGGAATTCTAGTTTTTTGGCCGAAAAACGCAATAAATGAGGAACGATCATGGCGGGGCGGTGACTATGGTTCCTTAGGTCGTATTTGATGGCCCAGAAAATGTTAGGCGATCGGGGTCCACGGCTCCCGGGACCACTCGGAAGGCGTAAGCTATAGCACACTAAAATATGCAAATCGCGCGGAGTTCTAGTTTTCTGGCCGAAAAATGCAAAGCATTTGGAACGATCATGGTGGGGCGGTGACTATGGTACCTTAGGTCGTATTTGATAGTCCTGAAAAATTTTAGGCGATCGGGGTCCGCGGCTCCCCGGACCACTTGGAAGGCGTGGGTATAGCACACGAAAATATGGGAATCGGGCGTAATTTTAGTTGTTTGGCCGAAAAATGCAAAAAATGAGAAACGATGATGGCGGGGCGGTTAATATGGTTCCTTAGGTCGTATTTGACGGCCCAGAAAAATTTTAGGCGATCGGGATCCGGGGGTCCCAGAACCACTTGGAAGGGTGGGCAATAGCACACAAAAATATTGTAATCGGGCATAGGACACGAAAATATGGGAATCGCGCGGAATTCTAGTTTTTTGGCCGAAAGACGAAAAAACTAGGAACGATCATGGCTGGGCGGTGACTATGGTTCCTTAGGTCTTATTTGATAGTCCGGAAAAATTTTAGGCGATAGGGGTCCGGAGGTCCCGGGACCACTCGGAAGGTGTGGGCTCTAACACACAAAAATATGGGAATCGCGCGAAATTCTAGTTGTTTGGCCGAAAAATGCAAAAAATGAGGAACGATCATGGCGGGGCGGACACTATGGTTCCTTACGTCGTATTTGATAGTCCGGAAAAATATTAGGCGATAGGGGTCAGGAGGTCCCGGGACCACTCGGAAGGCGTGGGCTATAACACACAAAAATATGGGAATCGCGCGGAATTCTAGTTGTTTGGCCGAAAAATGCAAAAACTGAGGAACGATCATGGCGGGGCGGATACTATGGTTCCTTAGGTCGTATTTGATTGCTCGGAAAACTTTTACGCGATCGGGGTTCGCATCTCTTGGGACCACTCGGAATGCGTGGGTATACCACATGAAAATATGGGAATCGGGCGAAATTCTAGGTCTTTTTCAGTAACATGCAAATAATGTGGAAAGATCTTGGCGGTGTGGTTACTATGGTTCCTTAGGTCGTATTTGATTGCCCGGAAATTTTTTAGGTGATCGGAGTTCGGGGTTCCCGGGACCCCTTGGAAGGCGTGGGCTAAAGCACACGAAAATATGGAAATCGCGTGAAATTCTAGTTTTTTGGCTGAAAAATGCAAAAGACTAGGAACGATCATGGCGGGGCGGTGACTATGGTTCCTTAGGTCGTATTTGATAGTCCGGAAAATTTTTAGGTGATCCGGCTCCGGGGGCCCGACCCTCTCGGAAGGCGTGGGCGATAGCACACAAAAATATGGGAATCGGGCGGAATTCTAGTTTTTTGGCCAAAAATGCAAAAAATGAGGAACGATCATGGCGAGGCGGTGACTATGGTTCCTTAGATCCTAATTGATGGCCCGAAAAAATTTTAGGCGATCCGAGTCCGGCGGCCCAGCCCACTCGGAAGGCGTGGGCAATAGCAAAAAAAAATATGGTAATCGAGCGGAATTCTAGTTTTTTGGCCGAAAAACGCAATAAATGAGGAACGATCATGGCGGGGCGGTGACTATGGTTCCTTAGGTCGTATTTGATGGACCGGAAAAATTTTAGGCGATCGGGGTCCACGGCTCCCGGGACCACTCAGAAGGCGTAAGCTATAGCACACTAAAATATGCAAATCGCACGGAGTTCTAGCTTTTTGGCCGAAAAATGCAAAGCATTTGGAACGATCATGGTGGGGCGGTGACTATGGTACCTTAGGTCGTATTTGATAGTCCGGAAAAATTTTAGGCGCTCGGGGGTCCGCGGCTCCCCGAACCACTTGGAAGGCGTGGGTAAAGCACACGAAAATATGGGAATCGGGCGTAATTCTAGTTTTTTGGCCGAAAAATGCAAAAAATGAGAAACGGTGATGGCGGGGCGGTTACTATGGTTCCTTAGGTCTTATTTTACGGCCCTGAATAATTTTAGGCGATCGGGGTCCGGGGGTCCCGGAACCACTTGGAAGGGTGGGCAATAGCACACAAAAATATTATAATCGGGCGAAATTCTAGTTTTTTGGCCGAAAAACGCAACAAATGAGGAATGATCATGGCTGGGTGGTGACTATGGTTCCTTAGGTCGTATTTGATAGTCGGGAAAAATTTTAGGCGATAGGGGTCCGGAGTTCAGGGGTTCACTTCGAAGGCGTGGGCTATAGGACACGAAAATATGGGAATCGCGCGGAATTCTAGTTTTTTGGCCGAAAAACGGAAAAAACTAGGAACGATCATGGCTGGGCGGTGACTATGGTTCCTTAGGTCTTATTTGATAGTCCGGAAAAATTTTAGGCGATAGGGGTCCGGAGACCCGGGACCACTCGGAAGGCGTGGGCTATAACACAAAAATATTGGGATAGCGTGGAATTCTAGTTGTTTGGCCGAAAAACGCAAAAAATGTGGAACGATCATGGCGGGGCGGATACTATGTTTCCTTAGGTCGTATTTGATAGTCCGGAAAAATTTTAGGCGATAGGGGTTCGGAGGTTCTGGGACCACTCGGAAGGCGTGGGCTATAACACACAAAAATATGGGAATCGCGCGGAATTCTATTTGTTTGGCCGAAAAACGCAAAAACTGAGGAACGATCATGGCGGGGAGGATACTAGGGTTCCTTAGGTCGTATTTGATAGTCCGAAAAAATTTTAGGCAATAGGGGTCAGGAGGTCCCGGGACCACTCAAAAGGCGTGGGCTATAACACACAAAAATATGGGAATCACGCGGAATTCTAGTTGTTTGGCCGAAAAACGCAAAACATGAGGAACGATCTTGGCGGGGTGGTTACTATGGTTCCTTAGGTCGTATTTAATGGCCCGGAAAATTTTTAGGCGATCGGGGTTCGGGGTTCCCGGGACCCCTTGGAAGGCGTGGGCTAAAGCACACGAAAATATGGAAATCGCGCGGAATTCTAGTTTTTTGGCTGAAAAACGCAAAAGACTAGGAACGATCATGGCGGGGCGGTGACTATGGTTCCTTAGGTCGTATTTGATAATCCGGAAAATTTTTAGGCGATCCGGCTCCGGGGGGCCCGACCCACTCGGAAGGCGTGGGCGATAGCACACAAAAATATGGGAATCTGGCGGAATTCTAGTTTTTTGGCCAAACAATGCAAAAAATGAGGAACGATCATGGCGAGGTAGTGACTAAGGTTCCTTAGGTCCTAATTGATGGCCCGAAAAATTTTTAGGCGATCCGAGTCCGGCGGCCTGGCCCACTCGGAAGGCGTGGGCAATAGCACAAAAAAATATGGTAATCGAGCGAAATTCTAGTTTTTTGGCCGAAAAATGCAATAAATGAGGAACGATCATGGCGGGGCGGTGACTATGGTTCCTTAGGTCATATTTGATAGTCCGGAAAATTTTTAGGCGATCCGGCTCCGGGGGGCCCGACCCACTCGGAAGGCGTGGGCGATAGCACACAAAAATATGGGAATCGGGCGGAATTCTAGTTTTTTGGCCAAAAATGCAAAAAATGAGGAACGATCATGGCGAGGCGGTGACTATGGTTCCTTAGATCCTAATTGATGGCCCGAAAAAATTTTAGACGATCCGAGTCCGGCAGCCCGGCCCACTCGGAAGGCGTGGGCAATAGCAAAAACAAAATGGTAATCGAGCGGAATTCTAGTTTTTTGGCCGAAAAATGCAAAAAATGAGGAACGATCATGGCGGGGCGGATACTATGGTTCCTTAGGTCGTATTTGATAGTCCGGAAAAATTTTAGGCGATAGGGGTCCGGAGGTCCCGGGACCACTCGGAAGGTGTGGGCTATAATACACAAAAATATGGGAATCGCGTGGAATTCTAGTTGTTTGGCCGAAAAACGCAACAAATGAGGAATTTTTAGGCGATCCGGCTTCGGGGGGCCCGACCCACTCGGAAGGCGTGGGCGATAGCACACAAAAATATGGGAATCGGGCGGAATTCTAGTTTTTTGGCCAAAAAATGAGGAACGATCATGGCAAGGTAGTGACTATGGTTCCTTAGGTCCTAATTGATGGCCCGAAAAAATTTTAGGCGATCCGAGTCCCACGGCCCGGCCCACTCGGAAGGCGTGGGCAATAGCACACAAAAATATGGTAATCGAGCGAAATTCTAGTTTTTTGGCCGAAAAACGCAATAAATGAGGAATGATCATGGCTGGGCGGTGACTATGGTTCCTTAGGTCGTATTTGATGGTCCGGAAAATTTTAGGCGATCGGGGTCCACGGCTCCCGGGACCACTCAGAAGGCATAAGCTATAGCACACTAAAATATGCAAATCGCGCGGAGTTCTAGTTTTTTGGCCGAAAAATGCAAAGCATTTGGAAATATCATGGTGGGGCGGTGACTATGGTACCTTAGGTCGTATTTGATAGTCCGGAAAAATTTTACGCGCTCGGGGGTCCGCGGCTCCCCGAACCACTTGGAAGGCGTGGGTATAGCACACGAAAATATGGGAATCGGGCGTAATTCTAGTTTTTTGGCCGAAAAATGCAAAAAATGAGAAACGGTGATGGCGAGGCGATTACTAAGGTTCCTTAGGTCGTATTTTATGGCTCGGAAAAATTTTAGGCGATCGGGGTCCGGGGGTCCCGGAACCACTTGGAAGGGTGGGCAATAGCACACAAAAATATTGTGTGCTATTGTTCATGGCTGGGTGGTGACTATGGTTCCTTAGGTCGTATTTGATAGTCGGGAAAAATTTTAGGCGATAGGGGTCCGGAGTTCCCGGGTTCACTTCGAAGGCGTGGGCTATAGGACACGAAAATATGGGAATCGCGCGGAATTCTAGTTTTTTGGCCGAAAAATGGAAAAAACTAGGAACGATCATGGCTGGGCGGTGACTATGGTTCCTTAGGTCTTATTTGATAGCCCGGAAAAATTTTAGGCGATAGGGGTCCGGAGACCCGGGACCACTCGGAAGGCGTGGACTATAACACAAAAAAATTGGGATAGCGTGGAATTCTAGTTGTTTGGCCGAAAAACGCGAAATATGTGGAATGATCATGGCCAGGCGGATACTATGTTTCCTTAGGTCGTATTTGATAGTCCGGAAAAATTTTAGGCGATAGGGGTTCGGAGGTCCCGGGACCACTCGGAAGGCGTGGGCTATAACACACAAAAATATGGGAATCGCGCGGAATTCTATTTGTTTGGCCGAAAAACGTAAAAACTGAGGAACGATCATGGCGGGGCGGATACTATGGTTCCTTAGGTCGTATTTGATAGTCCGGAATAATTTTAGGCAATAGGGGTCAGGAGGTCCCGGGACCACTCGGAAGGCGTGGGCTATAACACACAAAAATATGGGAATCGCGCGGAATTCTAGTTGTTTGTCCGAAAAACGCAAAACATGAGGAACGATCTTGGCGAGGTGGTTACTATGGTTCCTTAGGTCGTATTTAATGGCCCGGAAAATATTTAGGCGATCCGGCTCCGGGGGGCCCGACCCTCTCGGAAGGCGTGGGCGATAGCACACAAAAATATGAGAATCGGGCGGAATTCTAGTTTTTTGGCCAAAAATGCAAAAAATGAGGAACGATCATGGCGAGGCGGTGACTATGGTTCCTTAGATCCTAATTGATGGCCCGAAAAAATTTTAGGCGATCCGAGTCCGGCGGCCCGGCCCACTCGGAAGGCGTGGGCAATAGCAAAAAAAATATGGTAATCGAGCGGAATTCTAGTTTTTTGGCCGAAAAATGCAATAAATGAGGAACGATCATGGCGGGGCAGTGACTATGGTTCTTTAGGTCGTATTTGATGGACCGGAAAAATTTTAGGCGATCGGGGTCCACGGCTCCCGGGACCACTCGGAAGGCGTAAGCTATAGCACACTAAAATATGCAAATCGCACGGAGTTCTAGCTTTTTGGCCGAAAAATGCAAAGCATTTGGAACGATCATGGTGGGGCGGTGACTATGGTACCTTAGGTCGTATTTGATAGTCCGGAAAAATTTTAGGCGCTCGGGGGTCCGCGGCTCCCCGAACCACTTGGAAGGCGTGGGTATAGCACACGAAAATATGGGAATCGGGCGTAATTCTAGTTTTTTGGCCGAAAAATGCAAAAAATGAGAAACGGTGATGGCGGGGCGGTTACTATGGTTCCTTAGGTCTTATTTTACGGCCCTGAAAAATTTTAGGCGATCGGGGTCCGGGGGTCCCGGAACCACTTGGAAGGGTGGGCAATAGCACACAAAAATATTATAATCGGGCAAAATTCTAGTTTTTTGGCCGAAAAACGCAACAAATGAGGAATGATCATGGCAGGGTGGTGACTATGGTTCCTTAGGTCGTATTTGATAGTCGGGAAAAATTTTAGGCGATAGGGGTCCGGAGTTCCCGGGTTCACTTCGAAGGCGTGGGCTATAGGACACGAAAATATGGGAATCGCACGGAATTCTAGTTTTTTGGCCGAAAAATGGAAAAAACTAGGAACGATCATGGCTGGGCGGTGACTATGGTTCCTTAGGTCTTATTTGATAGTCCGGAAAAATTTTAGGCGATAGGGGTCCGGAGACCCGGGACCACTCGGAAGGCGTGGGCTATAACACAAAAATATTGGGATAGCGTGGAATTCTAGTTGTTTGGCCGAAAAACGCAAAAAATGTGGAAACGATCATGGCGGGGCGGATACTATGTTTCCTTAGGTCGTATTTGATAGTCCGGAAAAATTTTAGGCGATAGGGGTTCGGAGGTCCCGGGACCACTCGGAAGGCGTGGGCTATAACACACAAAAATATGGGAATCGCGCGGAATTCTATTTGTTTGGCCGAAAAACGCAAAAACTGAGGAACGATCATGGCGGGGCGGATACTAGGGTTCCTTAGGTCGTATGTGATAGTCCGAAAAAATTTTAGGCAATAGGGGTCAGGAGGTCCCGGGACCACTCAAAAGGCGTGGGCTATAACACACAAAAATATGGGAATCACGCGGAATTCTAGTTGTTTGGCCGAAAAACGCAAAACATGAGGAACGATCTTGGCGGGGTGGTTACTATGGTTCCTTAGGTCATATTTAATGGCCCGGAAAATTTTTAGGCGATCGGGGTTCGGGGTTCCCGGGACCCCTTGGAAGGCGTGGGCTAAAGCACACGAAAATATGGAAATCGCGCGGAATTCTAGTTTTTGGCTGAAAAACGCAAAAGACTAGGAACGATCATGGCGGGGCGGTGACTATGGTTCCTTAGGTCGTATTTGATAGTCTGGAAAATTTTTAGGCGAACCGGCTCCGGGGGGCCCGACCCACTCGGAAGGCGTGGGCGATAGCACACAAAAATATGGGAATCTGGCGGAATTCTAGTTTTTTGGCCAAACAATGCAAAAAATGAGGAACGATCATGGCGAGGTAGTGACTAAGGTTCCTTAGGTCCTAATTGATGGCCCGAAAAATTTTAGGCGATCCGAGTCCGGCGGCCTGGCCCACTCGGAAGGCGTGGGCAATAGCACAAAAAAATATGGTAATCGAGCGAAATTCTAGTTTTTTGGCCGAAAAATGCAATAAATGAGGAACGATCATGGCGGGGCGGTGACTATGGTTCCTTAGGTCATATTTGATAGTCCGGAAAATTTTTAGGCGATCCGGCTCCGGGGGCCCGACCCACTCGGAAGGCGTGGGCGATAGCACACAAAAATATGGGAATCGGGCGGAATTCTAGTTTTTTGGCCAAAAATGCAAAAAATGAGGAACGATCATGGCGAGGCGGTGACTATGGTTCCTTAGATCCTAATTGATGGCCCGAAAAAATTTTAGACGATCCGAGTCCGGCAGCCCGGCCCACTCGGAAGGCGTGGGCAATAGCAAAAACAAAATGGTAATCGAGCGGAATTCTAGTTTTTTGGCCGAAAAATGCAAAAAATGAGGAACGATCATGGCGGGGCGGATACTATGGTTCCTTAGGTCGTATTTGATAGTCCGGAAAAATTTTAGGCGATAGGGGTCCGGAGGTCCCGGGACCACTCGGAAGGTGTGGGCTATAATACACAAAAATATGGGAATCGCGTGGAATTCTAGTTGTTTGGCCGAAAAACGCAAAACATGAGGAACGATCTTGGCGGGGTGGTTACTATGGTTCCTTAGGTCGTATTTAATGGACCGGAAAATTTTTAGGCGATCGGGGTTCGGGGTTCCCGGGACCCCTTGGAAGGCGTGGGCTAAAGCACACGAAAATATGGAAATCGCGCGGAATTCTAGTTTTTTGGCTGAAAAACGCAAAAGACTAGGAACGATCATGGCGGGGCGGTGACTATGGTTCCTTAGGTCGTATTTGATAATCCGGAAAATTTTTAGGCGATCCGGCTCCGGGGGGCCCGACCCACTCGGAAGGCGTGGGCGATAGCATACAAAAATATGGGAATCTGGCGGAATTCTAGTTTTTTGGCCAAAAATGCAAAAAATGAGGAACGATCATGGCGAGGCGGTGACTATGGTTCCTTAGATCCTAATTGATGGCCCGAAAAAATTTTAGGCGATCCGAGTCCGGCGGCCCAGCCCACTCGGAAGGCGTGGGCAATAGCAAAAAAAAATATGGTAATCGAGCGGAATTCTAGTTTTTTGGCCGAAAAACGCAATAAATGAGGAACGATCATGGCGGGGCGGTGACTATGGTTCCTTAGGTCGTATTTGATGGACCGGAAAAATTTTAGGCGATCGGGGTCCACGGCTCCCGGGACCACTCAGAAGGCGTAAGCTATAGCACACTAAAATATGCAAATCGCACGGAGTTCTAGCTTTTTGGCCGAAAAATGCAAAGCATTTGGAACGATCATGGTGGGGCGGTGACTATGGTACCTTAGGTCGTATTTGATAGTCCGGAAAAATTTTAGGCGCTCGGGGGTCCGCGGCTCCCCGAACCACTTGGAAGGCGTGGGTAAAGCACACGAAAATATGGGAATCGGGCGTAATTCTGGTTTTTTGGCCGAAAAATGCAAAAAATGAGAAACGGTGATGGCGGGGCGGTTACTATGGTTCCTTAGGTCTTATTTTACGGCCCTGAATAATTTTAGGCGATCGGGGTCCGGGGGTCCCGGAACCACTTGGAAGGGTGGGCAATAGCACACAAAAATATTATAATCGGGCGAAATTCTAGTTTTTTGGCCGAAAAACGCAACAAATGAGGAATGATCATGGCTGGGTGGTGACTATGGTTCCTTAGGTCGTATTTGATAGTCGGGAAAAATTTTAGGCGATAGGGGTCCGGAGTTCAGGGGTTCACTTCGAAGGCGTGGGCTATAGGACACGAAAATATGGGAATCGCGCGGAATTCTAGTTTTTTGGCCGAAAAACGGAAAAAACTAGGAACGATCATGGCTGGGCGGTGACTATGGTTCCTTAGGTCTTATTTGATAGTCCGGAAAAATTTTAGGCGATAGGGGTCCGGAGACCCGGGACCACTCGGAAGGCGTGGGCTATAACACAAAAATATTGGGATAGCGTGGAATTCTAGTTGTTTGGCCGAAAAACGCAAAAAATGTGGAACGATCATGGCGGGGCGGATACTATGTTTCCTTAGGTCGTATTTGATAGTCCGGAAAAATTTTAGGCGATAGGGGTTCGGAGGTCCTGGGACCACTCGGAAGGCGTGGGCTATAACACACAAAAATATGGGAATCGCGCGGAATTCTATTTGTTTGGCCGAAAAACGCAAAAACTGAGGAACGATCATGGCGGGGCGGATACTAGGGTTCCTTAGGTCGTATTTGATAGTCCGAAAAAATTTTAGGCAATAGGGGTCAGGAGGTCCCGGGACCACTCAAAAGGCGTGGGCTATAACACACAAAAATATGGGAATCACGCGGAATTCTAGTTGTTTGGCCGAAAAACGCAAAACATGAGGAACGATCTTGGCGGGGTGGTTACTATGGTTCCTTAGGTCATATTTAATGGCCCGGAAAATTTTTAGGCGATCGGGGTTCGGGGTTCCCGGGACCCCTTGGAACCAAAAAACTAAAGCACACGAAAATATGGAAATCGCGCGGAATTCTAGTTTTTTGGCTGAAAAACGCAAAAGACTAGGAACGATCATGGCGGGGCGGTGACTATGGTTCCTTAGGTCGTATTTGATAGTCTGGAAAATTTTTAGGCGAACCGGCTCCGGGGGGCCCGACCCACTCGGAAGGCGTGGGCGATAGCACACAAAAATATGGGAATCTGGCGGAATTCTAGTTTTTTGGCCAAACAATGCAAAAAATGAGGAACGATCATGGCGAGGTAGTGACTAAGGTTCCTTAGGTCCTAATTGATGGCCCGAAAAAATTTTAGGCGATCCGAGTCCGGCGGCCTGGCCCACTCGGAAGGCGTGGGCAATAGCACAAAAAATATGGTAATCGAGCGAAATTCTAGTTTTTTGGCCGAAAAATGCAATAAATGAGGAACGATCATGGCGGGGCGGTGACTATGGTTCCTTAGGTCATATTTGATAGTCCGGAAAATTTTTAGGCGATCCGGCTCCGGGGGCCCGACCCACTCGGAAGGCGTGGGCGATAGCACACAAAAATATGGGAATCGGGCGGAATTCTAGTTTTTGGCCAAAAATGCAAAAAATGAGGAACGATCATGGTGAGGCGGTGACTATGGTTCCTTAGATCCTAATTGATGGCCCGAAAAAATTTTAGGCGATCCGAGTCCGGCAGCCCGGCCCACTCGGAAGGCGTGGGCAATAGCAAAAACAAAATGGTAATCGAGCGGAATTCTAGTTTTTTGGCCGAAAAATGCAAAAAATGAGGAACGATCATCACGGGGCGGATACTATGGTTCCTTAGGTCGTATTTGATAGTCCGGAAAAATTTTAGGCGATAGGGGTCCGGAGGTCCCGGGACCACTCGGAAGGTGTGGGCTATAATACACAAAAATATGGGAATCGCGCGGAATTCTAGTTGTTTGGCCGAAAAACGCAAAAAATGAGGAACGATCATGGCGGGGCGGATACTATGGTTCCTTAGGTCGTATTTGATAGTCCGGAAAAATTTTAGGCGATAGGGGTCCGGAGGTCCCGGGACCACTCGGAAGGCGTGGGCTATAACACACAAAAATATGGGAATCGCGCGGAATTCTAGTTGTTTGGCCGAAAAATGCAAAAAATGAGGAACGATCATGGCGGGGCGGATACTATGGTTCCTTAGGTCGTATTTGATAGTCCGTAAAAATTTTAGGCGATAGGGGTCCGGAGGTCCCGGGACCACTCGGAAGGTGTGGGCTATAACACACAAAAATATGGGAATCAGGCGAAATTCTAGGTCTTTTTCAGTAACATGCAAAAAATGTGGAAAGATCTTGGCAGGGCGGTGACTACGGTTCCATTGGTCTTATTTGATAGTCCGGAAAAATATTAGGCGATAGGGGTTCGGAGGTCCCGGGACCACTCGGAAGGCGTGGGCTATAACACACAAAAATATGGGAATCGCGCGGAATTCTAGTTGTTTGGTCGAAAAACGCAAAAAATGAGGAACGATCATGGCGGGGCGGATACTATGGTTCCTTAGGTCGTATTTGATAGTCCGGAAAAATTTTAGGCGATAAGGGTCAGGAGGTCCGGGGACCACTCGGAAGGCGTGGGCTATAACACACAAAAATATGGGAATCGCACGGAATTCTAGTTGTTTGGCCCAAAAACGCAAAAAATGAGGAACGATCATGGCGGGGTGGTTACTATGGTTCCTTAGGTCATATTTGATGGCCCGGAAAATTTTTAGGCGCTCGGGGTTCGGGGTTCCCGGGACCCCTTGGAAGGCGTGGGCTAAAGCACACGAAAATATGGGAATCGGGCGGAATTCTAGTTTTTTGGCCAAAAAATGCAAAAAATAAGGAATGATCATGGCGAGACGGTGACTATGGTTCCTTAGGTCCTAATTGATGACCCGAAAATTTTTTAGGCGATCCGAGTCCGGCGGCCCGGCCCACTCGGAAGGCGTGGACAATAGCACACAAAAATATGGTAATCGAGTGGAATTCTAGTTTTTTGGCCGAAAAACGCAATAAATGAGGAACGATCGTGGCTGGGCGGAGACTATGGTTCCTTAGGTCATATTTGATGGCCCGAAAAATTTTAGGCGATCGGGGTCCACGGCTCCCCGGACCACTTGGAAAGCGTGGGTATAGCACACGAAAATATGGGAATCGGGCGTAATTCAATTTTTTTGGCCGAAAAATGCAAAAAATGAGAAGCGGTGATGGCGAGGTGGTTACTATGGTTCCTTAGTTCGTTTTTGACGGCCCGGAAAAATTTTAGGCGATCGGTGTCTGGGGGTCCCGGAACCACTTGGAAGGGTGGGCAATAGTACACAAAAATATTGTAATCGGGCGAAATTCTAGTTTTTTTGCCGAAAAATGCAACAAATGAGGAATGATCATGGCTGGGCGGTGACTATGGTTCCTTAGGTCGTATTTGATTGTCCGGAAAAATTTTAGGCGATAGGGGTCCGGAGTTCCCGGGTTCACTTCGAAGGTGTGGGCTATAACACACAAAAATATGGGAATCGCGCGTAATTCTAGTTGTTTGGCCGAAAAATGCAAAAAATAACGAACGATCATGACGGGGAGGATATTATGGTTCCTTAGGTCGTATTTGATTGCCCAGAAAAATTTTAGGCGATCGGGGTCGGCGGCTCTTGGGACCACTCGGAATGCGTGGGTATAGAACACGAAAATATGGTAATCGGGCGAAATTCTAGGTCTTTTTCAGTAACATGCAAAAAATGTGGAAACATCTTGGCAGGGCGGTGACTATGGTTCCTTTGGTCTTATTTGATAGTCCGGAAAAATATTAGGCTATAGGGGTCCGGAGGTCCCGTGACCACTCGGAAGGCGTGGGCTATAACACACAAAAATATGGGAATCGCGCGGAATTCTAGTTGTTTGGCCGAAAAACACAAAAAATAAGGAACGATCATGGCAGGGCGGATACTATGGTTCCTTAGGTCGTATTTGATAGTCCGTAAAAATTTTAGGCGATAGGGGTCCGGAGGTCCCGGGACCACTCGGAAGGCGTGGGCTATAACACACAAAAATATGGGAATCGCGCGGAATTCTAGTTGTTTGGCCGAAAAACGCAAAAAATAAGGAACGATCAAGGCGGGGCGGATACTATGGTTCCTTAGGTCGTATTTGATTGCCCAGAAAAATTTTAGGCGATCGGGGTCCGCGGCTCTTGGGACCACTCGGAATGCGTGGGTATAGCACATGAAAATATGGGAATTGGGCGAAATTCTAGGTATTTTTCAGTAACATGCAAAAAATATAGAAAGATCTTGGCAGGGCGGTGACTATGGTTCCTTTGGTCTTATTTGATAGTCCAGAAAAATATTAGGCGATAGGGGTCCGGAGGTCCCGGGACCACTCGGAAGGCGTGGGCTATAACACACAAAAATATGGGAATCGCGCGGAATTCTAGTTGTTTGGCCGAAAAATGCCAAAAATGAGGAACGATCATGGCGGGGCGGATACTATGGTTCCTTAGGTCGTATTTGATAGTCCGGAAAAATTTTTGGCGATAAGGGTCAGGAGGTCCCGGGACCACTCGGAAGGCGTGGGCTATAACACACAAAAATATGGGAATCGCACGGAATTCTAGTTGTTTGGCTGAAAAACGCAAAAAATGAGGAACGATCATGGCGGGGTGGTTACTATGGTTCCTTAGGTCGTATTTGATGGCCCGAAAAATTTTTAGGCACTCGGGGTTCGGGGTTCCCGGGGCACCTTGGAAGGCGTGGGCTAAAGCACACGAAAATATGGGAATCGGGCGGAATTCTAGTTTTTTGGCAAAAAAATGCAAAAAATAAGGAACGATCATGGCGAGACGGTGACTATGGTTCCTTAGATCCTAATTGATGACCCGAAATTTTTTTAGGCGATCCGAGTCCGGCGGCCCGGCCCACTCGGAAGGCGTGGACAATAGCACACAAAAATATGGTAATCGAGCGGAATTCAAGTTTTTTGGCCGAAAAACGCAATAAATGAGGAACGATCGTGGCTGGGTGGGGACTATGGTTCCTTAGGTCGTATTTGATGGCCCGGAAAATTTTAGGCGATCGGGGTCCACGGCTCCCCGGACCACTTGGAAGGCGTGGGTATAGCACACGAAAATATGGGAATCGGGCGTAATACTATTTTTTTGGCCGAAAAATGCAAAAAATGAGAAGCGGTGATGGCGGGGTGGTTACTATGGTTCCTTAGTTCGTTTTTGACGGCCCGGAAAAATTTTAGGCGATCGGGGTCCGGGGGTCCCGGAACCACTTGGAAGGGTGGGCAATAGTACACAAAAATATTGTAATCGCGCGGAATTCTAGTTTTTTGGCCGAAAAATGCAACAAATGAGGAATGATCATGGCTGGGCGGTAACTATGGTTCCTTAGGTCGTATTTGATAGTCCGGAAAAATTTTAGGCGATAGGGGTCCGGAGTTCCCGGGTTCACTTCGAAGGTGTGGGCTATAACACACAAAAATATGGGAATCGCGCGTAATTCTAGTTGTTTGGCCGAAAAATGCAAAACATAAGGAACAATCATGCCGGGGAAGATACTATGGTTCCTTAGGTCGTATTTGATTGCCCGGAAAAATTTTAGGCGATCGGGGTCCGCGGCTCTTGGGACCACTCGGAATGCGTGGGTATAGAACACGAAAATATGGGAATCGGGCGAAATTCTAGGTCTTTTTCAGTAACATGCAAAAAATGTGGAAACATCTTGGCAGGGCGGTGACTATGGTTCCTTTGGTCTTATTTGATAGTCCGGAAAAATATTAGGCTATAGGGGTCCGGAGGTCCCGTGACCACTCGGAAGGCGTGGGCTATAACACACAAAAATATGGGAATCGCGCGGAATTCTAGTTGTTTGGCCGAAAAACACAAAAAATAAGGAACGATCATGGCAGGGCGGATACTATGGTTCCTTAGGTCGTATTTGATAGTCCGGAAAAATTTTAGGCGATAGGGGTCCGGAGGTCCCGGGACCACTTCGGAAGGTGTGGGCTATAACACACAAAAATATGGGAATCGGGCGAAATTCTAGGTCTTTTTCAGTAACATGCAAAAAATGTGGAAAGATCTTGGCAGGGCGGTGACTACGGTTCCATTGGTCTTATTTGATAGTCCGGAAAAATATTAGGCGATAGGGGTTCGGAGGTCCCGGGACCACTCGGAAGGCGTGGGCTATAACACACAAAAATATGGGAATCGCGCGGAATTCTAGTTGTTTGGCTGAAAAACGCCAAAAATGAGGAACGATCATGGCGGGGCGGATACTATGGTTCCTTAGGTCGTATTTGATAGTCCGGAAAAATTTTTGGCGATAAGGGTCAGGAGGTCCCGGGACCACTCGGAAGGCGTGGGCTATAACACACAAAAATATGGGAATCGCACGGAATTCTAGTTGTTTGGCTGAAAAACGCAAAAAATGAGGAACGATCATGGCGGGGTGGTTACTATGGTTCCTTAGGTTGTATTTGATGGCCCGAAAAATTTTTAGGCACTCGGGGTTCGGGGTTCCCGGGACACCTTGGAAGGCGTGGGCTAAAGCACACGAAAATATGGGAATCGGGCGGAATTCTAGTTTTTTGGCCAAAAAATGCAAAAAATAAGGAACGATCATGGCGAGACGGTGACTATGGTTCCTTAGGTCCTAATTGATGACCCGAAATTTTTTTAGGCGATCCGAGTCCGGCGGCCCGGCCCACTCGGAAGGCGTGGACAATAGCACACAAAAATATGGTAATCGAGTGGAATTCAAGTTTTTTGGCCGAAAAACACAATAAATGAGGAATGATCGTGGCTGGGCGGGGACTATGGTTCCTTAGGTCGTATTTGATGGCCCGGAAAATTTTAGGCGATCGGGGTCCACGGCTCCCCGGACCACTTGGAAGGCGTGGGTATAGCACACGAAAATATGGGAATCGGGCGTAATACTATTTTTTTGGCCGAAAAATGCAAAAAATGAGAAGCGGTGATGGCGGGGTGGTTACTATGGTTCCTTAGTTCGTTTTTGACGGCCCGGAAAAATTTTAGGCGATCGGGGTCCGGGGGTCCCGGAACCACTTGGAAGGGTGGGCAATAGTACACAAAAATATTGTAATCGCGCGGAATTCTAGTTTTTTGGCCGAAAAATGCAACAAATGAGGTATGATCATGGCTGGGCGGTGACTATGGTTCCTTAGGTCGTATTTGATAGTCCGGAAAAATTTTAGGCGATAGGGGTCCGGAGTTCCCGGGTTCACTTCGAAGGTGTGGGCTATAACACACAAAAATATGGGAATCGCGCGTAATTCTAGTTGTTTGGCCGAAAAATGCAAAACATAAGGAACAATCATGCCGGGGAAGATACTATGGTTCCTTAGGTCGTATTTGATTGCCCGGAAAAATTTTAGGCGATCGGGGTCCGCGGCTCTTGGGACCACTCGGAATGCGTGGGTATAGAACACGAAAATATGGGAATCGGGCGAAATTCTAGGTCTTTTTCAGTAACATGCAAAAAATGTGGAAACATCTTGGCAGGGCGGTGACTATGGTTCCTTTGGTCTTATTTGATAGTCCGGAAAAATATTAGGCTATAGGGGTCCGGAGGTCCCGTGACCACTCGGAAGGCGTGGGCTATAACACACAAAAATATGGGAATCGCGCGGAATTCTAGTTGTTTGGCCGAAAAACACAAAAAATAAGGAACGATCATGGCAGGGCGGATACTATGGTTCCTTAGGTCGTATTTGATAGTCCGTAAAAATTTTAGGCGATAGGGGTCCGGAGGTCCCGGGACCACTCGGAAGGTGTGGGCTATAACACACAAAAATATGGGAATCAGGCGAAATTCTAGGTCTTTTTCAGTAACATGCAAAAAATGTGGAAAGATCTTGGCAGGGCGGTGACTACGGTTCCATTGGTCTTATTTGATAGTCCGGAAAAATATTAGGCGATAGGGGTTCGGAGGTCCCGGGACCACTCGGAAGGCGTGGGCTATAACACACAAAAATATGGGAATCGCGCGGAATTCTAGTTGTTTGGCCGAAAAACGAAAAAAATGAGGAACGATCATGGCGGGGCAGATACTATGGTTCCTTAGGTCGTATTTGATAGTCCGGAAAAATTTTAGGCGATAGGGGTCACGAGGTCTCGGGACCACTCGGAAGGCGTGGGCTATAACACACAAAAATATGGGAATCGGGCGGAATTCTAGTTGTTTGGCTGAAAAACGCAAAAAATGAGGAACGATCATGGCGGGGTGGTTACTATGGTTCCTTAGGTCGTATTTTATGGCCCGGAAATTTTTTAGGCGATCGGGGTTCGGGGTTCCCGGGACCCCTTGGAAGGCGTGGACAATAGCACACAAAAATATGGTAATCGAGCGGAATTCTAGTTTTTTGGCCGAAAAACGCAATAAATGAGGAACGATCGTGGCTGGGCGGTGACTATGGTTCCTTAGATCGTATTTGATGGCCCGGAAAATTTTAGGCGATCGGGGTCCACGGCTCCCGGGACAACTCGAAAGGCGTAAGCTATAGCACACTAAAATATGCAAATCGCGCGGAGTTCTAGTTTTTTTTCCGAAAAATGCAAAGCATTTGGAACGATCATGGTGGGGCGGTGACTATTGTACCTTAGGTCGTATTTGATAGTCCGGAAAACTTTTAGGCGATCGGGGTCCGCGGCTCCCCGGACCACTTGGAAGGCGTGGGTATAGCACACGAAAATATGGGAATCGGGCGTAATTCTAGTTTTTTGGCCGAAAATGCAAAAAAAGAGAAACGGTGATGGCGGGGTGGTTACTATGGTTCCTTAGGTCTTATTTGATGGCTCGAAAAAGTTTTAGGCGATCGGGGTCCGGGAACCACTTGGAAGGGTGGGCAATAGCACACAAAAATATTGTAATCGTTCGGAATTCTAGTTTTTTGGCCGAAAAATGCAACAAATGAGGAATGATCATGGCTAGGCTGTGACTATGGTTACTTAGGTCGTATTTGATTGTCCGGAACAATTTTAGGCGATAGGGGTCCGGAGTTCCCGGGTTCACTTCGAAGGCGTGGGCTATAAGACACGAAAATATGGGAATCGCGCGGAATTCTAGTTTTTTGGCCGAAAAATGCAAAAAATGAGGAACGATCATGGCGGGGTGGTTACTATGGTTCCTTAGGTCGTATTCGATGGCCCGGTAAATTTTTAGGCGATCGGGGTTCGGGGTTCCCGGGACCACTCGGAAAGCGTGGGCTAAAGCACACGAAAATATAGAAATCGAGCGGAATTCTAGTTTTTTGGCTGAAAAACGCAAACGACTAGGAACGATCATGGCGAGGTGGTGACTATGGTTCCTTAGGTCGTATTTGATAGTCCGGAAAATTTTTAGGTGATCCGGCTCCGGGGGTCCGGACCCACTCGGAAGGCGTGGGCGATAGCACACAAAAATATGGGAATCGGGCGTAATTCTAGTTTTTTGGCCAAAAAATGCAAAAAAAAGGAACGATCATGGCGAGACGGTGACTATGGTTCCTTAGGTCCTAATTGATGGCCCGAAAACTTTTTAGGCGATCCGAGTCCGGCGGCCCGGCCCACTCGGAAGGCGTGGACCATAGCACACAAAAATATGGTAATCGAGCGGAATTCTAGTTTTTTGGCCGAAAAACGCAATAAATGAGGAACGATCATGGCTGGGCGGTGACTATGGTTCCTTAGGTCGTATTTGATGGCCCGGAAAATTTTAGGCTATCGGGGTCCACGGCTCCTGGGACCACTCGGAAGGCGTAAGCTATAGCACACTAAAATATGCAAATCGCGCGGAGTTCTAGTTTTTTGGCCGAAAAATGCAAAGCATTTGGAACGATCATGGTGGGGCGGTGACTATTGTACCTTAGGTCGTATTTGATAGTCCGGAAAAATTTTAGGCGATCGGGGTCCGCGGCTCCCCGGACCACTTGGAAGGCGTGGGTATAGCACACGAAAATATGGGAATCGGGCGTAATTCTAATTTTTTGGCCGAAAATGCAAAAAATGAGAAACGGTGATGGCAGGGCGGTTACTATGGTTCCTTAGGTCGTATTTGACGGCCCGGAAAAATTTTAGGCGATCGGGCTCCCGGGGTCCCGGAACCACTTGGAAGGGTGGGCAATAGCACACAAAAATATTGTAATCGGGCGGAATTCTAGTTTTTTGGCCGAAAAACGCAACAAATGAGGAATGATCATGGCTGGGCGGTGACAATGGTTCCTTTGGCCTTATTTGATAGTCTGAAAAAATATTAGGCGATAGGGGTCCGGAGGTCCCGGAGGTCCCGGGACCACTAGGAAGGCGTGGGCTATAACACATAAAAATATGGGAATCGCGCGGAAGTCTTTTTCAGTAACTTGCAAAAAATGTGGAAAGATCTTGGCAGGGAGGTGACTATGGTTCCTTAGGTCGTATTTGATAGTCCGGAAAAATATTAGGCGTTGGGGTCTGGAGGTCCCGGGACCACTCGGAAGGAGTGGGCTATAACACACAAAAATATGGGATCGCGCGGAATTCTAGTTGTTTGGCCAAAAAACGCAAAAAATGAGGAACGATCATGGCGGGGCGGATACTATGGTTCCTTAGGTCGTATTTGATAGTCCGGAAAATTTTTAGGCAATAGGGGTCCGGAGGTCCCGGGACCACTCGGAAGGTGTGGGCTATAACACACAAAAATATGGGAATCGCGCGGAAGTCTTTTTCAGTAACTTGCAAAAAATGTGGAAAGATCTTGGCAGGGCGGTGACTATGGTTCCTTTGGTCTTATTTGATAGTCCGGAAAAATATTAGGCGATAGGGGTCCGGAGGTCCCGCGACCACTCGGAAGGCGTGGGCTATAACACACAAAAATATGGGAATCTTGCGGAATTCTAGTTGTTTGGCCGAAAAACGCAAAAAATGAGGAACGATCATGGCGGGGCGGATACTATGGTTCCTTAGGTCGTATTTGATATATCGGAAAATTTTTAGGCAATAGGGGTCCGGAGGTCCCGGGACCACTCGGAAGGTGTGGGCTATAACACACAAAAATATGGGAATCGCGCGGAAGTCTTTTTCAGTAACTTGCAAAAAATGTGGAAAGATCTTGGCAGGGCGGTGACTATGGTTCCTTTGGTCTTATTTGATAGTCCGGAAAAATATTAGGCGATAGGGGTCCGGAGGTCCCGCGACCACTCGGAAGGCGTGGGCTATAACACACAAAAATATGGGAATCTCGCGGAATTCTAGTTGTTTGGCCGAAAAACGCAAAAGACTAGGAACGATCATGGCGGGGTGGTGACTATGGTTCCTTAGGTCGTATTTGATAGTCCGGAAAATTTTTAGGTGATCCGGCTCCGGGGGGCCCGACCCACTCGGAAGGCGTGGGCGATAGCACACAAAAATATGGGAATCGGGCGGAATTCTAGTTTTTTGGCCAAAAAATGCAAAAAATAAGGAACGATCATGGCGAGACAGTGACTATGGTTCCTTAGGTCCTAATTGATGGCCCGAAAACTTTTTAGGCGATCCGAGTCCGGCGGCCCGGCCCACTCGGAAGGCGTGGACAATAGCACACAAAAATATGGTAATCGAGCGGAATTCTAGCTTTTTGGCCGAAAAACGCAATAAATGAGGAACGATCGTGGCTGGGCGGTGACTATGGTTCCTTAGGTCGTATTTGATGGCCCGGAAAATTTTAGGCTATCGGGGTCCACGGCTCCCGCGACCACTCGGAAGGCGTAAGCTATAGCACACTAAAATATGCAAATCGCGCGGAGTTCTAGTTTTTTGGCCGAAAAATGCAAAGCATTTGGAACGATCATGGTGGGGCGGCGACTATTGTACCTTAGGTCGTATTTGATAGTCCGGAAAAATTTTAGGCGATCGGGGTCCGCGGCTCCCCGGACCACTTGGAAGGCGTGGGTATAGCACACGAAAATATGAGAATCGAGTGTAATTCTAGTTTTTTGGCCGAAAATGCAAAAAATGAGAAACGGTGATGGCAGGGCAGTGACTATGGTTCCTTAGATCGTATTTGACATCCCGGAAAAATTTTAGGCGATCGGGGTCCGGGAACCACTTGGAAGGGTGGGCAATAGCACACAAAAATATTGTAATCGTTCGGAATTCTAGTTTTTTGGCCGAAAAATGCAACAAATGAGGAATGATCATGGCTGGGCGGTGACTATGGTTCCTTAGGTCATATGTAATTGTCCGGAAAAATTTTAGGCGATAGGGGTCCGGAGTTCCCGGGTTCACTTCGAAGGCGTGGGCTATAAGACACGAAAATATGGGAATCGAGCGGAATTCTAGTTTTTTGGCCGAAAAACGCAAAAAATGAGGAACGATCATGTTGGGGCGGATACTATGGTTCCTTAGGTCGTATTTGATAGTCTGGAAAAATATTAGGCATTGGGGTCTGGAGGTACCGGGTTCACTTCGAAGGCGTGGGCTATAAGACACGAAAATATGGGAATCGCGCGGAATTCTAGTTTTTTGGCTGAAAAACGCAAAAAATGAGGAACGATCATGGCGGGGAGGATACTATGGTTCCTTAGGTCGTATTTGATAGTCCGGAAAAATTTTAGGCAATAGGGGTCCGGAGGACCCGGGACCACTCGGAAGGTGTGGGCTATAACACACAAAAATATGGGAATCGCGCGGAAGTCTTTTTCAGTAACTTGCAAAAAATGTGGAAAGATCTTGGCAGGGCGGTGACTATAGTTCCTTTGGTCTTATTTGATAGTCCGGAAAAATATTAGGCGATAGGGGTCCGGAGGTCCCGCGACCACTTGGAAGGCGTGGGCTATAACACACAAAAAGATGGGAATTTCGCGGAATTCTAGTTGTTTGGCCGAAAAACGCAAAAAATGAGGAACGATCATGGTGGGGCGGATACTGTGGTTCCTTTGGTCGTATTTGATAGTCCGAAAAAATTTTAGGCGATAGGGGTCAGGAGGTCCCAGGACCACTCGGAAGGCATGGGCTATAACACACAAAAATATGGGAATCGCGCGAAATTCTAGTTGTTTGGCCGAAAAACACAAAAAATGAGGAACGATCATGGCGGGGTGGTTACTATGGTTCCTTAGGTCATATTTGATGGCCCGGTAAATCTTTAGGCGATCGGGGTTCGGGGTTCCCGGGACCCCTTGGAAGGCGTGGGCTAAAGCACGCAAAAATATAGAAATCGCGCGGAATTCTAGTTTTTTGGCTGAAAAATGCAAAAGACTAGGAACGATCATGGCGGGGTGGTGACTATGGTTCCTTAGGTCGTATTTGATAGTCCGGAAAATTTTTAGGTGATTCGGCTCCGGGGGGCCCGACCCACTCGGAAGGCGTGGGCGATAGCACATAAAAATATGGGAATCGGGCGAAATTCTAGTTTTTTGGCCAAAAAATGCAAAAAATAAGGAACGATCATGGCGAGACGGTGACTATGGTTCCTTAGGTCCTAATTGATGGCCCGAAAACTTTTTAGGCGATCCGAGTCCGGCGGCCCGGCCCACTCGGAAGGCGTGGACAATAGCACACAAAAATATGGTAATCGAGCGGAATTCTAGCTTTTTGGCCGAAAAATGCAATAAATGAGGAAGGATCGTGGCTGGGCGGTGACTATGGTTCCTTAGGTCGTATTTGATGGCCCGGAAAATTTTAGGCTATCGGGGTCCACGGCTCCTGGGACCACTCGGAAGGCGTAGGCTATAGCACACTAAAATATGCAAATCGCGCGGAGTTCTAGTTTTTTGGCCGAAAAATGCAAAGCATTTGGAACGATCATGGTGGGGCGGTGACTATTGTACCTTAGGTCGTATTTGATAGTCCGGAAAAATTTTAGGCGATCGGGGTCCGCGGCTCCCCGGACCACTTGGAAGGCGTGGGTATAGCACACGAAAATATGGGAATCGGGCGTAATTCTAGTTTTTTGGCCGAAAATGCAAAAAATGAGAAACGGTGATGGCAGGGCGGTTACTATGGTTCCTTAGGTCGTATTTGACAGCCCGAAAAAGTTTTAGGCGATTGGGGTCCCGGGGTCCCGGAACCACTTGGAAGGGTGGGCAATAGCACACAAAAATATTGTAATCGGGCGGAATTCTAGTTTTTTGGCCGAAAAACGCAACAAATGAGGAATGATCATGGCTGGGCGGTGACTATGGTTCCTTAGGTCATATTTGATTGTCCGGAAAAATTTTAGGCGATAGGGGTCCGGAGTTCCCGGGTTCACTTCGAAGGCGTGGGCTATAAGACACGAAAATATGGGAATCGCGCGAAATTCTAGTTTTTTGGCCGAAAAACGCAAAAAATGAGGAACGATCATGGCGGGGCGGATACTATGGTTCCTTAGGTCGTATTTGATAGTCCGGAAAAATATAGTTGTTTGGCCGAAAAATGCGAAAAATGAGGAACGATCATGGCGGGGCGGATACTATGGTTCCTTAGGTCGTATTTGATAGTCCGGAAAAATTTTAGGCAATAGGGGTCCGGAGGACCCGGGACCACTCGGAAGGTGTGGGCTATAACACACAAAAATATGGGAATCGCGCGGAAGTCTTTTTCAGTAACTTGCAAAAAATGTGGAAAGATCTTGGCAGGGCGGTGACTATAGTTCCTTTGGTCTTATTTGATAGTCCGGAAAAATATTAGGCGATAGGGGTCCGGAGGTCCCGCGACCACTTGGAAGGCGTGGGCTATAACACACAAAAAGATGGGAATTTCGCGGAATTCTAGTTGTTTGGCCGAAAAACGCAAAAAATGAGGAACGATCATGGTGGGGCGGATACTGTGGTTCCTTTGGTCGTATTTGATAGTCCGAAAAAATTTTAGGCGATAGGGGTCAGGAGGTCCCAGGACCACTCGGAAGGCATGGGCTATAACACACAAAAATATGGGAATCGCGCGAAATTCTAGTTGTTTGGCCGAAAAACACAAAAAATGAGGAACGATCATGGCGGGGTGGTTACTATGGTTCCTTAGGTCATATTTGATGGCCCGGTAAATCTTTAGGCGATCGGGGTTCGGGGTTCCCGGGACCCCTTGGAAGGCGTGGGCTAAAGCACGCAAAAATATAGAAATCGCGCGGAATTCTAGTTTTTTGGCTGAAAAATGCAAAAGACTAGGAACGATCATGGCGGGGTGGTGACTATGGTTCCTTAGGTCGTATTTGATAGTCCGGAAAATTTTTAGGTGATTCGGCTCCGGGGGGCCCGACCCACTCGGAAGGCGTGGGCGATAGCACATAAAAATATGGGAATCGGGCGAAATTCTAGTTTTTTGGCCAAAAAATGCAAAAAATAAGGAACGATCATGGCGAGACGGTGACTATGGTTCCTTAGGTCCTAATTGATGGCCCGAAAACTTTTTAGGCGATCCGAGTCCGGCGGCCCGGCCCACTCGGAAGGCGTGGACAATAGCACACAAAAATTTGGTAATCGAGCGGAATTCTAGTTTTTTGGCCGAAAAATGCAATAAATGAGGAAGGATCGTGGCTGGGCGGTGACTATGGTTCCTTAGGTCGTATTTGATGGCCCGGAAAATTTTAGGCTATCGGGGTCCACGGCTCCTGGGACCACTCGGAAGGCGTAGGCTATAGCACACTAAAATATGCAAATCGCGCGGAGTTCTAGTTTTTTGGCCGAAAAATGCAAAGCATTTGGAACGATCATGGTGGGGCGGTGACTATTGTACCTTAGGTCGTATTTGATAGTCCGGAAAAATTTTAGGCGATCGGGGTCCGCGGCTCCCCGGACCACTTGGAAGGCGTGGGTATAGCACACGAAAATATGGGAATCGGGCGTAATTCTAGTTTTTTGGCCGAAAATGCAAAAAATGAGAAACGGTGATGGCAGGGCGGTTACTATGGTTCCTTAGGTCGTATTTGACAGCCCAAAAAAGTTTTAGGCGATTGGGGTCCGGGGGTCCCGGAACCACTTGGAAGGGTGGGCAATAGCACACAAAAATATTGTAATCGGGCGAAATTCTAGTTTTTTGGCCGAAAACGCAACAAATGAGGAATGATCATGGCTGGGCGGTGACTATGGTTCCTTAGGTCATATTTGATTGTCCGGAAAAATTTTAGGCGATAGGGGTCCGGAGTTCCCGGGTTCACTTCGAAGGCGTGGGCTATAAGACACGAAAATATGGGAATCGCGCGAAATTCTAGTTTTTTGGCCGAAAAACGCAAAAAATGAGGAACGATCATGGCGGGGCGGATACTATGGTTCCTTAGGTCGTATTTGATAGTCCGGAAAAATTTTAGGCAATAGGGGTCCGGAGGACCCGGGACCACTCGGAAGGTGTGGGCTATAACACACAAAAATATGGGAATCGCGCGGAAGTCTTTTTCAGTAACTTGCAAAAAATGTGGAAAGATCTTGGCAGGGCGGTGACTATAGTTCCTTTGGTCTTATTTGATAGTCCGGAAAAATATTAGGCGATAGGGGTCCGGAGGTCCCGCGACCACTTGGAAGGCGTGGGCTATAACACACAAAAAGATGGGAATTTCGCGGAATTCTAGTTGTTTGGCCGAAAAACGCAAAAAATGAGGAACGATCATGGTGGGGCGGATACTGTGGTTCCTTTGGTCGTATTTGATAGTCCGAAAAAATTTTAGGCGATAGGGGTCAGGAGGTCCCAGGACCACTCGGAAGGCATGGGCTATAACACACAAAAATATGGGAATCGCGCGAAATTCTAGTTGTTTGGCCGAAAAACACAAAAAATAAGGAACGATCATGGCGGGGTGGTTACTATGGTTCCTTAGGTCATATTTGATGGCCCGGTAAATCTTTAGGCGATCGGGGTTCGGGGTTCCCGGGACCCCTTGGAAGGCGTGGGCTAAAGCACGCAAAAATATAGAAATCGCGCGGAATTCTAGTTTTTTGGCTGAAAAATGCAAAAGACTAGGAACGATCATGGCGGGGTGGTGACTATGGTTCCTTAGGTCGTATTTGATAGTCCGGAAAATTTTTAGGTGATTCGGCTCCGGGGGGCCCGACCCACTCGGAAGGCGTGGGCGATAGCACATAAAAATATGGGAATCGGGCGAAATTCTAGTTTTTTGGCCACAAAATGCAAAAAATAAGGAACGATCATGGCGAGACGGTGACTATGGTTCCTTAGGTCCTAATTGATGGCCCGAAAACTTTTTAGGCGATCCGAGTCCGGCGGCCCGGCCCACTCGGAAGGCGTGGACAATAGCACACAAAAATTTGGTAATCGAGCGGAATTCTAGTTTTTTGGCCGAAAAATGCAATAAATGAGGAAGGATCGTGGCTGGGCGGTGACTATGGTTCCTTAGGTCGTATTTGATGGCCCGGAAAATTTTAGGCTATCGGGGTCCACGGCTCTTGGGACCACTCGGAAGGCGTAGGCTATAGCACACTAAAATATGCAAATCGCGCGGAGTTCTAGTTTTTTGGCCGAAAAATGCAAAGCATTTGGAACGATCATGGTGGGGCGGTGACTATTGTACCTTAGGTCGTATTTGATAGTCCGGAAAAATTTTAGGCGATCGGGGTCCGCGGCTCCCCGGACCACTTGGAAGGCGTGGGTATAGCACACGAAAATATGGGAATCGGGCGTAATTCTAGTTTTTTGGCCGAAAATGCAAAAAATGAGAAACGGTGATGGCAGGGCGGTTACTATGGTTCCTTAGGTCGTATTTGACAGCCCAAAAAAGTTTTAGGCGATTGGGGTCCGGGGGTCCCGGAACCACTTGGAAGGGTGGGCAATAGCACACAAAAATATTGTAATCGGGCAAAATTCTAGTTTTTTGGCCGAAAACGCAACAAATGAGGAATGATCATGGCTGGGCGGTGACTATGGTTCCTTAGGTCGTATTTGATTGTCCGGAAAAATTTTAGGCGATAGGGGTCCGGAGTTCCCGGGTTCACTTCCAAGGCGTGGGCTATAAGACACGAAAATATGGGAATCGCGCGAAATTCTAGTTTTTTGGCCGAAAAACGCAAAAAATGAGGAACGATCATGGCGGGGCGGATACTATGGTTCCTTAGGTCGTATTTGATAGTCCGGAAAAATATTAGGTGTTGGGGTCAGGAGGTCCCGGGACCACTCGGAAGGAGTGGGCTATAACACACAAAAATATGGGATCGCGCGGAATTCTAGTTGTTTGGCCAAAAAACGCAAAAAATGAGGAACGATCATGGCGGGCGGATACTATGGTTCCTTAGTTCGTATTTGATAGTCCGGAAAAATTTTAGGCAATAGGGGTCCGGAGGTCCCGGGACCACTCGGAAGGTGTGGGCTATAACACACAAAAATATGGGAATCACGCGGAAGTCTTTTTCTATAACTTGCGAAAAATGTGGAAAGATCTTGGCAGGGCGGTGACTATGGTTCCTTTGGTCTTATTTGATAGTACGGAAAAATATTAGGCGATAGGGGTCCGGAGGTCCCGGGTTCACTTCGAAGGCGTGGACTATAAGACACGAAAATATGGGTATCGCGCGGAATTCTAGTTTTTTGGCTGAAAAATGCAAAAAATGAGGAACGATCATGGCGGGGAGGATACTATGGTTCCTTACGTCATATTTGATAGTCCGGAAAAATTTTAGGCAATAGGGGTCCGGAGGTCCCGGGACCACTCGGAAGGTGTGGGCTATAACACACAAAAATATAGGAATCGCGCGGAAGTCTTTTTCAGTAACTTGCAAAAAATGTGGAAAGATCTTGGCAGGGCGGTGACTATGGTTCCTTAGGTCGTATTTGATAGTCCGGAAAAATATTAGGCGTTGGGGTCAGGAGGTCCCGGGACCACTCGGAAGGAGTGGGCTATAACACACAAAAATATGGGATCGCGCGGAATTCCAGTTGTTTGGCCAAAAAATGCAAAAACTGAGGAACGATCATGGCGGGGCGGATACTATGGTTCCTTAGGTCGTATTTGATAGGCCGGAAAAATTTTAGGCAATAGGGGTCCGGAGGACCCGGGACCACTCGGAAGGTGTGGGCTATAACACACAAAAATATGGGAATCGCGCAGAAGTCTTTCTCAGTAACTTGCAAAAAATGTGGAAAGATCTTGGCAGGGCGGTGACTATGGTTCCTTTGGTCTTATTTGATAGTCCGGAAAAAAATTAGGCTATAGGGGTCCGGAGGTCCCGCGACCACTCGGAAGGCGTGGGCTATAACACACAAAAATATTGGAATCTCGCGGAATTCTAGTTGTTTGGCCAAAAAACGCAAAAAATGAGGAACCATCATGGCGGGGCGGATACTATGGTTCCTTATGTCGTATTTGATAGTCCGGAAAAATTTTAGGCGATAGGGGTCAGGAGGTCCCGGGACCACTCGGAAGGCATGGGCTATATAACACACAAAAATATGGGAATCGCGCGAAATTCTAGTTGTTTGGCCAAAAAACACAAAAAATGAGGAACGATCATGGCGGGGTGGTTACTATGGTTCCTTAGGTCGTATTTGATGGCCCGGTAAATTTTTAGGCGATCGGGGTTCGGGGTTCCTGGGACCCCTTGGAAGGCGTGGTCTAAAGCACACGAAAATATAGAAATCGCGCGGAATTCTAGTTTTTTGGCTGAAAAATGCAAAAGACTAGGAACGATCATGGCGGGGTGGTGACTATGGTTCCTTAGGTTGTATTTGATAGTCCGGAAAATTTTTAGGTGATCCGGCTCCGGGGGGCCCGACCCACTCGGATGGCATGGGCGATAGCACACAAAAATATGGGAATCGGGCGAAATTCTAGTTTTTTGGCCAAAAAATGCAAACAATAAGGAACGATCATGGCGAGACAGTGACTATGGTTCCTTAGGTCCTAATTGATGGCCCGAAAACTTTTTAGGCGATCCGAGTCCGGCGGCCCGGCCCACTCGGAAGGCGTGGACAATAGCACACAAAAATTTGGTAATCGAGCGGAATTCTAGTATTTTGGCCGAAAAACGCAATAAATGAGGAAGGATCGTGGCTGGGCGGTGACTATGGTTCCTTAGGTCGTATTTGATGGCCCGAAAAATTTTAGGCTATCGGGGTCCACGGCTCCCGGGACCACTCGGAAGGCGTAGGCTATAGCACCCTAAAATATGCAAATCGCGCGGAGTTCTAGTTTTTTGGCCGAAAAATGCAAAGCATTTGGAACGATCATGGTGGGGCGGTGAGTATTGTACCTTAGGTCGTATTTGATAGTCCGGAAAAATTTTAGGCGATCGGGGTCCGCGGCTCCCCGAACCACTTGGAAGGCGTGGGTATAGCACACGAAAATATGGGAATCGGGCGTAATTCTAGTTTTTTGGCCGAAAATGCAAAAAATGAGAAACGGTGATGGCAGGGCGGTTACTATGGTTCCTTAGGTCGTATTTGACGGCCCGAAAAAGTTTTAGGCGATCGGGGTCCGGGGGTCCCGGAACCACTTGGAAGGGTGGGCAATAGCACACAAAAATATTGTAATCGTGCGGAATTCTAGTTTTTTGGCCGGAAAATGCAACAAATGAGGAAAGATCATGGCTGGGCGGTGACTATGGTTCCTTAGGTCGTATTTGATTGTCCGGACAAATTTTAGGCGATAGGGGTCCGGAGTTCCCGGGGTCACTTCGAAGGCCTGGGCTATAAGACACGAAAATATGGGAATCGCGCGGAATTCTAGTTTTTTGGCCGAAAAACGCAAAACATGAGGAACGATCATGGCGGGGCGGATACTACGGTTCTTTAGGTCGTATTTGATAGTCCCGAAAAATATTAGGCGTTGGGGTCAGGAGGTCCCGGGACCACTCGGAAGGAGTGGGCTACAACACACAATAATATGGGATTGCGCGGAATTCTAGTTGTTTGGCCAAAAAACGCAAAAAATGAGGAACGATCATGGCGGGTGGATACTATGGTTCCTTAGTTCGTATTTGATAGTCCGGAAAAATTTTAGGCAATAGGGGTCCGGAGGTCCCGGGACCACTCGGAAGGTATGGGCTATAACACACAAAAATATGGGAATCGCGCGGAAGTCTTTTTCTGTAACTTGCGAAAAATGTGGAAAGATCTTGGCAGGGCGGTGACTACGGATCCTTTGGTCTTATTTGATAGTACGGAAAAATATTAAGCGATAGGGGTCCGGAGGTCCCGGGTTCACTTCGAAGGCGTGGGCTATAAGACACGAAAATATGGGAATCGCGCGAAATTCTAGTTTTTTGGCTGAAAAATGCAAAAAATGAGGAACGATCATGGCGGGGAGGATACTATGGTTCCTTAGGTCGTATTTGATAGTCCGGAAAAATTTTAGGCAATAGGGGTCCGGAGGTCCCGGGACCACTCGGAAGGTGTGGGCTATAACACACAAAAATATGGGAATCGCGCGGAAGTCTTTTTCAGTACCTTGCAAAAAATGTGGAAAAATCTTGGCAGGGCGGTGACTATGGTTCCTTTGGTCTTATTTGATAGTCCGGAAAAATATTAGGCGATAGGGGTCCGGAGGTCCCGCGACCACTCGGAAGGCGTGGGCTATAACACACAAAAATATGGGAATCTCGCGGAATTCTAGTTGTTTGGCCGAAAAACGCAAAAAATGAGGAACGATCATGGCGGGGCGGATACTATGGTTCCTTAGGTCGTATTTGATAGTCCGAAAAAATATTAGGCGATAGGGGTCAAGAGGTCCCGGGACCACTCGGAAGGCATGGGCTATAACACACAAAAATATGGGAATCGCGCGAAATTCTAGTTGTTTGGCCGAAAAACGCAAAATATGAGGAACGATCATGGCGGGGTGGTTACTATGGTTCCTTAGGTCGTATTTGATGGCCCGGTAAATTTTTAGGCAATCGGGGTTCGGGGTTCCCGGGACCCTTTGGAAGGCGTGGGCTAAAGCACACGAAAATATAGAAATCGCGCGAAATTCTAGTTTTTTGGCTGAAAAACGCAAAAGACTAGGAACGATCATGGCGGGGTGGTGACTATGGTTCCTTAGGTCGTATTTGATAGTCCAGAAAATTTTTAGGTGATCCGGCTCCGGGGGCCCGACCCACTCGGAAGGCGTGGGCGATAGCACACAAAAATATGGGAATCGGGCGGAATTCTAGTTTTTTGGCCAAAAAATGCAAAAAATAAGGAACGATCTTGGCGAAACGGTGACTATGGTTCCTTAGGTCCTAATTGATGGCCCGAAAACTTTTTAGGCGATCCGAGTCCGGCGGCCCGGCCCACTCGGAAGGCGTGGACAATAGCACACAAAAATATGGTAATCGAGCGGAATTCTAGTTTTTTTGCCGAAAAACGCAATAAATGAGGAACGATCATGGCTGGGCGGTGACTATGGTTCCTTAGGTCGTATTTGATGGCCCGGAAAATTTTAGGATATCGGGGTCCACGGCTCCCGGGACCACTCGGAAGGCGTAAGCTATAGCACACTAAAATATGCAAATCGAGCGGAGTTCTAGTTTTTTGGCCGAAAAATGCAAAGCATTTGGAACGATCTTGGTGGGGCGGTGACAATTGTACCTTAGGTCGTATTTGATAGTCCGGAAAAATTTTAGGCGATCGGGGTCCGCGGCTCCCCGGACCACTTGGAAGGCGTGGGTATAGCACACAAAAATATGGGAATCGGGCGTAATTCTAGTTTTTTGGCCGAAAATGCAAAAAATGAGAAACGGTGATGGCAGGGTGGTTACTATGGTTCCTTAGGTCATATTTGACGGCCCGAAAAAGTTTTAGGCGATCGGGGTCCGGGGGTCCCGGAACCACTTGGAAGGGTGGGCAATAGCACACAAAAATATTGTAATCGGGCGAAATTCTAGTTATTTTGGCCGAAAAACGCAACAAATGAGGAATGATCATGGCTGGGCGATGACTATGGTTCTTTAGGTCGTATTTGATTGTCCGGAAAAATTTTAGGCGATAGGGGTCCGGAGTTCCCGGTTTCACTTCGAAGGCGTGGGCTATAAGACACGAAAATATGGGAATCGCGCGGAATTCTAGTTTTTTGGCCGAAAAATGCAAAAAATGAGGAACGATCATGGCGGGGCGGATACTATAGATCCTTAGGTCGTATTTGATAGTCCGGAAAAATATTAGGCGTTGGGGTCAGGAGGTCCCGGGACCACTCGGAAGGAGTGGGCTATAACACACAAAAATATGGGATCGCGCGGAATTCTAGTTGTTTGGCCAAAAAACGCAAAAAATGAGGAACGATCATAGCGGGGCGGATACTATGGTTCCTTAGTTCGTATTTGATAGTCCGGAAAAATTTTAGGCGATAGGGGTCAGGAGGTCCCGCGACCACTCGGAAGGCGTGGGCTATAACATACAAAAATATGGGAATCGCGCGAAATTCTAGTTGTTTGGCCGAAAAACACAAAAAATGAGGAACGATCATGGCGGGGCGGATACTATGGTTCCTTAGGTCGTATTTGATAGTCCGGAAAAATTTTAGGCGATAGGGGTCAGGAGGTCCCGGGACCACTCGGAAGGCATGGGCTATAACACACAAAAATATGGGAATCGTGCGGAATTCTAGTTGTTTGGCCGAAAAACGCAAAAAATGAGGAATGATCATGGCGGGGTGGTTACTATGGTTCCTTAGGTCGTATTTGATGGCCCGGTAAATTTTTAGGCGATCGGGGTTCGGGGTTCCCGGGACCCCTTGGAAGGCGTGGGCTAAAGCACACGAAAATATGGAAATCGCGCGGAATTCTAGTTTTTTGGCTGAAAAATGCAAAAGACTAGGAATGATCATGGAGGGGTGGTGACTATGGTTACTTAGGTCGTATTTGATAGTCCGTAAAATTTTTAGGCGATCCGGCCCCGGGGGGCCTGACCCACTCGGAAGGCGTGGGCGATAGCACACAAAAATATGGGAATCGGGCGGAATTCTAGTTTTTTGGCCAAAAAATACAAAAAATAAGGAACGATCATGGCGAGACGGTGACGATGGTTCCTTAGGTCCTAATTGATGGCCCGAAAACTTTTTAGGCGATCCAAGTCCGGCGGCCCGGCCCACTCGGAAGGCGTGGACAATAGCACACAAAAATATGGTAATCGAGCGAAATTCTAGTTTTTTGGCCGAAAAACGCAATAAATGAGGAACGATCGTGGCTGGGCGGTAACTATGGTTCCTTAGGTCGTATTTGATGGCCCGGAAAATTTTAGGCTATCGAGGTCCATGGCTCCCGGGATCACTCGGAAGGCGTAAGCTATAGCACACTAAAATATGCAAATCGCGCGGAGTTCAAGTTTTTTGGCCGAAAAATGCAAAGCATTTGGAACGATCATGGTGGGGCGGTGACTATTGTACCTTAGGTCGTATTTGATAGTCCGGAAAAATTTTAGGCGATCGGGATCCGCGGCTGCCCGGACCACCTGGAAGGCGTGGGTAAAGCACACAAAAATATGGAAATCGGGCGTAATTATAGTTTTTTGGCCGAAAAATGCAAAAAATGAGAAACGGTAATGACGGGGTGGTTACTATGGTTCCTTAGGTCGTATTTGACGGCCCAAAAAAGTTTTAGGCGATCGGGGTCCGGGGGTCCCAGAACCACTTGGAAGGGTGGGCAATAGCACACAAAAATATTGTAATCGGGCGGAATTCTAGTTTTTTGAACGAAAAATACAACAAATGAGGAATGATCATGGCTGGGCGGTGACTATGGTTCCTTAGGTCGTATTTGATTGTCCGGAAAAAATTTAGGCGATAGGGGTCCGGAGTTCCCGGGTTCACTTCGAAGTCGTGGGCTATAAGACACGAAAATATGGGAATCGCGCGGAATTCTAGTTTTTTGGCCGAAAAATGTAAAAAATGAGGAACGATCATGGTGGGGAGGATACTATGGTTCCTTAGGTCGTATTTGATAGTCCGGAATAATATTAGGCGATAGGGGTCAGGAGGTCCCGGGACCACTCGGAAGGCGTGGGCTATAACACACAAAAATATGGGATCGCGCGAAATTCTAGTTGTTTTGCCAAAAAATGCAAAAAATGAGGAACAAACATGGCGGGGCGGATACTATGGTTCCTTAGGTAGTATTTGATAGTCCGGAAAAATTTTAGGCGATAGGGGTCCGGATGTCCCGGGACCACTCGGAAGGTGTGGGCTATAACACACAAAAATATGGGAATCGCGCGTAAGTCTTTTTCAGTAACTTGCAAAAAATGTGGAAAGATCTTGGCAGGGCGGTGACTATGGTTCCTTTGGTCTTATTTGATAGTCTGGAAAAATATTAGGCGATAGGGGTCCGGAGGTCCCGCGGCCACTCGGAAGGCATGGGCTATAACACACAAAAATATGGGAATCGCGCGGAATTCTAGTTGTTTGGCCGAAAAACGCAAAAAATGAGGAACGATCATGGAGGGGCGGATAATATGGTTCCTTAGGTCGTATTTGATAGTCTGAAAAAATTTTGGGCGATAGGGGTCAGGAGGTCCCGGGACCACTCGGAAGGCATGGGCTATAACACACAAAAATATGGGAATCACGCGGAATTCTAATTGTTTGGCCGAAAAACGCAAAAAATGAGGAACGATCATGGCGAGGTGGTTACTATGGTTCATTAGGTTGTATTTGATGGCCTGAAAAATTTTTAGGTGATCCGGCTCCGGGGGGGCCGACCCACTCGGAAGGCGTGGGCGATAGCACACAAAAATATGGGAATCGGGAGGAATTCTAGTTTTTTGGACAAAAAATGCAAAAAATGAGGAACGATCATGGCGAGGCGGTAACTATGGTTCCTTAGGTCCTAATTGATGGCCCGAAAATTTTTTAGGCGATCCGAGTCCGGCGGTCTGGCCCACTCGGAAGGCGTGGGCAATAGCACACAAAAATATGGTAATCGAGCGGAATTCTAGTTTTTTTGCCGTAAAACGCAATAAAGTAGGAACGATCATGGCGGGGTGGTGACTATGGTTCCTTAGGTCGTATTTGATGGACCGGAAAATTTTAGGCGATCGGGGTCCACGGCTCCCGGGACCACTCGGAATGCGTAAGCTATAGCACACTAAAATATGCAAATCCCGCGGAGTTCTAGTTTTTTAGCCAAAAAATGCAAAGCATTTGGAACGATCATGGTGGGGCGGTGACTATGGTACCTTAGGTCATATTTGATAGTCCGGAAAATTTTTAGGCGATCGGGGTCCGCGGCTCCCCGGACCACTTGGAAGGCGTGGGTATAGCACACGAAAATATGGGAATCGGGCGTAATTCTAGTTTTTTGGCCGAAAAATGCAAACAATGAGAAACGATGATGGCGGGGCGGTTACTATGGTTCCTTAGGTCGTATTTGACGGCCCAGAAAAATTTTAGGCGATCGGGGTCCGGGGGTCCCGGAACCACTTGGAAGGGTGGGCAATAGCACACAAAAATATTGTAATCGGGCGGAATTCTAGTTTTTTGACCGAAAAACATAACAAATGAGGAATGATCATGGCTGGGCGGTGACTATGGTTCCTTAGGTCGTATTTGATAGTCCGGAAAAAATTTAGGCGATAGGGGCCCGGAGTTCCCGGATTTACTTGGAAGGCCTGGGCTATAGGACACGAAAATATGGGAATCGCGCGGAATTCTAGTTTTTTGGCCGAAAAATGGAAAAAACTAGGAACGATCATGGCTGGGCGGTGACTATGGTTCCTTAGGTCTTATTTGATAGTCCGGAAAAAATTTAGGCGATAGGGGTCCGGAGACCCGGGACAACTCGAAGGCGTGGGCTATAACACACAAAAATATGGGATCGCGCGGAATTCTAGTTGTTTGGCCGAAAAACGCAAAAAATGGGGAACTTTCATGGCGGGGCGGATACTATGGTTCCTTAGGTCGTATTTGATAGTCCGGAAAAATTTTAGGCGATAGGGGTCCGGAGGTCCCGGGACCACTCGGAAGGTGTGGGCTATAACACACAAAAATATGGGAATCGCGCGGAATTCTAGTTCTTTGGCCGAAAAATGCAAAACATAAGGAACGATCATGGCGGGGCGGATAGGATGTTTCCTTAGGTCATATTTGATTGCACGGAAAATTTTTAGGCGATCGGGGTCCGCGGCTCTTGGGACCACTCGGAATGCGTGGGTATAGCACACGAAAATATGGGAATCGGGCGAAATTCTAGGTCTTTTTCAGTTACATGCAAAAAATGTGGAAAGATCTTGGCAAGGCGGTGACTATGGTTCCTTTGGTCTTATTTGATAGTCCGGAAAAATATTAGGCGATAGGGGTACGGAGGTCCCGGGACCACTCGGAAGGCGTGGGCTATAACACACAAAAATATGGGAATCGCGCGGAATTCTAGTTGTTTGGCCGAAAAACACAAAAAATGAGGAACGATCATGGCGGGGCGGATACTATGGTTCCTTAGGTCGTATTTGATAGTCCGTAAAAATTTTAGGCCATAGGGGTCAGGAGGTCCCGGGACCACTCGTAAGGCGTGGGCTATAACACACAAAAATATGGGAATCGCGCAAAATTCTAGTTGTTTGGCCGAAAAATGCAAAAACATGAGGAACGATCATGGCGGGGTGGTTACTATGGTTCCTTAGGTCGTATTTGATGGCCCGGAAAATTTTTAGGCGAGCGGGGTTCGGGGTTCCCGGGACCCCTTAGAAGGCGTGGGCTAAAGCACACGAAAATATGGAAATCGCGCGGAATTCTAGTTTTTTGGTTGAAAAACGCTAAAGACTAGGAACGATTATGGCGGGGCGGTGACTATGGTTCCTTATGTCATATTTGATAGTCCGGAAAATTTTTAGGCGATCCGGCTCCGGGGGCCCGACCCACTCGGAAGGCGTGGGCGATAGCACACAAAAATATGGGAATCGGGCGAAATTTTAGTTTTTTGGCCAAAAAATGCAAAAATGAGGAACGATCATGGCGAGGCGGTGACTATGGTTCCTTAGGTCCTAATTGATGGCCCGAAAATTTTTTAGGCGATCCGAGTACGGCGGCCCGGCCCACTCGTAAGGCATGGGCAATAGCACACAAAAATATGCTAATCGAGCGGAATTCTAGTTTTTTGGCCGAAAAACGCAATAAATGAGGAACGATCATGGCTGGGCGGCGACTATGGTTCCTTAGGTCGTATTTGATGGCCCGAAAAATTTTAGGCGATCGGGGTCCACGGCTCCCGGGACCACTCGAAAGGCGTAAGCTATAGCACACTAAAATATGCAAATCGCGCGGAGTTCTAGTTTTTTGGCCGAAAAATGCAAAGCATTTGGAACGATCATGGTGGGGCGGTGACTATGGTACCTTAGGTTGTATTTGATAGTCCGGAAAAATTTTAGGCGATCGGGGTCCGCGGTCCCCGGACCACTTGGAAGGTGTGGGTATAGCACACGAAAATATGGGAATCGGGCGTAATTCTAGTTTTTTGGCCGAAAAATGCAAAAAATGAGAAACGATGATGGTGGGGTGGTTACTATGGTTCCTTAGGTTGTATTTGACGGCCCGGAAAAATTTTAGGCGATCGGGGTCCGGGGGTCCCGGAAACACTTGGAAGGGTGGGCAATAGCACACAAAAATATTGTAATCGGGCGGAATTCTAGTTTTTTGGCCGAAAAACAAATGAGGAATGATCATGGCTGGGCGGTGACTATGGTTCCTTAGGTCTTATTTGATAGTCCGGAATAATTTTAGGCGATAGGGGTCCGGAGACCCGGGACCACTCGGAAGGCGTGTGCTATAACACACAAAAATATGGGATCGCGCGGAATTCTAGTTGTTTGGCCGAAAAACGCAAAAATGAGGACCGATCATGGCGGGGCGGATACTATGGTTCCTTAGGTCGTATTTGATAGTCCGGAAAAATTTTAAGCGATAGGGGTCCGGAGGTCCCGGGACCACTCGGAAGGTGTGGGCTATAATACACAAAAATATGGGAATCTCGCGGAACTCTAGTTGTTTGGCCGAAAAATGCAAAAAATGAGGAACGATCATGGCGGGGCGGATACTATGGTTCCTTAGGTCATATTTGATAGTCCGGAAAAATTTTAGGCGATAGGGGTCCGGAGGTCCCGGGACCACTCGGAAGGCGTGGGCTATAACACACAAAAATATGGGAATCGCGCGAAATTCTAGTTGTTTGGCCGAAAAACGTAAAAAATAAGGAACGATCATGGCGGGGCGGATACTATGGTTCCTTAGGTCGTATTTGATTGCCCAGAAAAATTTTAGGCGATCGGGGTCCGCGGCTCTTGGGACCACTCAGAATGCGTGGGTATAGCACATGAAAATATGGGAATTGGGCGAAATTCTAGGTCTTTTTCAGTAACATCCAAAAAATGTGGAAAGATCTTGGCAGGGCGGTGACTATGGTTCCTTTGGTCTTACTTGATAGTCCAGAAAAATATTAGGCGATAGGGGTCCGGAGGTCCCGGGACCACTCGGAAGGCGTGGGCTATAACACACAAAAATATGGGAATCGCGCAGAATTCTAGTTGTTTGGCCGAAAAACGCAAAAAATGAGGAACGATCATGGCGGGGCGGATACTATGGTTCCTTAGGTCGTATTTGATAGTCCGGAAAATTTTTAGGCGATAAGGGTCAGGAGGTCCCGGGACCACTCGGAAGGCGTGGGCTATAACACACAAAAATATGAGAATCGCACGGAATTCTAGTTGTTTGGCTGAAAAACGCAAAAAATGAGGAACGATCATGGCGGGGAGGTTACTATGGTTCCTTAGGTCGTATTTGATGGCCCGAAAAATTTTTAGGCTATCGGGGTTCGGGGTTCCCGGGACCCCTTGGAAGGCGTGGGCACACGAAAATATGGGAATCGGGCGGAATTCTAGTTTTTTGGCCAAAAAATGCAAAAAATAAGGAACGATCATGGCGAGACAGTGACTATGGTTCCTTAGGTCCTAATTAATGACCCGAAAATTTTTTAGGCGATCCGAGTCCGGCGGCCCGGCCCACTCGGAAGGCGTGGACAATAGCACACAAAAATATGGTAATACGAGCGGAATTCTAGTTTTTGGCAAAAAAACGCAATAAATGAGGAACGATCGTGGCTGGGCGGGGACTATGGTTCCTTAGGTCGTATTTGATGGCCCGAAAAATTATAGGCGATCGGGGTCCACGGCTCCCCGGACCACTTGGAAGGCGTGGGTATAGCACACGAAAATATGGGAATCGGGCGTAATTCTATTCTTTTGGCCGAAAAATGCAAAAAATGAGAAGCGGTGATGGCGAGGTGGTTACTATGGTTCCTTAGTTCGTTTTTGTCGGCCCTAAAAAATTTTAGGCGATCGGGGTCCGGGGGTCCCGGAACCACTTGGAAGGGTGGGCAATAGTACACAAAAATATTGTAATCGGGCGGAATTCTAGTTTTTTGGCCGAAAAATGCAACAAATGAGGAATGATCATGGCTGGGCAGTGACTATGGTTCCTTAGGTCGTATTTGATTGTCCGGAAAAATTTTAGGCGATAGGGGTCCGGAGTTCCCGGGTTCACTTCGAAGGTGTGGGCTATAACACACAAAAATATGGGAATCGAGCGTAATTCTAGTTGTTTGGCCGAAAAATGCAAAACATAAGGAACGATCATGACGGGGAGGATACTATGGTTCCTTAGGTCGTATTTGATTGCCCGGAAAAATTTTAGGCGATCGGGGTTGGCGGCTCTTGGGACCACTCGGAATGCGTGGGTATAGAACACGAAAATATGGGAATCGGGCAAAATTCTAGGTCTTTTTCAGTAACATGCAAAAAATGTGGAAACATCTTGGCAGGGCGGTGACTATGGTTCCTTTGGTCTTATTTGATAGTCCGGAAAAATATTAGGCGATCGGGGTCCAGAGGTCCCGTGACCACTCGGAAGGCGTGGGCTATAACACACAAAAATATGGGAATCGCGCGGAATTCTAGTTGTTTTGCCGAAAAATGCAAAAAATAAGGAACGATCATGGCGGAGCGGATACTATGGTTCCTTAGGTCGTATTTGATTGCCCAGAAAAATTTTAGGCGATCGGGGTCCGCGGCTCTTGGGACCACTCGGAATGCGTGGGTATAGCACACGAAAATATGGGAATTGGGCGAAATTCTAGGTCTTTTTCAGTAACATCCAAAAAATGTGGAAAGATCTTGGCAGGGCGGTGACTATGGTTCCTTTGGTCTTACTTGATAGTCCAGAAAAATATTAGGCGATAGGGGTCCGGAGGTCCCGGGACCACTCGGAAGGCGTGGGCTATAACACACAAAAATATGGGAATCGCGCGGAATTCTAGTTGTTTGGCCGAAAAACGAAAAAAATGAGGAACGATCATGGCGGGGCAGATACTATGGTTCCTTAGGTCATATTTGATAGTCCGGAAAATTTTTAGGCGATAAGGGTCAGGAGGTCCCGGGACCACTCGGAAGGCGTGGGCTATAACACACAAAAATATGGGAATCGCACGGAATTCTAGTTGTTTGGCTGAAAAACGCAAAAAATGAGGAACGATCATGGCGGGGTGGTTACTATGGTTCCTTAGGTCGTATTTGATGGCCTGGAAAATTTTTAGGCGATCGGGGTTCGGGGTTCCCGGGACCCCTTGGAAGGCGTGGACACAAGAAAATGTGGGAATCGGGTAGAATTCTAGTTTTTTGGCATAAAAATGCAAAAAATAAGGAACGATCATGGGGAGACGGTGACTATGGTTCCTTAGGTCCTAAGTGATGACCCGAAATTTTTTTAGGCGATCCGAGTCCGGCGGCCCGGCACACTCGGAAGGCGTGGACAATAGCATACAAAAATATGGTAATCGAGCGGAAGTCTAGTTTTTTGGCCGAAAAACGCAATAAATGAGGAACGATCGTGGCTGGGCGGGGACTATGGTTCCTTAGGTCGTATTTGATGGCCCGGAAAATTTTAGGCGATCGCGGTCCACGGCTCCCCGGACCACTTGGAAGGCGTGGGTATAGCACGCGAAAATATGGGAATCGGGCGTAATTCTATTCTTTTGGCCGAAAAATGCAAAAAATGAGAAGCGGTGATGGCGGGGTGGTTACTATGGTTCCTTAGTTCGTTTTTGACGGCTCGGAAAAATTTTAGGCGATCAGGGTCTGGGGGTCCCGGAACCACTTGGAAGGGTGGGCAATAGTACACAAAAATATTGTAATCGGGCGGAATTCTAGTTTTTTGGCCGAAAAATGCAACAAATGAGGAATGATCATGGCTGGGTGGTGACTATGGTTCCTCAGGTCGTATTTGATTGTCCGGAAAAATTTTAGGCGATAGGGGTACGGAGTTCCCGGGTTCACTTCGAAGGTGTGGGCTATAACACACAAAAATATGGGAATCGCGCGTAATTCTAGTTGTTTGGCCGAAAAATGCAAAACATAAGGAACGATCATGACGGGGAGGATACTATGGTTCATTAGGTCGTATTTAATTGCCCGGAAAAATTTTAGGCGATCGGGGTTGGCGGCTCTTGGGACCACTCGGAATGCGTGGGTATAGAACACGAAAATATGGGAATCGGGCGAAATTCTAGGTCTTTTTCAGTAACATGCAACAAATATGGAAACATCTTGGCAGGGCGGTGACTATGGTTCCTTTGGTCTTATTTGATAGTCCGGAAAAATATTAGGCGATAGGGGTCCAGAGGTCCCGTGACCACTCGGAAGGCGTGGGCTATAACACACAAAAATATGGGAATCGCGCGGAATTCTAGTTGTTTGGCCGAAAAACGCAAAAAATAAGGAACGATCATGGCGGGGCGGATACTATGGTTCCTTGGGTCATATTTGATAGTTCGGAAAAATTTTAGGCGATAGGGGTCCGGAGGTCCCGGGACCACTCGGAAGGTGTGGGCTATAACACACAAAAATATGGGAATCGGGCGAAATTCTAGGTCTTTTTCAGTAACATGCAAAAAATGTGGAAAGATCTTGGCAGGGCGGTGACTATGGTTCCTTTGGTCTGATTTGATAGTCCGGAAAAATATTAGGCGATAGGGGTCCGGAGGTCCCGGGACCAGTCGGAAGGCGTGGGCTATAACACACAAAAATATGGGAATCGCGCGGAATTCTAGTTGTTTGGCCGAAAAACGAAAAAATGAGGAACGATCATGGCGGGGCAGATACTATGGTTCCTTAGGTCATATTTGATAGTCCGGAAAAATTTTAGGCGATAGGGGTCATGAGGTCTCGGGACCACTCAGAAGGCGTGGGCTATAACACACAAAAATATGGGAATCGCGCGGAATTCTAGTTGTTTGGCTGAAAAACGCAAAAAATGAGGAACGATCATGGCGGGGTGGTTACTATGGTTCCTTAGGTTGTATTTGATGGCCCGGAAATGTTTTAGGCGATCGGGGTTCGGGGTTCCCGGGACCACTCGGAAGGCGTGGGCTAAAGCACACGAAAATATGGAAATCGCGCGGAATTCTAGTTTTTGGCTGAAAAACGCAAAAGACTAGGAACGATCATGGCGGGGCGGTGACTATGGTTCCTTAGGTCGTATTTGATAGTCTGGAAAATTTTTAGGCGATCCGGCTCTGGGGGCCCGACCCACTCGGAAGGCGTGGGCGATAGCACACAGAAATATGGGAATCTGGCGGAATTCTAGTTTTTTGGCCAAAAAATGCAAAAAATGAGGAACGATCATGGCGAGGCGGTGACTATGGTTCCTTAGGTCCTAATGGATGGCCCGAAAATTTTTTAGGCGATCCGAGTCCGGCGGCCAGGTCCACTCGGAAGGCGTGGGCAATAGCACACAAAAATATGGTAATCGAGCGGAATTCTAGTATTTTGGCCGAAAAACGCAATAAATGAGGAACGATCATAGCGGGGCGGTGACTATGGTTCCTTAGGTTGTATTTGATGGCCCGGAAAATTTTTAGGCGATCGGGGTTCGGGGTTTCCGGGACCCCTTGGAAGGCGTGGGCTAAAGCACACGAAAATATGGAAATCGCGCGGAATTCTAGTTTTTTGGCTGAAAAACGCAAAAGACTAGGAAAGATCATGGCGGGGCGGTGACTATGGTTCCTTAGGTCGTATTTGATAGTCTGGAAAATTTTTAGGCGATCCGGCTCCGGGGGGCCCGACCCACTCGGAAGGCGTGGGCGATAGCACACAAAAATATAGGAATCAGGCGGAATCCTAGTTTTTTGGCCAAAAAATGCAAAAAATGAGGAACGATCATGGCGAGGCGGTGACTATGGTTCCTTAGGTCCTAATTGATGGCCCGAAAAGTTTTTAGGCGATCCGAGTCCGGCAGCCCGACCCACTCGGAAGGCGTGGGCAATAGCACACAAAAATAGGCTAATCGAGCGGAATTCTAGTTTTTTGGCTGAAAAACGCAATAAATGAGGAACGATCATGGCGGGGCGGTGACTATGGTTCCTTAGGTCGTATTTGATGGACCGGAAAATTTTAGGCGATCGGGGTCCACGGCTCCCGGGACCACTCGGAAGGCGCAAGCTATAGCACACTAAAATATGCAAATCCCGCGGAGTTCTAGTTTTTTGGCCAAAATACTCAAAGCATTTGGAATGATCATGGTGGGGCGGTGACTATGGTACCTTAGGTCGTATTTGATAGTCCGAAAAAATTTTAGGCGATCGGGGTCCGCGGCTCCATGGACCACTTGGAAGGCGTGGGTATAGCTCACGAAAATATGGGAATCGGGCGTAATTCTAGTTTTTTGGCCGAAAAATGTAAAAAATGAGAAACGATGATGGCGGGGCGGTTACTATGGTTCCTTAGGTCGTATTAGACGGCCCAGAAAAATTTTATGCGATCGGGGTCCGGGGGTCCCGGAACCACTTGGAAGGGTGGGCAATAGCACACAAAAATATTGTAATCGGGCGAAATTCTAGTTTTTTGCCCGAAAAACGCAACAAATGAGGAATGATCATGGCTGGGCGGTGACTATGGTTCCTTAGGTCGTATTTGATAGTCCGGAAAAATTTTAGGCGATAGGGGCCCGGAGTTCCCGGGTTTACTTGGAAGGCGTGGGCTATAGGACACGAAAATATGGGAATCGCGCGGAATTTTAGTTTTTTGGCCGAAAAACAGAAAAAACTAGGAACGATCATGGCTGGGCGGTGACTATGGTTTCTTAGGTCTTATTTGATAGTCCGGAAAAATTTTAGGCGATAGGGGTCTGGAGGCCCGGGACCACTCGGAAGGGGTGGGCTATAACACACAAAAATATGGGGTCGCGTGGAATTCTAGTTGTTTGGCCGAAAAACGCAAAAAATGAGGAACGATCATGGTGGGGCGGATACTATGGTTCCTTAGGTCGTATTTGATAGTCCGGAAAAATTTTAGGCGATAGGGGTCCGGAGGTCCCGGGTTCACTTCGAAGGCGTGGGCTATAAGACACGAAAATATGGGAATCGCGCGGAATTCTAGTTTTTTGGCCGAAAAACGCAAAAAATGAGGAACGATCATGGCGGGGAGGATACTATGGTTCCTTAGGTCGTATTTGATAGTCCGGAAAAATATTAGGCGATAGGGGTCAGGAGGTCCCGGGACCACTCGGAAGGCGTGGGCTATAACACACAAAAATATGGGATCGCGCGGAATTCTAGTTGTTTCGCCAAAAAACGCAAAAAATGAGGAACGATCGTGGCGGGGCACATACTATGGTTCCTTAGGTAGTATTTGATAGTACGTAAAAATTTTAGGCGATAGGGGTCCGGAAGTCCCGGGACCACTCGGAAGGTGTGGGCTATAACACACAAAAATACGGGAATCGCGCGGAAGTCTTTTTCAGTAACTTGCAAAAAATGTGGAAAGATCTTGGCAGGGCGGTGACTATGGTTGCTTTGGTCTTATTTGATAGTCCGGAAAAATATTAGGCGATAGGGGTCCGGAGGTCCCGCGACCACTCGGAAGGCGTGGGCTATAACACACAAAAATATGGGAATCGCGCGGAATTCTAGTTGTTTGGCCGAAAAATGCAAAAATGAGGAACGATCATGGCGGGGCGGATACTATGGTTCCTTAGGTCGTATTTGATAGTCCGGAAAAATTTTAGGCGATAGGGGTCAGGAGGTCCCGGGACCACTCGGAAGGCATGGGCTATAACACACAAAAATATGGGAATCACGCGGAATTCTAATTGTTTGGCTGAAAAACGCAAAAAATGATGAACGATCATGGCGGGGTGGTTACTATGGTTCCTTAGGTTGTATTTGATGGCCCGGAAAATTTTTAGGCGATCGGGGTTCGGGGTTCCTGGGACCCCTTGGAAGGCGTGGGCTAAAGCACACGAAAATATGGAAATCGCGCGGAATTCTAGTTTTTTGGCTGAAAAACGCAAAAGACTAGGAACGATCATGGCGGGGCGGTGACTATGGTTCCTTAGGTCGTATTTGATAGTCTGGAAAATTTTTAGGCGATCCGGCTCTAGGGGGCCCGACCCACTCGGAAGGCGTGGGCGATAGCACACAAAAATATGGGAATCTGGCGGAATTCTTGTTTTTTGGCCAAAAAATGCAAAAAATGAGGAACGATCATGGCGAGGCGGTGACTATGGTTCCTTAGGTCCTAATGGATGGCCCGAAAATTTTTTAGGCGATCCGAGTCCGGCGGCCCGGCCCACTCGGAAGGCGTGGGCAATAGCACACAAAAATATGGTAATCGAGCGGAATTCTAGTATTTTGGCCGAAAAACGCAATAAATGAGGAACGATTATAGCGGGGCGGTGACTATGGTTCCTTAGGTTGTATTTGATGGCCCGGAAAATTTTTAGGCGATCGGGGTTCGGGGTTTCCGGGACCCCTTGGAAGGCGAGGGCTAAAGCACACGAAAATATGGAAATCGCGCGGAATTCTAGTTTTTTGGATGAAAAACGCAAAAGACTAGGAAAGATCATGGCGGGGCGGTGACTATGGTTCCTTAGGTCGTATTTGATAGTCTGGAAAATTTTTAGGCGATCCGGCTCCGGGGGGCCCGACCCACTCGGAAGGCGTGGGCGATAGCACACAAAAATATAGGAATCAGGCGGAATCCTAGTTTTTTGGCCAAAAAATGCAAAAAATGAGGAACGATCATGGCGAGGCGGTGACTATGGTTCCTTAGGTCCTAATTGATGGCCCGAAAAGTTTTTAGGCGATCCGAGTCCGGCGGCCCGACCCACTCGGAAGGCGTGGGCAATAGCACACAAAAATAGGCTAATCGAGCGGAATTCTAGTTTTTTGGCCGAAAAACGCAATAAATGAGGAACGATCATGGCGGGGCGGTGACTATGGTTCCTTAGGTAGTATTTGATGGACCGGAAAATTTTAGGCGATCGGGGTCCACGGCTCCCGGGACCACTCGGAAGGCGCAAGCTATAGCACACTAAAATATGCAAATCCCGCGGAGTTCTAGTTTTTTGGCCAAAATACTCAAAGCATTTGGAATGATCATGGTGGGGCGGTGACTATGGTACCTTAGGTCGTATTTAATAGTCCGAAAAAATTTTAGGCGATCGGGGTCCGCGGCTCCATGGACCACTTGGAAGGCGTGGGTATAGCTCACGAAAATATGGGAATCGGGCGTAATTCTAGTTTTTTGGCCGAAAAATGTAAAAAATGAGAAACGATGATGGCGGGGCGGTTACTATGGTTCCTTAGGTCGTATTAGATGGCCCAGAAAAATTTTACGCGATCGGGGTCCGGGGGTCCCGGAACCACTTGGAAGGGTGGGCAATAGCACACAAAAATATTGTAATCGGGCGAAATTCTAGTTTTTTGCCCGAAAAACGCAACAAATGAGGAATGATCATGGCTGGGCGGTGACTATGGTTCCTTAGGTCGTATTTGATAGTCCGGAAAAATTTTAGGCGATAGGGGCCCGGAGTTCCCGGGTTTACTTGGAAGGCGTGGGCTATAGGACACGAAAATATGGGAATCGCGCGGAATTTTAGTTTTTTGGCCGAAAAACGGAAAAAACTAGGAACGAACATGGCTGGGCGGTGACTATGGTTTCTTAGGTCTTATTTGATAGTCCGGAAAAATTTTAGGCGATAGGGGTTCGGAGACCCGGGACCACTCGGAAGGCGTGGGCTATAACACACAAAAATATGGGATCGCGTGGAATTCTAGTTGTTTGGCCGAAAAACGCAAAAAATGAGGAACGATCATGGCGGGGCGGATACTATGGTTCCTTAGGTCGTATTTGATAGTCCGGAAAAATTTTAGGCGATAGGGGTCCGGAGGTCCCGGGACCACTCGGAAGGTGTGGGCTATAACACACAAAAATATGGGAATCGCGCGGAATTCTAGTTGTTTGGCCGAAAAACGCAAAAAATAAGGAACGATCATGGCGGGGCGGATACTATGGTTCCTTAGGTCATATTTGATTGCCCGGAAAATTTTTAGGCGATCGGGGTCCGCGGCTCTTGGGACCACTCGGAATGCGTGGGTATAGCACACGAAAATATGGGAATCGGGCAAAATTCTAGGTCTTTTTCAGTTACATGCAAACAATGTGGAAAGATCTTGGCAGGGCAGTGACTATGGTTCCTTTGGTCTTATTTGATAGTCCGGAAAAATATTAGGCGATAGGGGTGCGGAGGTTCCGGGACCACTCGGAAAGCGTGGGCTATAACACACAAAAATATGGGAATCGCGCGGAATTCTAGTTGTTTGGCCGAAAAACACAAGAAATGAGGAACGATCATGGCGGGGTGGATACCATGGTTCCTTAGGTCGTATTTGATAGTCCGGAAAAATTTTAGGCCATAGGGGTCAGGAGGTCCCGGGACCACTTGTAAGGCGTGGGCTATAACACACAAAAATATGGGAATCGCGCGAAATTCTAGTTGTTTGGCCGAAAAACGCAAAAAAATGAGGAACGATCATGGCGGGGTGGTTACTATGGTTCCTTAGGTCATATTTGATGGCCCGGAAAATTTTTAGGCGATCGGGGTTCGGGGTTCCCGGGACCCCTTAGAAGGCGTGGGCTAAAGCACACAAAAAATATGGAAATCGCGCGGAATTCTAGTTTTTTGGTTGAAAAATGCTAAAGACTAGGAACGATTATGGCGGGACAGTGATTATGGTTCCTTAGGTCATATTTGATAGTCCTTTAAAATTTTTAGGCGATCCGGCTTCGGGGGGCCCGACCCACTCGGAAGGCGTGGGCGATAGCACACAAAAATATGGGAATCGGGCGGAATTCTAGTTTTTTGGCCAAAAAATGCAAAAATGAGGAACAATCATGGCGAGGCGGTGACTATGGTTCCTTAGGTCCTAATTGATGGCCCAGATATTTTTTAGGCGATCAGAGTCCGGCAGCCCGGCCCACTCGTATGGCGTGGGCATTAGCACACAAAAATATGCTAATCGAGCGGAATTCTAGTTTTTTGGCCGAAAAACGCAATAAATGAGGAACGATCATGGCTGGGCGGTGACTATGGTTCCTTAGGTCGTATTTGATGGCCCAAAAAATTTTTAGGCGATCGGGGTCCACGGCTCCCGGGACCACTCGGAAGGCGTAAGCTATAGCACACTAAAATATGCAAATCGCGCGGAGTTCTAGTTTTTGGCCGAAAAATGCAAAGCATTTGGAACGATCATGGTGGAGCGGTGACTATGGTAACTTAGGTCGTATTTGATAGTCCGGAAAAATTTTAGGCGATCGGGGTCCGCGGTCCCCGGACCACTTGGAAGGCATGGGTATAGCACACGAAAATATGGAAATCGGGCGTAATTCTAGTTTTTTGGCTGAAAAATGCAAAAACTGAGAAACGATGATGGCGGGGCAGTTATTATGGTTCCTTAGGTTGTATTTGATGGCCCGAAAAATTTTAGGCGATCGGGCTCCGGGGGTCCCGGAACCACTTGGAAGGGTGGGCAATAGCACACAAAAATATTGTAATCGGGCGGAATTCTAGTTTTTTGGCCGAAAAACGCAACAAATGAGGAATGATCATGGCTGGGCGGCGACTATGGTTCCTTAGGTCGTATTTGATAGTCCGGAAAAATTTTAGGCGATAGGAGTCTGGAGTTCCCGGGTGCACTTGGAAGGCGTGGGCTATAGGACACGAAAATATGGAAATCGCGCGGAATTCTAGTTTTTTGGCCGAAAAATGGAAAACACTAAGAACGATCATGGCTGGGCGGTGACTATGGTTCCTTAGGTCTTATTTGATAGTCCGGAAAAATTTTAGGCGATAGGGGTCCGGAGACCCGGGACCACTCGGAAGGCGTGGGCTATAACACACAAAAATATGGGATCGCGCGGAATTCTAGTTGTTTGGCCGAAAAATGCAAAAAATGAGGAACGATCATGGCGGGGCGGATACTATGGTTCCTTAGGTCGTATTTGATAGTCCGGAAAAATTTTAGGCGATAGGGGTCCGGAGGTCCCGGGACCACTCGGAAGGTGTGGGCTATAACACACAAAAATAGGGGAATCGCGCGGAATTCTAGTTGTTTGGCCGAAAAATGCAAAACATAAGGAACGATCATGGCGGGGCAGATAGGATGGTTCCTTAGGTCATATTTGATTGCCCGGAAAATTTTTAGGCAATCGGGGTCCGCGGCTCTTGGGACCACTCGGAATGCATGGGTATAGCACACGAAAATATGGGAATCGGGCGAAATTCTAGGTCTTTTTTAGTTACATGCAAAAAATGTGGAAAGATCTTGGCAGGGCGGTGACTATGGTTCCTTTGGTCTTATTTGATAGTCCGGAAAAATATTAGGCGATAGGGGTGCGGAGGTCCCGGGACCACTCGGAAAGCGTGGGCTATAACACACAAAAATATGGGAATCGCGCGGAATTCTAGTTGTTTGGCCGAAAAACGCAAAAAATGAGGAATGATCATGGCGGGGCGGATACTATGGTTCCTTAGGTCGTATTTGATAGTCCGGAAAAATTTTAGGCCATAGGGGTCAGGAGGTCCCGGGACCACTCGTAAGGCGTGGGCTATAACACACAAAAATATGGGAATCGCGCAAAATTCTAGTTGTTTGGCCGAAAAACGCAAAACAATGAGGAACGATCATGGCGGGGTGGTAACTATGGTTCCTTAGGTCGTATTTGATGGCCCAGAAAATTTTTAGGCGATCGGGGTTCGGGGTTCCCGGGACCCCTTAGAAAGCGTGGGCTAAAGCGCACAAAAAATATGGAAATCGCGCGGAATTCTAGTTTTTTGGTTGAAAAACGCTAAAGACTAGGAACGATTATGGCGGGGCAGTTTCTATGGTTCCTTAGGTCATATTTGATAGTCCGGAAAATTTTTAGGCGATCCGGCTTCGGGGGGCCCGACCCACTCGGAAGGCATGGGCGATAGCACACAAAAATATGGTAATCGGGCGGAATTCTAATTTTGGCCAAAAAATGCAAAAATGAGGAACAATCATGGCAAGGCAGTGACTATGGTTCCTTAGGTCCTAATTGATGGCCCGAAAATTTTTTCGGCGATCCGAGTGCGGTGGCCCGGCCCACTCGTAAGGCGTGGGCAATAGCACACAAAAATATGCTAATCGAGCGGAATTCTAGTTTTTTGGCCGAAAAACGCAATAAATGAGGAACGATCATGGCTGGGCGGTGACTATGGTTCCTTAGGTCATATTTGATGGCCCAAAAAATTTTAGGCGATCAGGGTCCACGGCTCCTGGGACCACTCGGAAGGCGTAAGCTATAGCACACTAAAATATGCAAATCGCGCGGAGTTCTAGTTTTTTGGCCGAAAAATGCAAAGCATTTGGAACGATCATGGTGGGGCGGTGACTATGGTACCTTAGGTCGTATTTGATAGTGCGGAAAAATTTTAGGCGATCGGGGTCCGCGGTCCCCGGACCACTTGGAAGGCATGGGTATAGCACACGAAAATATGGGAATCGGGCGTAATTCTAGTTTTTTGGCTGAAAAATGCAAAAAATGAGAAACGATGATGGCGGGGCAGTTATTATGGTTCCTTAGGTTGTATTTGACGGCCCGGAAAATTTTAGGCGATCGGGCTCCGGGGGTTCCGGAACCACTTGGAAGGGTGGGCAATAGCACACACAAATATTGTAATCGGGCGGAATTCTAGTTTTTTGGCCGAAAAACGCAACAAATGAGGAATGATCATGGCTGGGCGGTGACTATGGTTCCTTAGGTCATATTTGATAGTCCAGAAAAATTTTAGGCGATAGGAGTCTGGAGTTCCCGGGTTCACTTGGAAGGCGTGGGCTATAGGACACGAAAATATGGGAATCGCGCGGAATTCTAGTTTTTTGGCCGAAAAATGGAAAACACTAAGAACGATCATGGCTGGGCGGTGACTATGGTTCCTTAGGTCTTATTTGATAGTCCGGAAAAATTTTAGGCGATAGGGGTCCGGAGACCCGGGACCACTCGGAAGGCGTGGGCTATAACACACAAAAATATGGGATCGCGCGGAATTCTAGTTGTTTGGCCGAAAAACGCAAAAAATGAGGAACGATCATGGCGGGGCGGATACTATGGTTCCTTAGGTCGTATTTGATAGTCCGGAAAAATTTTAGGCGATAGGGGTCCGGAGGTCCCGGGACCACTCGGAAGGTGTGGGCTATAACACACAAAAATATGGGAATCGCGCGGAATTCTAGTTGTTTGGCCGAAAAATGCAAAACATAAGGAACGATCATGGCGGGGCAGATAGGATGGTTCCTTAGGTCATATTTGATTGCCCGGAAAATTTTTAGGCAATCGGGGTCCGCGGCTCTTGGGACCACTCGGAATGCGTGGGTATAGCACACGAAAATATGGGAATCGGGCGAAATTCTAGGTCTTTTTCAGTTACATGCAAAAAATGTGGAAAGATCTTGGCAGGGCGGTGACTATGGTTCCTTTGGTCTTATTTGATAGTCCGGAAAAATATTAGGCGATAGGGGTGCGGAGGTCCCGGGACCACTCGGAAAGCGTGGGCTATAACACACAAAAATATGGGAATCGCGCGGAATTCTAGTTATTTGGCCGAAAAACGCAAAAAATGAGGAACGATCATGGCGGGGCGGATACTATGGTTCCTTAGGTCGTATTTGATAGTCCGGAAAAATTTTAGGCCATAGGGGTCAGGAGGTCCCGGGACCACTCGTAAGGCGTGGGCTATAACACACAAAAATATGGGAATCGCGCGAAATTCTAGTTGTTTGGCCGAAAAACGCAAAAAAATGTGGAACGATCATGGCGGGGTGGTAACTATGGTTCCTTAGGTCGTATTTGATGGCCCAGAAAATTTTTAGGCGATCGGGGTTCGGGGTTCCCGGGACCCCTTAGAAAGCGTGGGCTAAAGCGCACAAAAAATATGGAAATCGCGCGGAATTCTAGTTTTTTTGTTGAAAAACGCTAAAGACTAGGAACGATTATGGCGGGGCAGTTTCTATGGTTCCTTAGGTCATATTTGATAGTCCGGAAAATTTTTAGGCGATCCGGCTTCGGGGGGCCCGACCCACTCGGAAGGCATGGGCGATAGCACACAAAAATATGGTAATCGGGCGGAATTCTAGATTTTTGGCCAAAAAATGCAAAAATGAGGAACAATCATGGCAAGGCAGTGACTATGGTTCCTTAGGTCCTAATTGATGGCCCGAAAATTTTTTCGGCGATCCGAGTGCGGTGGCCCGGCCCACTCGTAAGGCGTGGGCAATAGCACACAAAAATATGCTAATCGAGCGGAATTCTAGTTTTTTGGCCGAAAAACGCAATAAATGAGGAACGATCATGGCTGGGCGGTGACTATGGTTCCTTAGGTCATATTTGATGGCCCAAAAAATTTTAGGCGATCGGGGTCCACGGCTCCCGGGACCACTCGGAAGGCGTAAGCTATAGCACACTAAAATATGCAAATCGCGCGGAGTTCTAGTTTTTTGGCCGAAAAATGCAAAGCATTTGGAACGATCATGGTGGGGTGGTGACTATGGTACCTTAGGTCGTATTTGATAGTGCGGAAAAATTTTAGGCGATCGGGGTCCGCGGTCCCCGGACCACTTGGAAGGCGTGGGTATAGCACACGAAAATATGGGAATCGGGCATAATTCTAGTTTTTTGGCTGAAAAATGCAAAAAATGAGAAACGATGATGGCGGGGCAGTTATTATGGTTCCTTAGGTTGTATTTGACGGCCCGGAAAATTTTAGGCGATCGGGCTCCGGGGGTCCCGGAACCACTTGGAAGGGTGGGCAATAGCACACAAAAATATTGTAATCGGGCGGAATTCTAGTTTTTTGGCCGAAAAATGCAACAAATGAGGAATGATCATGGCTTGGCGGTGACTATGGTTCCTTAGGTCGTATTTGATAGTCCGAAAAAATTTTAGGCGATAGGAGTCTGGAGTTCCCGGGTTCACTTGGAAGGCGTGGGCTATAGGACACGAAAATATGGGAATCGCGCAGAATTCTAATTTTTTGGCCGAAAAATGGAAAACACTAAGAATGATCATGGCTGGGCGGTGACTATGGTTCCTTAGGTCTTATTTGATAGTCCGAAAAAATTTTAGGCGATAGGGGTCCGGAGACCCGGGACCACTCGGAAAGCGTGGGCTATAAAACACAAAAATATGGGATCGCGCGGAATTCTAGTTGTTTGGCCGAAAAATGCACAAAATGAGGAATGATCATGGCGGGGCGGATACTATGGTTCCTTAGGTCGTATTTGATAGTCCGGAAAAATTTTAGGCGATAGGGGTCCGGAGGTCCTGGGACAACTCGGAAGGTGTGGGCTATAACACACAAAAATATAGGAATCGCGCGGAATTCTAGTTGTTTGGCCGAAAAATGCAAAAAATAAGGAACGGTCATGGCGGGGCAGATACGATGGTTCCTTAGGTCATATTTGATTGCCCGGAAATCTTTTAGGCAATCAGGGTCCGCGGCTCTTGGGACCACTCGGAATGCGTGGGTATAGCACACGAAAATATGGAAATCGGTCGAAATTCTAGGTCTTTTTCAGTAACATGCAAAAAATGTGGAAAGATCTTGGCAGGGCGGTGAGTATGGTTCCTTTGTTCTTATTTGATAGTCCGGAAAAATATTAGGCGATAGGGGTCCGGACGTCCCGGGACCACTCGGAAGGCGTGGGCTATAACACACAAAAATATGGGAATCGCGCGGAATTTTAGTTGTGTGGCCGAAAAACGCAAAAAATGAGGAACGATCATGGCGGGGCGGATACTATGGTTCCTTAGGTCGTATTTGATTGTCCGGAAAAATTTAGCCGATAGGGGTCAGGAGGTCCCGGGACCACTCGGAAGGCGTGGGCTATAACACACAAAAATATGTGAATCGCGCGGAATTCTAGTTGTTTGGCCGAAAAACGCAAACAATGAGGAACGATCATGGCGGGGTGGTTACTATGGTTCCTTAGGTCGTATTTGATGTCCCGGAAAATATTTAGGCGATCGGGATTCAGGTTTCCCGAGACCCCTTGGAAAGCGTGGGATTTAGCACACGAAAATATGGAAATCGCGCGGAATTCTAGGTTTTTTGCTGAAAAACGCAAAAGACTAGGAACGATCATGGCGGGGCAGTGACTATGGTTCCTTAGGTCGTATTTGATAGTCCGGAAAATTTTTAGGCGATCCGGCTCCGGGGGCCCGACCCACTCGTAAGGCGTGGGCGATAGCACACAAAAATATGGGAATCGGGCGGAATTCTAGTTTTTTGGCCAAAAAATGCAAACAATAAGGAACGATCATGGCGAGGCGGTGAATATGGTTCCTTAGGTCCTAATTGATGTTCCTAAAATTTTTTAGGCGATCCGAGTCCGGCGGCCCGGCCCACTCGGAATGCGTGGGGCACACAAAAATATGGTAATCGAGTGGAATTCTAGTTTTTTGGCCAAAAATGCAATAAATGAGTAACGATCATGGCTGGGCGGTGACTATGGTTCCTTAGGTCGTATTTGATGGCCCGGAAAATTTTAGGCGATCGGGGTCCATAGCTCCCGGGACCACTCGGAAGGCGTAAGCTATTGCACACTAAAATATGCAAATCGCGCGGAGTTCTAGTTTTTTGGCCGAAAAATGCAAAGGATTTGGAACGATCACGGTGGGGCGGTGACTATGGTACCTTAGGTCGTATTTGATAGTCCGGAAAAATTTTAGGCGAACGGGGTCCGCGGCTCCCCGGACTACTTGGAAGGTGTGGGTATAGCACACGAAAATATGAGAATCGGGCGTAATTCTAGTTTATTGGCCGAAAAATACAAAAAATGAGAAACGATGATGGTGGGGCGGTTACTATGGTTCCTTAGGTTGTATTTGACGGCCCAGAACCACTTGGAAGGGTGGGCAATAGCACACAAAAATATTGTAATCGGGCGGAATTCTAGTTTTTTGGCCGAAAAACAAATGAGGAATGATCATGGCTGGGCGGTGACTATGGTTCCTTAGGTCGTATTTGATAGTCCGGAAAAATTTTAGGCGATAGGGGTCCGGAGTTCCCGGGTTCACTTGGAAGGCGTGGGCTATAGGACACGAAAATATGGGAATCGCGCGGAATTCTAGTTTTTTGGCCGAAAAACGGAAAAAACTAGGAACGATCATGGCTGGGCAGTGACTATGGTTCCTTAGGTCTTATCTGATTGTCCGGAAAAATTTTAGGCGATAGGGGCCCGGAGACCCGGGACCACTCGGAAGGCGTGCGCTATAACACACAAAAATATGGGATCGCGCGGAATTCTAGTTGTTTGGCCGAAAAACGCAAAAAATGAGGAACGATCATGGCGGGGCGGATACTATCGTTCCTTAGGTCGTATTTGATTGATCGAAAATATTTTAGGCGATCAGGGTCCGCGGCTCTTGGGACCACTCAGAATGCGTGGGTATAGCACACAAAAATATGGGAATCGGTCGAAATTCTAGGTCTTTTTCAGTAACATGCAAAAAATATGGAAAGATCTTGGCAGTCAGGAGGTCCCGGGACCACTCGGAAGGCGTGGGCTATAACACACAAAAATATGGGAATCGCGCGGAATTCTAGTTATTTGGCTGAAAAACGCAAAAAATGAGGAACGATCATGGCGGGGTGGTTACTATGGTTCCTTAGATCGTATTTGATGGCCCGGAAAAGTTTTAGGCAATCAGGGTTCGGGGTTCCCGGGACCACTTGGAAGGGTGGGCAATAGCACACAAAAATATTGTAATCGCTCGAAATTCTAGTTGTTTGGCTGAAAAACGCAAAAAATGAGGAACGATCATGGCGGGGTGGTTACTATGGTTCCTTAGGTCGTATTTGATGGCCCGGAAAATTTTTAGGTGATCGGGGTTCGGGGTTCCCGGGACCCCTTGGAAGGCGTGGGCTAAAGCACACGAAAATATGGAAATCACGCGGAATTCTAGTTTTTTGGATGAAAAATGCAAAAGACTAGGAACGATCATGGCGGGGCGGTAACTATGGTTCCTTAGGTCGTATTTGATAGTCCGAAAAAATTTTAGGCGATCGGGGTCCGCGGTTCCCCGGACTACTTGGAAGGTGTGGGTATAGCACACGAAAATATGGGAATCGGGCGTAATTCTAGTTTTTTGGCCGAAAAATGCAAAAATTTAGAAACGATGATGGTGGGGCGGTTACTATGGTTCCTTAGGTCCTAATTGATTGCCCGAAAACTTTTTAGGCGATCCGAGTCCGGCGGCCTGGCCCACTCGGAAGGCGTGGGCAATAGCACACAAAAATATGGTAATTGAGCGGAATTCTATTTTTTTGCTGAAAAATGCAATAAATGAGGAACGATCATGGCGGGGCGGTGACTATGGTTCCTTAGGTCGTATTTGATGGCCCGGAAAATTTTAGGCGATCGGGGTCCACGGCTCCCCGGACCACTTGGATGGCGTGGGTATAGCACACGAAAATATGGGAATCGGGCATAATTCTAGTTTTTTGGCCGAAAAATGCAAAAAATGAGAAACGATCATGGCTGGGCGGTGATTATGGTTCCTTAGGTCTTATTTGATAGTCCGAAAAAATTTTAGGCGATAGGGGTCCGGAGTTCCCGGGTTCACTTCGAAGGCGTGGGTATAGCACACGAAAATATGGGAATCGGGCTTAATTCAAGTTTTTTGGCCGAAAAATGAGGAACGATCATGGCGGGGCGGTGACTATGGTTCCTTAGGTCGTATTTAATGGCCCGGAAAATTTTAGGCGATCGGTGTCCACGGCTCCCGGGACCATTCGGAAGGCGTAAGCTATAGCACACGAAAATATGGTAATCGAGCGAAATTCTAGGTCTTTTTCAGTAACATGCAAAAAATGTGGAAAGATCTTGGCAGGGCGGTGACTACGGTTCCTTTGGTCTTATTTGATAGTCCGGAAATATATTTGGCGATAGGGGTCCGTAGGTCCCGGGACCACTCGGAAGGCGTGGGCTATAACACACAAAAATATGGGAATCGCGCGGAATTCTAGTTGTTTGGGCGAATAACACAAAAAATGAGGAATGATCATGGCGGGGCGGATACTATGGTTCCTTAGGTCATATTTGATAGTCCGGAAAAATTTTAGGCGATAGGGGTCAGGAGGTCCCGGGACCACTCGGAAGGCGTGGGCTATAACACACAAAAATATGGGAATCGCGCGGAATTCTAGTTGTTTGGCCGAAAAACGCAAAACATGAGGAACGATCATGGCGGGGTGGTTACTATGGTTCCTTAGATCGTATTTGACGGCCCGAAAAATTTTTAGGCGATCGGGGTTCGGGGTTCCCGGGACCCCTTGGAAGGCGTGAGCTAAAGCACACGAAAATATGGAAATCGCGCGGAATTCTAATTTTTTGGCTGAAAAACACAAAAGACTAGGAACGATCATGGCGGGGCAGTGACTATGGTTCCCTAGGTCGTATTTGATAGTCCAGAAAATTTTTATGCGATCCGGCTCCGGGGGGCCCGACCCACTCGGAAGACGTGGGCGATAGCACACAAAAATATGGGAATCGGGCGGAATTCTAGTTTTTTTGCCAAAAAATGCAAAAAATGAGGAACTATCATGGCAAGGCGATGACTATGGTTCCTTAGGTCCTAATTGATGGCCCAAAAACTTTTTAGGCGATCCGAGTCCGGCGGCCCGGCCCACTCGGAAGGCGTGGACAATAGCACACAAAAATATGGTAATCGATCGGAATTCTAGTTTTTTGGCCGAAAAACGGAATAAATGAGGAACGATCATGGCGGGGCGGTGATTATGGTTCCTTAGGTCGTATTTGATGGCCCGGAAAATTTTAGGCGATCGGGGTCCACGGCTCCCGGGACCACTCGGAAGGCGTAAGCTATAGCACACGAAAATATGCAAATCGCGCAGAGTTCTAGTGTTTTGGCCGAAAAATGCAAAGCATTTGGAACGATCATGGTTGGGCGGTGACTATGGTACCTTAGATCGTATTTGATAGTCCGGAAAAATTTTAGGCGATCAGGGTCCGCGGCTCCCCGAACCACTTGGAAGGCGTGGGTATAGCACACGAAAATATGGGAATCGGGCGTAATTCTAGTATTTTTGCCGAAAAATGCAAAAAATGAGAAACAATCATGGCTGGGCGGTGACTATGGTTCCTTAGGTCTTATTTGATAGTCCGGAAAAATTTTAGGCGATAGGGGTTCGGAGACCCGGGACCACTCGGAAGGCGTGGGCTATAGCACACAAAAATATTATAATCGGGCGGAATTCTAGTTTTTTGGCCGAAAAACGCAACAAATGAGGAATGATCATGGTTGGGCGGATACTATGGTTCCTTAGGTCGTATTTGATAGTCCGGAAATATTTTAGGCGATAGGGGTCCGGAGGTCCCGGGACCACTCGGAAGGCGTGGGCTATAGGACACGAAAATATGGGAATCGCGCGGAATTCTAGTTTTTTGGCCGAAAAACGGAAATAACTATGAACGATCATGGCTGGACGGTGACTATGGTTCCTTAGGTCTTATTTGATAGTCCGGAAAAATTTTTAGGCGATAGGGGTCCGGAGACCCGGGACCACTCGGAAGGCGTGTGCTATAACACACAGAAATATGGGATCGCGCGGAATTCTAGTTGTTTGGCCAAAAAACGCAAAAAATGAGGAACGATCATGGCGGGGCGGATACTATGGTTCCTTAGGTCGTATTTGGTACTCCGGAAAAATTTTAGGCGATAGGGGTCAGGAGGTCCCGGGACCACTCGGAAGGCGTGGGCTATAACACACAAAAATATGGGAATCGCACGGAATTCTAGTTGTTTGGCCGAAAAACGCAAAAAATGAGGAACGATCATGGCGGGGTGGTTACTATGGTTCCTTAGGTCGTATTTGATGGCCCGGAAAATTTTTAGGCGATCGGGGTTCGGGGTTCCCGGGACCCCTTGGAAGGCGTGGGCTAAAGCACACGAAAATATGGAAATCGCGCGGAATTCTAGGTTTTTGGCTGAAAAATGCAAAAGACTAGGAACGATCATGACGGGGCGGTGACTATGGTTCCTTAGGTCGTATTTGATAGTCCGGAAAATTTTTAGGCGATCCGGCTCCGGGGGGCCCGACCTACTCGGAAGGCGTGGGCGATAGCACACAAAAATATGGGAATCGGGCGGAATTCTAGTTTTTTGGCCAAAAAATGAGGAACGATCATGGCGGGGCGGTGACTATGGTTCCTTAGGTCGTATTTAATGGCCCAGAAAATTTTAGGCGATCAGGGTCCACGGCTCCCGGGACCACTCGGAAGGCGTAAGCTATAGCACACGAAAATATGGTAATCGAGCGAAATTCAAGGTCTTTTTCGGTAACATGCAAAAAATGTGGAAAGATCTTGCCAGGGTGGTGACTATGGTTCCTTTGGTCTTATTTGATAGTCCGGAAATATATTAGGCGATAGGGGTCCGTAGGTCCCGGGACCACTCGGAAGGCGTGGGCTATAACACACAAAAATATGGGAATCGCGCGGAATTCTAGTTGTTTGGCCGAATAACGCAAAAAATGAGGAATGATCATGGCGGGGCGGATACTGTGGTTCCTTAGGTCGTATTTGATAGTCCGGAAAAATTTTAGGCGATAGGAGTCAGGAGGTCCCGGGACCACTCGGAAGGCGTGGGCTATAACACACAAAAATATGGGAATCGCGCGGAATTCTAGTTGTTTGGCCGAAAAACGCAAAACATGAGGAACGATCATGGCAGGGTGGTTAATATGGTTCCTTAGATCGTATTTGACGGCCCGGAAAATTTTTAGGCGATCAGGGTTCGGGGTTCCCGGGACCCCTTGGAAGGCGTGGGCTAAAGCACACGAAAATATGGAAATCGCGCGGAATTCTAGTTTTTTGGCTGAATAACACAAAAGACTAGGAACGATCATGGCGGGGCGGTGACTATGGTTCCTTAGGTCGTATTTGATAGTCCGGAAAATTTTTAGGCGATCCGGCTCCGGGGGGCCCGACCCACTCGGAAGGCGTGGGCGATAGCACACAAAAATATGGGAATCGGGGGAATTCTAGTTTTTTGGCCAAAAAATGCAAAAAATGAGGAACTATCATGGCAAAGCGGTGATTATGGTTCCTTAGGTCCTAATTGATGGCCCGAAAATTTTTTAGGCGATCCGAGTCCGGCGGCCTGGCCCACTCGGAAGGCGTGGGCGCACACAAAAATATGGTAATCGAGCGGAATTCTAGTTTTTTGGCCGAAAAATGCAATAAATGAGGAACGATCATGGCGGGGCAGTGACTATGGTTCCTTAGGTCGTATTTGATGGCCCGGAAAATTTTAGGCGATCGGGGTCCACGGCTCCCGGGACCACTCGGAAGGCATAAGCTATAGCACACGAAAATATGCAAATCGCGCGGAGTTCTAGTTTTTTGGCCGAAAAATGCAAAGCATTTGGAACGATCATGGTTGGGCGGTGACTATGGTACCTTAGGTCGTATTTGATAGTCCGGAAAATTTTAGGCGATCGGGGTCCGCGGCTCCCCGGACCACTTTGAAGGCGTGGGTATAGCACACGAAAATATGGGAATCGGGCGTAATTCTAGTTTTTTGGCCGAAAAATGCAAAAAATGAGAAACAATCATGGCTGGGCGGTGACTATGGTTCCTTAGGTCTTATTTGATAGTCCGGAAAAATTTTAGGCGATAGGGGTCCGGAGACCCGGGACCACTCGGAAGGCGTGGGCTATAGCACACAAAAATATTATAATCGGGCGGAATTCTAGTGTTTTGGCCGAAAAACGCAACAAATGAAGAATGATCATGGCTGGGCGGATACTATGGTTCCTTAGGTCGTATTTGATAGTCCGAAAAAATTTTAGGCGATAGGGGTCCGGAGGTCCCGGGACCACTCGGAAGGCGTGGGCTATAACACACAAAAATATGGGAATCGCGCGGAATTCTAGTTGTTTGGCCGAAAAACGCAAAAAATGAGGAACGATCATGGCGGGGCGGATACTATGGTTCCTTAGGTCGTATTTGATAGTCCGGAAAAATTTTAGGCGATAGGGGTCAGGAGGTCCCGGGACCACTCGGAAGGCGTGGGCTATAACACACAAAAATATGGGAATCGCGCGGAATTCTAGTTGTTTGGCCGAAAAACGCAAAAAATGAGGAACGATCATGGCGGGGTGGTTACTATGGTTCCTTAGGTCATATTTGATGGCCCGGAATATTTTTAGGCGATCGGGGTTCGGGGTTCCCGGGACCCCTTGGAAGGCGTGGGCTAAAGCACACGAAAATATGGAAATCGCGCGGAATTCTAATTTTTTGGCTGAAAAACGCAAAAGACTAGGAACGATCATGGCGGGGCGGTGACTATGGTTCCTTAGGTCGTATTTTATAGTCCGGAAAATTTTTAGGCGATCCGGCTCCGGGGGCCCGACCCACTCGGAAGGCGTGGGCGATAGCACACAAAAATATGGGAATCGGGCGGAATTCTAGTTTTTTGGACAAAAAATGAGGAACGATCATGGCGGGGCGGTGACTATGGTTCCTTAGGTCATATTTAATGGCCCAGAAAATTTTAGGTGATCGGGGTCCACGGCTCCCGGGACCACTCGGAAGGCGTAAGCTATAGCACACGAAAATATGGTAATCGAGCGAAATTCTAGGTCTTTTTCAGTAAAATGCAAAAAATATGGAAAGATCTTGGCAGGGCGGTGACTATGGTTCCTTTGGTCTTATTTGATAGTCCGGAAATATATTAGGCGATAGGGGTCCGTAGGTCCCGGGACCACTCGGAAGGCGTGGGCTATAACACACAAAAATATGGGAATCGCGTGGAATTCTAGTTGTTTGGCCGAAAAACGCAAAATATGAGGAACGATCATGGCGGGGTGGTTACTATGGTTCCTTAGATCGTATTTGACGGCCCGAAAAATTTTTAGGCGATCGGGGTTCGGGGTTCCCGGGACCCCTTGGAAGGCGTGAGCTAAAGCACACGAAAATATGGAAATCGCGCGGAATTCTAGTTTTTTGGCTGAAAAACACAAAAGACTAGGAACGATCATGGCAGAGCGGTGACTATGGTTCCTTAGGTCGTATTTGATAGTCTGGAAAATTTTTAGGTGATCCGGCTCCGGGGGCCCGACCCACTCAGAAGGCGTGGGCGATAGCACACAAAAATATGGGAATCGGGCAGAATTCTAGTTTTTTGGCCAAAAAATGCAAAAAATGAGGAACTATCATGGCAAGGCGGTGACTATGGTTCCTTAGGTCCTAATTGATGGCCCGAAAATTTTTTAGGCGATCCGAGTCCGGCGGCCCGGCCCACTCGGAAGGCGTGGGCACACACAAAAATATGGTAATCGATCGGAATTCTAGTTTTTTGGCCGAAAAACGCAATAAATGAGGAACGATCATGGCGGGGCGGTGACTATGGTTCCTTAGGTCGTATTTGATGGCCCGGAAAATTTTAGGCGATCGGGGTCCACGGCTCCCGGGACCACTCGGAAGGCGTAAGCTATAGCACACGAAAATTTGCAAATCGCGCGGAGTTCTAGTTTTTTGGCCGAAAAATGCAAAGCATTTGGAACGATCATAGTTGGGCGGTGACTATGGTACCGTAGGTCGAATTTGATAGTCCGGAAAAATTTTAGGCGATCAGGGTCCGCGGCTCCCCGGACCACTTGGAAGGCGTGGGTATAGCACACGAAAATATGGGAATCGGGCGTAATTCTATTATTTTTGCCGAAAAATGCAAAAAATGTGAAACAATCATGGCTGGGCGGTGACTATGGTTCCTTAGGTCTTATTTGATAGTCCGGAAAAATTTTAGGCGATAGGGGTCCGGAGACCCGGGACCACTCGGAAGGCGTGGGCTATAGCACACAAAAATATTATAATCGGGCGGAATTCTAGTTTTTTGGCCGAAAAACGCAACAAATGAGGAATGATCATGGCTGGGCGGATACTATGGTTCCTTAGGTTGTATTTGATAGTCCGGAAAAATTTTAGGCGATAGGGGTCCGGAGGTCCCGGGACCACTCAGAAGGCGTGGGCTATAGGACACGAAAATATGGGAATCGCGCGGAATTCTAGTTGTTTGGCCGAAAAACGCAAAAAATGAGGAACGATCATGGCGGGGCGGATACTATGGTTCCTTAGGTCGTATTTGATAGTCCGGAAAAATTTTAGGCGATAGGGGTCAGGAGGTCCCGGGACCACTCGGAAGGCGTGGGCTATAACACACAAAAATATGGGAATCGCGCGGAATTCTAGTTGTTTGGCCGAAAAACGCAAAAAATGAGGAACGATCATGGCGGGGTGGTTACTATGGTTCCTTAGGTCATATTTGATGGCCCGGAATATTTTTAGGCGATCGGGGTTCGGGGTTCCCGGGACCCCTTGGAAGGCGTGGGCTAAAGCACACGAAAATATGGAAATCGCGCGGAATTCTAGTTTTTTGGCTGAAAAACGCAAAAGACTAGGAACGATCATGACGGGGCGGTGACTATGGTTCCTTAGGTCGTATTTGATAGTCCGGAAAATTTTTAGGCGATCCGGCTCCGGGGGGCCGACCCACTCGGAAGGCGTGGGCGATAGCACACAAAAATATGGGAATCGGGCGGAATTCTAGTTTTTGGACAAAAAATGAGGAACGATCATGGCGGGGCGGTGACTATGGTTCCTTAGGTCGTATTTAATGGCCCGGAAAATTTTAGGTGATCGGGGTCCACGGCTCCCGGGACCACTCGGAAGGCGTAAGCTATAGCACACGAAAATATGGTAATCGAGCGAAATTCTAGGTCTTTTTCAGTAACATGCAAAAAATATGGAAAGATCTTGGCAGGGCGGTGACTATGGTTCCTTTGGTCTTATTTGATAGTCCGGAAATATATTAGGCGATAGGGGTCCGTAGGTCCCGGGACCACTCGGAAGGCGTGGGCTATAACACACAAAAATATGGGAATCGCGTGGAATTCTAGTTGTTTGGCCGAAAAACGCAAAATATGAGGAACGATCATGGCGGGGTGGTTACTATGGTTCCTTAGATCGTATTTGACGGCCCGAAAAATTTTTAGGCGATCGGGGTTCGGGGTTCCCGGGACCCCTTGGAAGGCGTGAGCTAAAGCACACGAAAATATGGAAATCGCGCGGAATTCTAGTTTTTTGGCTGAAAAACACAAAAGACTAGGAACGATCATGGCAGAGCGGTGACTATAGTTCCTTAGGTCGTATTTGATAGTCCGAAAAATTTTTAGGTGATCCGGCTCCGGGGGGCCCGACCCACTCAGAAGGCGTGGGCTATAGCACACAAAAATATGGGAATCGGGCAGAATTCTAGTTTTTTGGCCAAAAAATGCAAAAAATGAGGAACTATCATGGCAAGGCGGTGACTATGGTTCCTTAGGTCCTAATTGATGGCCCGAAAATTTTTTAGGCGATCCGAGTCCGGCGGCCCGGCCCACTCGGAAGGCGTGGGCACACACAAAAATATGGTAATCGATCGGAATTCTAGTTTTTTGGCCGAAAAATGCAATAAATGAGGAACGATCATGGCGGGGCGGTGACTATGGTTCCTTAGGTCGTATTTGATGGCCCGGAAAATTTTAGGCGATCGGGGTCCACGGCTCCCGGGACCACTCGGAAGGCGTAAGCTATAGCACACGAAAATTTGCAAATCGCGCGGAGTTCTAGTTTTTTGGCCGAAAAATGCAAAGCATTTGGAACGATCATAGTTGGGCGGTGACTATGGTAACGTAGGTCGAATTTGATAGTCCGGAAAAATTTTAGGCGATCAGGGTCCGCGGCTCCCCGGACCACTTGGAAGGCGTGGGTATAGCACACGAAAATATGGGAATCGGGCGTAATTCTATTATTTTTGCCGAAAAATGCAAAAAATGAGAAACAATCATGGCTGGGCGGTGACTGGTTCCTTAGGTCTTATTTGATGGTCCGGAAAAATTTTAGGCGATAGGGGTCCGGAGACCCGGGACCACTCGGAAGGCGTGGGCTATATCACACAAAAATATTATAATCGGGCGGAATTCTAGTTTTTTGGCCAAAAAACGCAACAAATGAGAAATGATCATGGCGGGGCGGATACTATGGTTCCTTAGGTCGTATTTGATCGTCCGGAAAAATTTTAAGCGATAGGGGTCCGGAGGTCCCGGGACCACTCGGAAGGTGTGGGCTATAATACACAAAAATATGGGAATCTCGCGGAACTCTAGTTGTTTGGCCGAAAAATGCAAAAAATGAGGAACGATCATGGCGGGGCGGATACTATGGTTCCTTAGGTCGTATTTTATAGTCCGGAAATATTTTAGGCGATAGGGGTCCGGAGGTCCCGGGACCACTCGGAAGGCGTGGGCTATAGGACACGAAAATATGGGAATCGCGCGGAATTCTAGTTTTTTGGCCGAAAAATGGAAAACACTATGAACGATCATGGCTGGGCGGTGACTATGGTTCCTTAAGTCTTATTAGATAGTCCGGAAAAATTTTAGGTGATAGGGGTCCGGAGACTCGGGACCACTCGGAAGGCGTGGGCTATAACACACAGAAATATGGGATCGCGCAGAATTCTAGTTGTTTGGCCGAAAAACGCAAAAAATGAGGAACGATCATGGCGGGGCGGATACTATGGTTCCTTAGGTCGTATTTGATAGTCCGGAAAAATTTTAGGCGATAGGGGTCAGGAGGTCCCGGGACCACTCGGAAGGCGTGGGCTATAACACACAAAAATATGGGAATCGCGCGGAATTCTAGTTGTTTGGCCGAAAAACGCAAAAAATGAGGAACGATCATGGCGGGGTGGTTACTATGGTTCCTTAGGTCGTATTGGATGGCCCGGAAAATTTTTAGGCGATCGGGGTTCGGGGTTCCCGGGACCCCTTGGAAGGCGTGGGCTAAAGCACACGAAAATATGGAAATCGCGCGGAATTCTAGTTTTTTGGCTGAAAAATGCAAAAGACTAGGAACGATCATGGCGGGGCGGTGACTATGGTTCCTTAGGCTGTATTTGATAGTCCGGAAAATTTTTAGGCGATCCGGCTCCGGGGGCCCGACCCACTCGGAAGGCGTGGGCGATAGCACACAAAAATATGGGAATCGGGCAGAATTCTAGTTTTTTGGCCAAACAATGAGGAACGATCATGGCGGGGTGGTGACTATGGTTCCTTAGGTCGTATTTAATGGCCCGGAAAATTTTAGGTGATCGGGGTCCACGGCTCCCGGGACCACTCGGAAGGCGTAAGCTATAGCACACGAAAATATGGTAATCGAGCGAAATTCTAGGTCTTTTTCAGTAACATGCAAAAAATGTGGAAAGATCTTGGCAGGGTGGTGACTATGGTTCCTTTGGTCTTATTTGATAGTCCGGAAATATATTAGGCGATAGGGTTCGTAGGTCCCGGGACCACTCGGAAGGCGTGGGCTATAACACACAAAAATATGGGAATCGCGCGGAATTCTAGTTGTTTGGCCGAATAACGCAAAAAATGAGGAATGATCATGGCGGGGCGGATACTGTGGTTCCCTAGGTCGTATTTGATAGTCCGGAAAAATTTTAGGTGATAGGGGTCAGGAGGTCCCGGGACCACTCGGAAGGCATGGGCTATAACACACAAAAATATGGGAATCGCGTGGAATTCTAGTTGTTTGGCCGAAAAACGCAAAACATGAGGAACGATCATGGCGGGGTGGTTACTATGGTTCCTTAGATCGTATTTGACGGCCCGGAAAATTTTTAGGCGATCGGGGTTCGGGGTTCCCGGGACACCTTGGAAGGCGTGGGCTAAAGCACACGAAAATATGAAAATCGCGCGGAATTCTAGTTTTTTGGCTGAATAACACAAAAGACTAGGAACGATCATGGCGGGGCGGTGACTATGGTTCCTTAGGTCGTATTTGATAGTCCGGAAAATTTTTAGGCGATCCGGCTCCGGGGGACCCGACCCACTCGGAAGGCGTGGGCGATAGCACACAAAAATATGGGAATCAGGGAATTCTAGTTTTTTGGCCAAAAAATGCAAAAAATGAGGAACTATCATGGCAAAGCGGTGACTATGGTTCCTTAGGTCCTAATTGATGGCCCGAAAATTTTTTAGGCGATCCGAGTCCGGCGGCACGGCCCACTCGGAAGGCATGGGCGCACACAAAAATATGGTAATCGAGCGGAATTCTAGTTGTTTGGTCGAAAAACGCAATAAATGAGGAACGATCATGGCGGGGCGGTGACTATGGTTCCTTAGGTCGTATTTGATGGCCCGGAAAATTTTAGGCGATCGGGGTCCACGGCTCCCGGGACCACTCGGAAGGCGTAAGCTATAGCACACGAAAATATGCAAATCGCGCGGAGTTCTAATTTTTTGGCGGAAAAATGCAAAGCATTTGGAACGATCATGGTTGGGCAGTGACTATGGTACCTTAGGTCGTATTTGATAGTCCGAAAAAATTTTAGGCGATCGGGGTCCGCGGCTCCCTGAACCACTTGGAAGGCGTGGGTATAGCACACGAAAATATGGGAATCGGGCATAATTCTAGTTTTTAGGCCGAAAATTGCAAAAGATGAGGAACAATCATGGCTGGGTGGTGACTATGGTTCCTTAGGTCTTATTTGATAGTCCGGAAAAATTTTAGGCGATAGGGGTCCGGAGACCCGGGACCACTCGGAAGGCGTGGGCTATAGCACACAAAAATATTATAATCGGGCGAAATTCTAGTTTTTTGGCCGAAAAACGCAACAAATGAGGAATGATCATGGCTGGGCGGATACTATGGTTCCTTAGGTCGTATTTGATAGTCCGGAAAAATTTTAGGCGATAGGGGTCCGGAGGTCGCGGGACCACTCGGAAGGCGTGGGCTATAGGACACGAAAATATGGGAATCGCGCGGAATTCTAGTTTTTTGGCCGAAAAATGGAAAAAACTAGGAACGAGCATGGTTGGGCGGTGACTATGGTTCCTTAGGTCTTATTTGATAGTCCGGAAAATTTTAGGCGATAGGGGTCCGGAGACCCGGGACCACTCGGAAGGCGTGTGCTATAACACACAAAAATATGGGATCGCGCGGAATTCTAGTTGTTTGGCCGAAAAACGCAAAAATAAGGACCGATCATGGTGGTGCGGAAACTATGGTTCCTTAGGTCGTATTTGATAGTCCGTAAAAATTTTAGGCGATAGGGGTCCGGAGGTCCCGGGACCACTCGGAAGGCGTGGGCTATAACACACAAAAATATGGGAATCGCGCGGAATTCTAGTTGTTTGGCCGAAAAACGCAAAAAATGAGGAACGATCATGGCGGGGCAGATACTATGGTTCCTTAGGTCGTATTTGACAGTCCGGAAAAATTTTAGGCGATAGGGGTCAGGAGGTCCCGGGACCACTCGGAAGGCGTGGGCTATAACACACAAAAATATGAGAATCGCACGGAATTCTAGTTGTTTGGCCGAAAAACGCAAAAAATGAGGAACGATCATGGCGGAGTGGTTACTATGGTTCCTTAGGTCATATTTGATGGCCCGAAAAATTTTTAGGCGATCGGGGTTCGGTGTTCCCGGGACCCCTTGGAAGGCGTGGGCTAAAGCACACGAAAATATGGAAATCGCGCGGAATTCTAGTTTTTTGGCTGAAAAATGCAAAAGACTAGGAACGATCATGACGGGGCAGTGACTATGGTTCCTTAGGTCGTATTTGATAGTCCGGAAAATTTTTAGGCGATCCGGCTCCGGGGGCCCGACCCACTCGGAAGGCGTGGGCGATAGCACACAAAAATATGGGAATCGGGCGGAATTCTAGTTTTTTGGCCAAAAAATGCAAAAAATAAGGAACTATCATGGCAAGGCGGTGACTATGGTTCCTTAGGTCCTAATTGATGGCCCGAAAATTTTTTAGGCGATCCGAGTCCGGCGGCCCGGCCCACTCGGAAGGCGTGGGCGCACACAAAAATATGGTAATCGATCGGAATTCTAGTTTTTTGGCCGAAAAATGCAATAAATGAGGAACGATCATGGCGGGGCGGTGACTATGGTTCCTTAGGTCGTATTTGATGGCCCGAAAAATTTTAGGCGATCGGGGTCCACGGCTCCCGGGACCACTCGGAAGGCGTAAGCTATAGCACACGAAAATATGCACATCGCGCGGAGTTCTAGTTTTTTGGCCGAAAAATGAAAAGCATTTGGAACGATCATGGTTGGGCGGTGACTATGGTACCTTAGGTCGTATTTGATAGTCCGGAAAAATTTTAGGCGATCAGGGTCCGCGGTTCCCCGGACCACTTGGAAGGCGTGGGTATAGCACACGAAAATATGGGAATCGGGCGTAATTCTAGTATTTTTGCCGAAAAATGCAAAAAATGAGAAACAATCATAGCTGGGCGGTGACTATGGTTCCTTAGGTCCTATTTGATAGTCCGGAAAAATTTTAGGCGATAGGGGTCCGGAGACCCGGGACCACTCGGAAGGCGTGGGCTATAGCCCACAAAAATATTATAATCGGGCGGAATTCTAGTTTTTTGGCCGAAAAATGCAACAAATGAGGAATGATCATGGCTGGGCGGATACTATGGTTCCTTAGGTCGTATTTGATAGTCCGGAAATATTTTAGGCGATAGGGGTCCGGAGGTCCCGGGACCACTCGGAAGGCGTGGGTTATAGGACACGAAAATATGGGAATCGCGCGGAATTCTAGTTTTTTGGCCGAAAAACGGAAAAAACTATGAACGATCATGGGTGGGCGGTGACTATGGTTCCTTAGGTCTTAATTGATAGTCCGGAAAAATTTTAGGCGATAGGGGTCCGGAGGCCCGGGACCACTCGGAAGGCGTGGGCTATAACACACAGAAATATGGGATCGCGCGGAATTCTAGTTGTTTGGCCAAAAAACGCAAAAAATGAGGAACGATCATGGCGGGGCGGATACTATGGTTCCTTAGGTCGTATTTGGTAGTCCAGAAAAATGTTAGGCGATAGGGGTCAGGAGGTCCCGGGACCACTCGGAAGGCATGGGCTATAACACACAAAAATATGGGAATCGCGCGGAATTCTAGTTGTTTGGCCGAAAAACGCAAAAAATGAGGAACGATCATGGCGGGGTTGTTACTATGGTTCCTTAGGTCATATTTGATGGCCCGAAATTTTTTTAGGCGATCGGGGTTCGGGGTTCCCGGGACCCCTTGGAAGGCGTGGGCTAAAGCACACGAAAATATGGAAATCGCGCGGAATTCTAGTTTTTTTGCTGAAAAACGCAAAAGACTAGGAACGATCATGACGGGGCAGTGACTATGGTTCCTTAGGTCGTATTTGATAGTACGAAAAATTTTTAGGCGATCCGGCTCCGGGGGGCCCGACCCACTCGGAAGGCGTGGGCGATAGCACACAAAAATATGGGAATCGGGCGGAATTCTAGTTTTTTGGCCAAAAAATGAGGGACGATCATGGCGGGGCGGTGACTATGGTTCCTTAGGTCGTATTTAATGGCCCGGAAAATTTTAGGCGATCGGGGTCCACGGCACTCGGGACCACTCGGAAGGCGTAAGCTATAGCACACGAAAATATGGTAATCGAGCGAAATTCTAGGTCTTTTTCAGTAACATGCAAAAAATGTGGAAAGATCTTGGCAGGGCGGTGACTATGGTTCCTTTGGTCTTATTTGATAGTCCGGAAATATATTAGGCGATAGGGGTCCGTAGGTCCCGGGACCACTCGAAAGGGGTGGGCTATAACACACAAAAATATGGGAATCGCGCAGAATTCTAGTTGTTTGGCCGAATAACGCAAAAAATGAGGAATGATCATGGCGGGGCGGATACTATGGTTCCTTAGGTCGTATTTGATAGTCCGGAAAAATTTTAGGCGATAGGGGTCAGGAGGTCCCGGGACCACTCGGAAGGCGTGGGCTATAACACACAAAAATATGGGAATCGCGCGGAATTCTAGTTGTTTGGCCGAAAAACGCAAAGAATGAGGAACGATCATGGCGAGGCGGATACTATGGTTCCTTAGGTCGTATTTGATAGTCCGAAAAAATTTTAGGCGATAGGGTCAGGAGGTCCCGGGACCACTCGGAAGGCGTGGGCTATAACACACAAAAATATGGGAATCGCGCGGAATTCTAGTTGTTTGGCCGAAAAACACAAAAAATGAGGAACGATCATGGCGGGGTGGTTATATGGTTCCTTAGATCGTATTTAATGGCCCGGAAAATGTTTAGGCGATCGGGGTTCGGGGTTCCCGGGACCCCTTGGAAGGCGTGGGCTAAAGCACACGAAAATATGAAAATCGCGCGCAATTCTAGTTTTTTGGCTGAATAACGCAAAAGACTAGGAACGATCATGGCGGGGCAGTGGCTATGGTTCCATAGGTCGTATTTGATAGTCCGAAAATTTTTTAGGCGATCCGGCTCCGGGGGGCCCGACCCACTCGGAAGGCGTGGGCGATAGCACACAAAAATATGGGAATCGGGCGGAATTCTAGTTTTTTGGCCAAAAAATGAGGAACGATCATGGCGGGGCGGTGACTATGGTTCCTTAGGTCGTATTTAATGGCCCGGAAAATTTTAGGCGATCGGGGTCCACGGCTCCCGGGACCACTCGGAAGGCGTAAGCTATAGCACACGAAAATATGGTAATCGAGCGAAATTCTAGGTCTTTTTCAGTAACATGCAAAAAATGTGGAAAGATCTTGGCAGGGCGGTGACTATGGTTCCTTTGGTCTTATTTGATAGTCCGGAAATATATTAGGCGATAGGGGTCCGTAGGTCCCGGGACCACTCGAAAGGGGTGGGCTATAACACACAAAAATATGGGAATCGCGCGGAATTCTAGTTGTTTGGCCGAATAACGCAAAAAATGAGGAATGATCATGGCGGGGCGGATACTATGGTTCCTTAGGTCGTATTTGATAGTCCGGAAAAATTTTAGGCGATAGGGGTCAGGAGGTCCCGGGACCACTCGGAAGGCGTGGGCTATAACACACAAAAATATGGGAATCGCGCGGAATTCTAGTTGTTTGGCCGAAAAACGCAAAGAATGAGGAACGATCATGGCGAGGCGGATACTATGGTTCCTTAGGTCATATTTGATAGTCCGAAAAAATTTTAGGCGATAGGGGTCAGGAGGTCTCGGGACCACTCGGAAGGCGTGGGCTATAACACACAAAAATATGGGAATCGCACGGAATTCTAGTTGTTTGGCCGAAAAACACAAAAAATGAGGAACGATCATGGCGGGGTGGTTACTATGGTTCCTTAGATCGTATTTGATGGCCCGGAAAATTTTTAGGCGATCGGGGTTCGGGGTTCCCGGGACCCCTTGGAAGGCGTGGGCTAAAGCACACGAAAATATGGAAATCGCGCGGAATTCTAGTTTTTTGGCTGAATAACGCAAAAGACTAGGAACGATCATGGCGGGGCGGGGGCTATGCTTCCTTAGGTCGTATTTGATAGTCCGAAAATTTTTTAGGCGATCCGGCTCCGGGTGGCCCGACCCACTCGGAAGGCGTGGGCGATAGCACACAAAAATATGGGAATCGGGCGGAATTCTAGTTTTTTGGCCAAAAAATGCAAAAAATGAGGAACGATCATGGCGAGGCGGTGACTATGGTTCCTTAGGTCGTATTTGATGGCCCGGAAAATTTTAGGCGATCGGGGTCCACGGCTCCCGGGACTACTCGGAAGGCGTAAGCTATAGCACACGAAAATATGCAAATCGCGCGGAGTTCTAGTTTTTTGGCCAAAAAATGCAAAGCATTTGGAACGATCATGGTTGGGCAGTGACTATGGTACCTTAGGTCGTATTTGATAGTCCGGAAAAATTTTAGGCGATCGGGGTCCGCGGCTCCCCGGACCACTTGGAAGGCGTGGGTATAGCACACGAAAGTATGGGAATCAGGCGTAATTCTAGTTTTTTGGCCGAAAAATGCAAAAAATGAGAAACAATCATGGCTGGGCGGTGACTATTGTTCCTTAGGTCTTATTTGATAGTCCGGAAAAATTTTAGGTGATAGGGGTCCGGAGACCCAGGACCACTCGGAAGGCGTGGGCTATAGCACACAAAAATATTGTAATCGGGCGGAATTCTAGTTTTTTGGCCGAAAAACGCAACAAATGAGGAATGATCATGGCTGGGCGGTGACTATGGTTCCTTTGGTCTTATTTGATAGTCCGGAAAAATATTAGGCGATAGGGGTCCGGAGGTCCCGGGACCACTCGGAAGGCGTGGGCTATAACACACAAAAATATGGGAATCGCGCGGAATTCTAGTTGTTTGGTCGAAAAACGCAAAAAATGAGGAACGATCATGGCGGGGTGGTGACTATGGTTCCTTAGGTCTTATTTGATAGTCCGGAAAAATTTTTGGCGATAGGGGTCCGGAGACCCGGGACCACTTGGAAGGCGTGGGCTATAACACACAAAAATATGGGATCGCGCGGAATTCTAGTTGTTTGGCCGAAAAACGCAAAAAATGAGGAACGATCATGGCGAGGCGGATACTATGGTTCCTTAGGTCGTATTTGATAGTCCGGAAAAATTTTAGGCGATAGGGGTCCGGAGGTCCCGGGACCACTCGGAAGGCGTGGGCTATAACACACAAAAATATGGGAATCGCGCGGAATTCTATTTGTTTGGCCGAAAAATGCAAAAAATGAGGAACGATCAAGGCGGGGCAGATACTATGGTTCCTTAGGTCGTATTTGATAGTCCGGAAAATTTTTAGGCGATAGGGGTCAGGAGGTCCCGGGACCACTCGGAAGGCGTGGGCTATATTACACAAAAATATGGGAATCGCGCGGAATTCTAGTTGTTTGGCCGAAAAATGCCAAAAATGAGGAACGATCATGGTTGGGCGGTGACTATGGTACCTTAGGTCGTATTTGATAGTCCGGAAAACTTTTAGGCGATCAGGGTCCGCGGCTCCCCGGACCACTTGGAAGGCGTGGGTATAGCACACGAAAATATGGGAATCGGGCGTAATTCTAGTATTTTTGCCGAAAAATGCAAAAAATGAGAAACAATCATGGCTGGGCGGTGACTATGGTTCCTTAGGTCTTATTTGATAGTACGGAAAAATTTTAGGCGATAGGGGTCCGGAGACCCGGGACCACTCGGAAGGCGTGGGCTATAGCCCACAAAAATATTATAATCGGGCGGAATTCTAGTTTTTTGGCCGAAAAACGCAACAAATGAGGAATGATCATGGCTGGGCGGATACTATGGTTCCTTAGGTCGTATTTGATAGTCCGGAAATATTTTAGGCGATAGGGATCCGGAGGTCCCGCGACCACTCGGAAGGCGTGGGCTATAGGACACGAAAATATGGGAATCGCGCGGAATTCTAGTTTTTTGGCCGAAAAACGGAAAACACTAGGAACGATCATGGCTGGGCGGTGACTATGGTTCCTTAGGTCTTATTTGATAGTCCGGAAAAATTTTAGGCGATAGGGGTCCGGAGACTCGGGACCACTCGGAAGGCGTGGGCTATATAACACACAAAAATATGGGATCGCGCGAAATTCTAGTTCTTTGGCCTAAAAACGCAAAAAATGAGGAACGATCATGGCGGGGTGGTTACTATGGTTCCTTAGGTCGTATTTGATGGCCCGGAAAATTTTTAGGCGATCGGGGTTTGAGGTTCCCGGGACCCCTTGGAAGGCGTGGGCTAAAGCACACGAAAATATGGAAATCGCGCGAAATTCTAGTTTTTTGGCTGAAAAATGCAAAAGACTAGGAACGATCATGGCGGGGCGGTGACTATGGTTCCTTAGGTCGTATTTGATAGTCCGGAAAATTTTTAGGCGATCCGGCTCCGGGGGGCCGACCCACTCGGAAGGCGTGGGCGATAGCACACAAAAATATGGGAATCGGGCGGAATTCTAGTTTTTTGGCCAAAAAATGCAAAAAATGAGGAACGATCATGGCTAGGCGGTGACTATGGTTCCTTAGGTCGTATTTGATGGCCCGGAAAATTTTAGGCGATCGGGGTCCACGGCTCCCGGGACCACTCGGAAGGCGTAAGCTATAGCACACGAAAATATGCAAATCGCGCAGAGTTCTAGTTTCTTGGCCGAAAAACTCAAAGCATTTGGAACGATCATGGTGGGGCGGTGACTATGGTACCTTAGGTCGTATTTGATAGTCCGAAAAAATTTTAGGCGATCGGGGTTCGAGGCTCCCCGGACCACTTGGAAGGTATGGGTATAGCACACGAAAATGTGGGAATCGGGCGTAATTCTAGTTTTTTGGCCGAAAAGTGCAAAAAATGAGAAAAGATCATGGCTGGGCGGTGACTATGGTTCCTTAGGTCTTATTTCATAGTCCAGAAAAATTTTAGGCGATAGGGGTCCGGAGACCCGGGACCACTCGGAAAGAGTGGAACACACAAAAATATGGGATGGCGCGAAATTCTAGTTGTTTGGCCGAAAAATGCAAAAAATGAGGAACGATCATGGCGGGGTGGTTACTATGGTTCCTTAGGTCGTATATGATGGCCCAGAAAATTTTTAGGCGATCGGGGTCCGCGGCTCCCCGGACCAATTGGAAGGCGTGGGTATAACACACGAAAATATGGGAATCGGGCGTAATTCTAGTTTTTTGGCCAAAAAATGCAAAAAATGAGAAACGATGATGGCGGTGCGGTTACTATAGTTCCTTCGGTCGTATTTGATGGCCGGAAAATTTTTAGGCGATCGGGGTCCAGGGGTCCCGGTACCAGTTGGAAGGGTGGGCAATAGCACACAAAAATATTGTAATCGGGCGGAATTCTAGTTTTTTGGCCGAAAAATGCAACAAATGAGGAATGATCATGGCTGGGCGGTGACTATGGTTCCTTTGGTCTTATTTGATAGTCCGGAAAAATATTAGGCGATAGGAGTCTGGAGGTCCCGGGACCACTCGGAAGGCATGGGCTATAACACACAAAAATATGGGAATCGCGCAGAATTTTAGTTGTTTGGCCGAAAAAGGCAAAAAATGAGGAACGATCATGGCGGGGCGGATACTATGGTTCCTTAGGTTGTATTTGATAGTCCGGAAATATTTTAGGCGATAGGGGTCAGGAGGTCCCGGGACCACTCGGAAGGCGTGGGCTATAACACACAAAAATATGGGAATCGCGCGGAATTCTATTTGTTTGGCCGAAAAATGCAAAAAATGAGGAACGATCATGGCAGGGCGGATACTATGGTTCCTTAGGTCGTATTTGATAGTCCGGAAAATTTTTAGGCGATAGGGGTCAGGAGGTCCCGGGACCACTCGGAAGGCGTGGGCTATATTACACAAAAATATGGGAATCGCGCGGAATTCTAGTTGTTTGGCCGAAAAACGCCAAAAATGAGGAACGATCATGGTTGGGCGGTGACTATGGTACCTTAGGTCGTATTTGATAGTCCGGAAAACTTTTAGGCGATCAGGGTCCGCAGCTCCCCGGACCACTTGGAAGGCGTGGGTATAGCACACGAAAATATGGGAATCGGGCGTAATTCTAGTATTTTTGCCGAAAAATGCAAAAAATGAGAAACAATCATGGTTGGGCGGTGACTATGGTTCCTTAGGTCTTATTTGATAGTACGGAAAAATTTTAGGCGATAGGGGTTCGGAGACCCGGGACCACTCGGAAGGCGTGGGCTATAGCCCACAAAAATATTATAATCGGGCGGAATTCTAGTTTTTTGGCCGAAAAACGCAACAAATGAGGAATGACCATGGCTGGGCGGATACTATGGTTCCTTAGGTCGTATTTGATAGTCCGGAAATATTTTAGGCGATAGGGGTCCGGAGGTCCCGCGACCACTCGGAAGGCGTGGGCTATAGGACACGAAAATATGGGAATCGCGCGGAATTCTAGTTTTTTGGCCGAAAAACGGAAAAACTAGGAACGATCATGGTTGGGCGGTGACTATGGTTCCTTAGGTCTTATTTGATTGTCCGGAAAAATTTTAGGCGATAGGGGTCCGGAGACCCGGGACCACTCGGAAGGCGTGGGCTATATAACACACAAAAATATGGGATCGCGCGAAATTCTAGTTCTTTGGCCTAAAAACGCAAAAAAATGAGGAACGATCATGGCGGGGTGGTTACTATGGTTCCTTAGGTCGTATTTGATGGCCCGGAAAATTTTTAGGCGATCGGGGTTTGAGGTTCCCGGGACCCCTTGGAAGGCGTGGGCTAAAGCACACGAAAATATGGAAATCGCGCGGAATTCTAGTTTTTTGGCTGAAAAATGCAAAAGACTAGGAACGATCATGGCGGGGCGGTGCTATGGTTCCTTAGGTCGTATTTGATAGTCCGAAAAATTTTTAGGCGATCCGGCTCCGGGGGGCCCGAACCACTCGGAAGGCGTGGGCGATAGCACACAAAAATATGGGAATCGGGCGGAATTCTAGTTTTTTGGCCAAAAAATGCAAAAAATGAGGAACGATCATGGCTAGGCGGTGACTATGGTTCCTTAGGTCGTATTTGATGGCCCTGAAAATTTTAGGCGATCGGGGTCCACGGCTCCCGGGACCACTCGGAAGGCGTAAGCTATAGCACACGAAAATATGCAAATCGCGCAGAGTTCTAGTTTTTTGGCCGAAAAATGCAAAGCATTTGGAACGATCATGGTGGGGCGGTGACTATGGTACCTTAGGTCGTATTTGATAGTCCGGAAAAATTTTAGGCGATCGGGGTTCGCGGCTCCCCGGACCACTTGGAAGGCATGGGTATAGCACACGAAAATATGGGAATCGGGCGTAATTCTAGTTTTTTGGCCGAAAAGTGCAAAAAATGAGAAAAGATCATGGCTGGGCGGTGACTATGGTTCCTTAGGTCTTATTTCATAGTCCGGAAAAATTTTAGGCGATAGGGGTCCGGAGACCCGGGACCACTCGGAAGGCGTGGATCACACAAAAATATGGGATGGCGCGAAATTCTAGTTGTTTGGCCGAAAAATGCAAAAAATGAGGAACGATCATGGCGGGGTGGTTACTATGGTTCCTTAGGTCGTATATGAGGGCCCGGAAAATTTTTAGGCGATCGGGGTCCGCGGCTCCCCGGACCAATTGGAAGGCGTGGGTATAACACACGAAAATATGGGAATCGGGCGTAATTCTAGTTTTTTGGCCAAAAAATGCAAAAAATGAGAAACGATGATGGCGGTGCGGTTACTATAGTTCCTTCGGTCGTATTTGATGGCCGGAAAATTTTTAGGCGATCGGGGTCCAGGGGTCCCGGTACCACTTGGAAGGGTGGGCAATAGCACACAAAAATATTGTAATCGGGCGGAATTCTAGTTTTTTGGCCGAAAAACGCAACAAATGAGGAATGATCATGGCTGGGCGGTGACTATGGTTCCTTTGGTCTTATTTGATAGTCCGGAAAAATATTAGGCGATAGGAGTCTGGAGGTCCCGGGACCACTCGGAAGGCATGGGCTATAACACACAAAAATATGGGAATCGCGCAGAATTTTAGTTGTTTGGCCGAAAAAGGCAAAAAATGAGGAACGATCATGGCGGGGCGGATACTATGGTTCCTTAGGTTGTATTTGATAGTCCGGAAATATTTTAGGCGATAGGGGTCAGGAGGTCCCGGGACCACTCGGAAGGCGTGGGCTATAACACACAAAAATATGGGAATCGCGCGGAATTCTATTTGTTTGGCCGAAAAATGCAAAAAATGAGGAACGATCATGGCAGGGCGGATACTATGGTTCCTTAGGTCGTATTTGATAGTCCGGAAAATTTTTAGGCGATAGGGGTCAGGAGGTCCCGGGACCACTCGGAAGGCGTGGGCTATATTACACAAAAATATGGGAATCGCGCGGAATTCTAGTTGTTTGGCCGAAAAACGCCAAAAATGAGGAACGATCATGGTTGGGCGGTGACTATGGTACCTTAGGTCGTATTTGATAGTCCGGAAAACTTTTAGGCGATCAGGGTCCGCAGCTCCCCGGACCACTTGGAAGGCGTGGGTATAGCACACAAAAATATGGGAATCGGGCGTAATCCTAGTATTTTTGCCGAAAAATGCAAAAAATGAGAAACAATCATGGCTGGGCGGTGACTATGGTTCCTTAGGTCTTATTTGATAGTACGGAAAAATTTTAGGCGATAGGGGTTCGGAGACCCGGGACCACTCGGAAGGCGTGGGCTATAGCCCACAAAAATATTATAATCGGGCGGAATTCTAGTTTTTTGGCCGAAAAACGCAACAAATGAGGAATGATCATGGCTGGGCGGATACTATGGTTCCTTAGGTCGTATTTGATAGTCCGGAAATATTTTAGGCGATAGGGGTCCGGAGGTCCCGCGACCACTCGGAAGGCGTGGGCTATAGGACACGAAAATATGGGAATCGCGCGGAATTCTAGTTTTTGGCCGAAAAACGGAAAAACTAGGAACGATCATGGCTGGGCGGTGACTATGGTTCCTTAGGTCTTATTTGATTATCCGGAAAAATTTTAGGCGATAGGGGTCCGGAGACCCGGGACCACTCGGAAGGCGTGGGCTATATAACACACAAAAATATGGGATCGCGCGAAATTCTGGTTCTTTGGCCTAAAAATGCAAAAAATGAGGAACGATCATGGCGGGGTGGTTACTATGGTCCCTTAGGTCGTATTTGATGGCCCGGAAAATTTTTAGGCGATCGGGGTTTGAGGTTCCCGGGACCCCTTGGAAGGCGTGGGCTAAAGCACACGAAAATATGGAAATCGCGCGGAATTCTAGTTTTTTGGCTGAAAAATGAAAAAGACTAGGAACGATCATGGCGGGGCGGTGCTATGGTTCCTTAGGTCGTATTTGATAGTCCGGAAAATTTTTAGGCGATCCGGCTCCGGGGGCCCGACCCACTCGGAAGGCGTGGGCGATAGCACACAAAAATATGGGAATCGGGCGGAATTCTAGTTTTTTGGCCAAAAAATGCAAAAAATGAGGAACGATCATGGCTAGGCGGTGACTATGGTTCCTTAGGTCGTATTTGATGGCCCTGAAAATTTTAGGCGATCGGGGTCCACGGCTCCCGGGACCACTCGGAAGGCGTAAGCTATAGCACACGAAAATATGCAAATCGCGCAGAGTTCTAGTTTTTTGGCCGAAAAATGCAAAGCATTTGGAACGATCATGGTGGGGCGGTGACTATGGTACCTTAGGTCGTATTTGATAGTCCGGAAAAATTTTAGGCGATCGGGGTTCGCGGCTCCCCGGACCACTTGGAAGGCATGGGTATAGCACACGAAAATATGGGAATCGGGCGTAATTCTAGTTTTTTGGCCGAAAAGTGCAAAAAATGAGAAAAGATCATGGCTGGGCGGTGACTATGGTTCCTTAGGTCTTATTTCATAGTCCGGAAAAATTTTAGGCGATAGGGGTCCGGAGACCCGGGACCACTCGGAAGGCGTGGATCACACAAAAATATGGGATGGCGCGAAATTCTAGTTGTTTGGCCGAAAAATGCAAAAAATGAGGAACGATCATGGCGGGGTGGTTACTATGGTTCCTTAGGTCGTATATGATGGCCCGGAAAATTTTTAGGCGATCGGGGTCCGCGGCTCCCCGGACCAATTGGAAGGCGTGGGTATAACACACGAAAATATGGGAATCGGGCGTAATTCTAGTTTTTTGGCCAAAAAATGCAAAAATGAGAAACGATGATGGCGGTGCGGTTACTATAGTTCCTTCGGTCGTATTTGATGGCCGGAAAATTTTTAGGCGATCGGGGTCCAGGGGTCCCGGTACCACTTGGAAGGGTGGGCAATAGCACACAAAAATATTGTAATCCGGCGGAATTCTAGTTTTTTTGCCGAAAAATGCAACAAATGAGGAATGATCATGGCTGGGCGGTGACTATGGTTCCTTTGGTCTTATTTGATAGTCCGGAAAAATATTAGGCGATAGGAGTCTGGAGGTCCCGGGACCACTCGGAAGGCATGGGCTATAACACACAAAAATATGGGAATCGCGCAGAATTTTAGTTGTTTGGCCGAAAAAGGCAAAAAATGAGGAACGATCATGGCGGGGCGGATACTATGGTTCCTTAGGTTGTATTTGATAGTCCGGAAATATTTTAGGCGATAGGGGTCAGGAGGTCCCGGGACCACTCGGAAGGCGTGGGCTATAACACACAAAAATATGGGAATCGCGCGGAATTCTATTTGTTTGGCCGAAAAATGCAAAAAATGAGGAACGATCATGGCAGGGCGGATACTATGGTTCCTTAGGTCGTATTTGATAGTCCGGAAAATTTTTAGGCGATAGGGGTCAGGAGGTCCCGGGACCACTCGGAAGGCGTGGGCTATATTACACAAAAATATGGGAATCGCGCGGAATTCTAGTTGTTTGGCCGAAAAACGCCAAAAATGAGGAACGATCATGGTTGGGCGGTGACTATGGTACCTTAGGTCATATTTGATAGTCCGGAAAACTTTTAGGCGATCAGGGTCTGCAGCTCCCCGGACCACTTGGAAGGCGTGGGTATAGCACACGAAAATATGGGAATCGGGCGTAATTCTAGTTTTTTTGCCGAAAAATGAAAAAAATGAGAAACAATCATGGCTGGGCGGTGACTATGGTTCCTTAGGTCTTATTTGATAGTACGGAAAAATTTTAGGCGATAGGGGTCCGGAGACCCGGGACCACTCGGAAGGCGTGGGCTATAGCCCACAAAAATATTATAATCGGGCGGAATTCTAGTTTTTTGGCCGAAAAACGCAACAAATGAGGAATGATCATGGCTGGGCGGATACTATGGTTCCTTAGGTCGTATTTGATAGTCCGGAAATATTTTAGGCGATAGGGGTCCGGAGGTCCCGCGACCACTCGGAAGGCGTGGGCTATAGGACACGAAAATATGGGAATCGCGCGGAATTCTAGTTTTTTGGCCGAAAAACGGAAAAACTAGGAACGATCATGGCTGGGCGGTGACTATGGTTCCTTAGGTCTTATTTGATTGTCCGGAAAAATTTTAGGCGATAGGGGTCCGGAGACCCGGGACCACTCGGAAGGCGTGGGCTATATAACACACAAAAATATGGGATCGCGCGAAATTCTAGTTCTTTGGCCTAAAAATGCAAAAAATGAGGAACGATCATGGCGGGGTGGTTACTATGGTTCCTTAGGTCGTATTTGATGGCCCGGAAAATTTTTAGGCGATCGGGGTTTGAGGTTCCCGGGACCCCTTGGAAGGCGTGGGCTAAAGCACACGAAAATATGGAAATCGCGCGGAATTCTAGTTTTTTGGCTGAAAAATGCAAAAGACTAGGAACGATCATGGCGGGGCGGTGACTATGGTTCCTTAGGTCGTATTTGATAGTCCGGAAAATTTTTAGGCGATCCGGCTCCGGGGGCCCGACCCACTCGGAAGGCGTGGGCGATAGCACACAAAAATATGGGAATCGGGCGGAATTCTAGTTTTTTGGCCAAAAAATGCAAAAAATGAGGAACAATCATGGCTAGGCGGTGACTATGGTTCCTTAGGTCGTATTTGATGGCCCTGAAAATTTTAGGCGATCGGGGTCCACGGCTCCCGGGACCACTCGGAAGGCGTAAGCTATAGCACACGAAAATATGCAAATCGCGCAGAGTTCTAGTTTTTTGGCCGAAAAATGCAAAGCATTTGGAACGATCATGGTGGGGCGGTGACTATGGTACCTTAGGTCGTATTTGATAGTCCGAAAAAATTTTAGGCGATCGGGGTTCGCGGCTCCCAGGACCACTTGGAAGGCATGGGTATAGCACACGAAAATATGGGAATCGGGCGTAATTCTAGTTTTTTGGCCGAAAAGTGCAAAAAATGAGAAAAGATCATGGCTGGGCGGTGACTATGGTTCCTTAGGTCTTATTTCATAGTCCGGAAAAATTTTAGGCGATAGGGGTCCGGAGACCCGGGACCACTCGGAAGGCGTGGAACACACAAAAATATGGGATGGCGCGAAATTCTAGTTGTTTGGCCGAAAAATGCAAAAAATGAGGAACGATCATGGCGGGGTGGTTACTATGGTTCCTTAGGTCGTATATGATGGCCCAGAAAATTTTTAGGCGATCGAGGTCCGCGGCTCCCCGGGCCAATTGGAAGGCGTGGGTATAACACACGAAAATATGGGAATCGAGCGTAATTCTAGTTTTTTGGCCAAAAAATGCAAAAAATGAGAAACGATGATGGCGGTGCAGTTACTATAGTTCCTTCGGTCGTATTTGATGGCCGGAAAATTTTTAGGCGATCGGGGTCCAGGGGTCCCGGTACCACTTGGAAGGGTGGGCAATAGCACACAAAAATATTGTAATCGGGCGGAATTCTAGTGTTTTGGCCGAAAAATGCAACAAATGAGGAATGATCATGGCTAGGCGGTGACTATGGTTCCTTTGGTCTTATTTGATAGTCCGGAAAAATATTAGGCGATAGGAGTCTGGAGGTCCCGGGACCACTCGGAAGGCGTGGGCTATAACACACAAAAATATGGGAATCGCGCAGAATTTTAGTTGTTTGGCCGAAAAAGGCAAAAAATGAGGAACGATCATGGCGGGGCGGATACTATGGTTCCTTAGGTTGTATTTGATAGTCCGGAAATATTTTAGGCGATAGGGGTCAGGAGGTCCCGGGACCACTCGGAAGGCGTGGGCTATAACACACAAAAACATAGTTGTTTGGCCGAAAAACGCAAAAAATGAGGAACTATCATGGTGGGGGGAATACTATGGTTCCTTAGGTCTTATTTGATAGTCCGGAAATATATTAGGCGATAGGGGTCAGGAGGTCCCGGGACCACTCGGAAGGCGTGGGCTATAACACACAAAAACATGGGAATCGCGCGAAATTCTAGTTGTTTGGCCGAAAAACGCAAAAAATGAGGAACTATCATGGTGGGGCGGATACTATGGTTCCTTAGGTCGTATTTGATAGTCCGGAAATATTTTAGGCGATAGGGGTCAGGAGGTCCCGGGACCACTCGGAAGGCGTGGGCTATAACACACAAAAACATGGGAATCGCGCGAAATTCTAGTTGTTTGGCCGAAAAACGCAAAACATGAGGAATGATCATGGCAGGGCGGATACTATGGTTCCTTAGGTCGTATTTGATAGTCCGGAAAAATTTTAGGCGATAGGGGTCAGGAGTTCCCGGGACCCCTTGGAAGGCGTGGGCTAAAGCATACGAAAATATGGAAATCGCGCGGAATTCTAGTTGTTTGGCTGAAAAACGCAAAAAATGAGGAACGATCATGGCGTGGTGGTTACTATGGTTCCTTAGGTCGTATTTGATGGCCCGGAAAATTTTTAGGCGATCCGGCTCCGGGGGCCCGACCCACTCGGAAGGCGTGGGCGATAGCACACAAAAATATGGGAATCGGGCGGAATTCTAGTTTTTTGGCCAAAAAATGCAAAAAATGAGGAACGATCATGGCGAGGCGGTGATTATGGTTCCTTAGGTCATAATTGATGGCCCGAAATTTTTTTAGGCGATCCGAGTCCGGCGGCCCGGCCCACTCGGAAGGCGTGGGCAATAGCACACAAAAATATGATAATCTAGCGGAATTCTAGTTTTTTGGCCGAAAAACGCAATAAAGGAGGATCGATCATGGCGGGGTGGTGACTATAGTTCCTTAGGTCGAATTTGATGGCCCGGAAAATTTTAGGCGATCGGGGTCCACGGCTCCTGGGACCACTCGGAAGGCGTAAGCTATAGCACACGAAAATATGCAAATCGCGCGGAGTTCTAGTTTTTTGGCAGAAAAATGCAAAGCATTTGGAACGATCATGGTGGGGTGGTGACTATGGTACCTTAGGTCGTATTTGATAGTCCGGAAAAATTTTAGGCGATGGGGGTCCGCGGCTCCCGCGACCACTCGGAAGGCGAAAGCTATAGCACACGAAAATATGCAAATCGCGCAGAGTTCTAGTTTTTTGGCCAAAAAATGCAACGTATTTGGAACGATCATGGTGGGGTGGTGACTATGGTACCTCAGTTCGTATTTGATAGTCCAGAAAAATTTTAGGCGATCGGGGTCCGTGGCTCCCCGGACCATTTGGAAGGAGTGGGTATAGCACACGAAAATATGGGAATCGGGTGTAATTCTAGTTTTTGGCCGAAAAATGCAAAAAATGAGAAACGATGATGGCGGGGCGGTTACTATGGTTCCTTAGGTAGTATTTGACGGCCCGGAAAAATTTTAGGCAATCGGGGTCCGGGGGTCCCGGAACCACTTGGAAGGGTGGGCAATAATATCACACAAAAATATTGTAATCGGGCGGAATTCTAGTTTTTTTGCCGAAAAACGCAACAAATGAGGAATGATCATGGCTGGGAGGTGACTACGGTTCCTTTGGTCTTATTTTATAGTCCGGAAAAATATTAGGCGATAGGGGTCCGGAGCTCCCGGGACCACTCGGAAGGCGTGGGCTATAACACACAAAAATATGGGAATCGCGCGCAATTCTAGTTGTTTGGCCGAAAAACGCAAAAAATGAGGAACGATCATGGCGGGGCGGATACTATGGTTCCTTAGGTCGTATTTGATAGTCTGGAAAAATTTTAGGCGATAGGGGTCAGGAGGTCCCGGGACCACTCGGAAGGCGTGGGCTATAACACACAAAAATATGGGAATCGCGCGGAATTCTAGTTGTTTGGTCGAAAAATGCAAAAAATGAGGAACGATCATGGCGGAGTGGTTACTACGGTTCCTTAGGTCGTATTTGATGGCCCGGAAAATTTTTAGGCGATCGGGGTTCGGGGTTCCCGGGACCCCTTGGAAGGCGTGGGCTAAAGCACACGAAAATATGGAAATCGCGCGGAATTCTAATTTTTTGGCTGAAAAACGCAAAAGACTAGGAACGATCATGGCGGGGCGGTGACTATGGTTCCTTAGATCGTATTTGATAGTCCGGAAAATTTTTAGGCGATCCGGTTCCGGGGGGCCCGACCCACTCGGAAGGCGTGGGCGATAGCACACAAAAATATGGAAATCGGGCGGAAATTTAGTTTTTTGGCCAAAAAAGGCAAAAAATGAGGAAGATCATGACGAGGCGGTGACTATGGTTCCTTAGGTCCTAATTGATGGCCCGAAAATTTTTTAGGTGATCCGAGTCCGGCGGCCGAGCCCACTCAGAAGGCGTGGGCAATAGCACACAAAAATATGGTAATCGAGCGGAATTCTAGTTTTTTGGCCGAAAAACACAATAAATGAGGAAGGATCATGGCGGGGAGGTGACTATGATTCCTTAGATCGTATTTGATATCCCGGAATATTTTAGGCGATCGGGCTCCACGACTCCCGGGACCACTCGGATGGCGTAAGCTATAGCTCACGAAAATATGCAAATCGCGCGGAGTTCTAGTTTTTTGGCCGAAAAATGCAAAGCATTTGGAACGATCATGGTGGGGCGGTGACTATGGTACCTTAGGTCGTATTTGATAGTCCGGAAAAATTTTAGGCGATCGGGGTCCGCTTCTCCCCGGACCACTTGGAAGGCGTGGGTATAGCACACGAAAATATGGGAATCGGGAGTAATTCTAATTTTTTGGCCGAAAAATGCAAAAAATGAGAAACGATGATGGCGGGGCAGTTACTATGGTTTCTTAGGTCGTATTTGACGGCCCGGAAAAATTTTAGGCGATCGGGGTCCGGGGGTCCCGGAACCACTTGGAAGGGTGGGCAATAATATCACACAAAAATATTGTAATCGGGTGGAATTCTAGTTTTTTGGCCAAAAAACGCAACAAATGAGGAATGATCATGGCTGGGAGGTGACTATGGTTCCTTTGGTCTTATTTGATAGTCCGGAAAAATATTAGGCGATAGGGTTCCGGAGCTCCCGGGACCACTCGGAAGGCGTGGGCTATAACACACAAAAATATGGGAATCGCGCGCAATTCTAGTTGTTTGGCCGAAAAACGCAAAAAATGAGGAACGATCATGGCGGGGCGGATACTATGGTTCCTTAGGTCGTATTTGATAGTCCGGAAAACTTTTAGGCGATAGGGGTCAGGAGGTCCCAGGACCACTCGGAAGGCGTGGGCTATAACACACAAAAATATGGGAATCGCGCGGAATTCTAGTTGTTTGGTCGAAAAATTCAAAAAATGAGGAACGAGCATGGCGGAGTGGTTACTATGGTTCGTTAGGTAGTATTTGATGGCCCGGAAAATTTTTAGGCGATCGGGGTTCGGGGTTCCCGGGACCCCTTGGAAGGCGTGGGCTAAAGCACACAAAAATATGGAAATCGCGCGGAATTCTAGTTTTTTGGCTGAAAAACGCAAAAGACTAGGAACGATCATGGCGGGGCGGTGACTATGGTTCCTTAGTTCGTATTTTGATAGTCCGGAAAAGTTTTAGGCGATCCGGCTCCGGGGGCCCGACCCACTCGGAAGGCGTGGGCGATAGCACACAAAAATATGGAAATCGGGCGGAATTCTAGTTTTTTGGCCAAAAAAGGCAAAAAATGAGGAACGATCATGACGAGGCGGTGACTATGGTTCCTTAGGTCCTAATTGATGGCCCAAAAAGTTTTTAGGCGATCCGAGTCCGGCGGCCCGGCCCACTCGGAAGGCGTGGGCAATAGCACACAAAAATATGGTAATCGAGCGAAATTCTAGTTTTTTGGCCGAAAAACGCAATAAATGAGGAACGATCATGGCGGGGCAGTGACTATGATTCCTTAGGTCATATTTGATATCCCGGAATATTATAGGCGATCGGGGTCCACGGCTCCCGGGACCACTCGGATGGCGTAAGCTATAGCACACGAAAATATGCAAATCGCGCGGAGTTCTAGTTTTTTGGCCGAAAAATGCAAAGCATTTGGAACGATCATGGTGGGGCGGTGACTATGGTACCTTAGGTCGTATTTGATAGTCCGGAAAAATTTTAGGCGATCGGGGTCCGCTGCTCCCCGGACCACTTGGAAGGCGTGGGTATAGCACACGAAAATATGGGAATCGGGAGTAATTCTTGTTTTTTGGCCGAAAAATGCAAAAAATGAGAAACGATGATGGCGGGGCGGTTACTATGGTTCCTTAGGTCGTATTTGATGGCCCGGAAAAATTTTAGGCGATCGGGGTCCGGGGGTCCTGGAACCACTTGGAAGGGTGGGCAATAATATCACACAAAAATATTGTAATCGGGCGGAATTCTAGTTTTTTGGCCGAAAAACGCAACAAATGAAGAATGATCATGGCTGGGAGGTGACTATGGTTCCTTTGGTCTTATTTGATAGTCCGGAAAAATATTAGGCGATAGGGTTCCGGAGCTCCCGGGACCACTCGGAAGGCGTGGGCTATAACACACAAAAATATGGGAATCGCGCGCAATTCTAGTTGTTTGGCCGAAAAACGCAAAAAATGAGGAACGATCATGGCGGGGCGGATACTATGGTTCCTTAGGTCGTATTTGATAGTACGGAAAAATTTTAGGCGATAGCGGTCAGGAGGTCCCGGGACCACTCGGAAGGCGTGGGCTATAACACACAAAAATATGGGAATCGCGCGGAATTCTAGTTGTTTGGTCGAAAAATACAAAAAATGAGGAACGAGCATGGCGGAGTGGTTACTATGGTTCCTTAGGTAGTATTTGATGGCCCGGAAAATTTTTAGACGATCGGGGTTCGGGGTTCCCGGGACCCCTTGGAAGGCGTGGGCTAAAGCACACGAAAATATGGAAATCGCGCGGAATTCTAGTTTTTTGGCTGAAAAACGCAAAAGACTAGGAACGATCATGGAGGGGCGGTGACTATGGTTCCTTAGTTCGTATTTGATAGTCCGGAAAAGTTTTAGGCGATCCGGCTCCGGGGGCCCGACCCACTCGGAAGGCGTGGGCGATAGCACACAAAAATATGGAAATCGGGCAGAATTCTAGTTTTTTGGCCAAAAAAGCAAAAAATGAGGAACGATCATGACGAGGCGGTGACTATGGTTCCTTAGGTCCTAATTGATGGCCCGAAAATTTTTTAGGCGATCCGAGTCCGGCGGCCCGGACCACTCGGAAGGCGTGGGCAATAGCACACAAAAATATGGTAATCGAGCGAAATTCTAGTTTTTTGGCCGAAAAATGCAATAAATGAGGAACGATCATGGCGGGGCGGTGACTATGATTCCTTAGGTCGTGTTTGATATCCCGGAATATTTTAGGCGATCGGGGTCCACGGCTCCCGGGACCACTCGGATGGCGTAAGCTATAGCACACGAAAATATGCAAATCGCGCGGAGTTCTAGTTTTTGGCCAAAAAATGCAAAGCATTTGGAACGATCATGGTGGGGCGGTGACTATGGTACCTTAGGTCGTATTTGATAGTCCGGAAAAATTTTAGGCGATCGGGGTGCGCTGCTCCCCGGACCACTTGGAAGGCGTGGGTATAGCACACGATAATATGGGAATCGGGTGTAATTCTAGTTTTTTGGCCGAAAAATGCAAAAAATGAGAAACGATGATGGCGGGGCGGTTACTATGGTTCCTTAGGTCGTATTTGACGGCCCGGAAAAATTTTAGGCGATCGGGGTCCGGGGGTCCCGAAACTACTTGGAAGGGTGGGCAATAATATCACACAAAAATAATTTAATCAGGCGGAATTCTAGTTTTTTGGCCGAAAAACGCAACAAATGAGGAATGATCATGGCTGGGAGGTGACTATGGTTCCTTTGGTCTTATTTGATAGTCCGGAAAAATATTAGGCGATAGAGGGTCCGGAGCTCCCGGGACCACTCGGAAGGCGTGGGCTATAACACACAAAAATATGTGAATTGCGCGCAATTCTAGTTGTTTGGCCGAAAAACGCAAACAATGAGGAACGATCATGGCGGGGCGGATACTATGGTTCCTTAGGTCGTATTTGATAGTCCGGAAAAATTTTAGGCGATAGGGATCAGGTGGTCCCGGGACCACTCGGAAGGCGTGGGCTATAACACACAAAAATATGGGAATCGTGCGGAATTCTAGTTGTTTGGTCGAAAAATGCAAAAAATGAGGAACGATCATGGCGGAGTGGTTACTATGGTTCCTTAGGTCGTATTTGATGGCCCGGAAAATTTTTAGGCGATCGGGGTTCGGGGTTCCCGGGACCCCTTGGAAGGCGTGGGCTAAAGCACACGAAAATATGGAAATCGCGCGGAATTCTAGTTTTTTGGCTGAAAAACACAAAAGACTAGGAACGATCATGGCGGGGCGGTGACTATGGTTCCTTAGATCGTATTTGATAGTCCAGAAAATTTTTAGGCGATACGGCTCCGGGGGGCCCGACCCACTCGGAAGGCGTGGGCGATAGCACACAAAAATATGGAAATCGGGCGGAATTCTAGTTTTTTGGCCAAAAAAGGCAAAAAATGAGGAACGTTCATGACGAGGCGGTGACTATGGTTCCTTAGGTCCTAATTGATGGCCCAAAAATTTTTTAGGCGATCCGAGTCCGGCGGCCCGGCCCACTCGGAAGGCGTGGGTAATAGCACACAAAAATATGGTAATCGAGCGGAATTCTAGTTTTTTGGCCGAAAAACGCAATAAATGAGGAACGATCATGGCGGGGCGGTGACAATGATTCCTTAGGTCGTGTTTGATATCCCGGAATATTTTAGGCGATCGGGGTCCACGGCTCCCGAGACCACTCGGATGGCGTAAGCTATAGCACACGAAAATATGCAAATCGCGCGGAGTTCTAGTTTTTTGGCCGAAAAATGCAAAGCATTTGGAACGATAATGGTGGGGCGGTGACTATGGTACCTTAGGTCGTATTTGATAGTCCGGAAAAGTTTTAGGCGATCGGGGTCCGCTGCTCCCCGGACCACTTGGAAGGCGTGGGTATAGCACACGATAATATGGGAATCGGGTGTAATTCTAGTTTTTTGGCCGAAAAATGCAAAAAATGAGAAACGATGATGGCGGGGCGGTTACTATGGTTCCTTAGGTCGTATTTGACGGCCCGGAAAAATTTTAGGCGATCGGGGTCCGGGGGTCCCGGAACTACTTGGAAGGGTGGGCAATAATATCACACAAAAATAATTTAATCAGGCGGAATTCTAGTTTTTTGGCCGAAAAACGCAACAAATGAGGAATGATCATGGCTGGGAGGTGACTATGGTTCCTTTGGTCTTATTTGATAGTCCGGAAAAATATTAGGCGATAGGGGTCCGGAGCTCCCGGGACCACTCGGAAGGCGTGGGCTATAACACACAAAAATATGGGAATTGCGCGCAATTCTAGTTGTTTGGCCGAAAAATGCAAAAAATGAGGAACGATCATGGCGGGGCGGATACTATGGTTCCTTAGGTCGTATTTGATAGTACGGAAAAATTTTAGGCGATAGGGATCAGGTGGTCCCGGGACCACTCGGAAGGCGTGGGCTATAACACACAAAAATATGGGAATCGCGCGGAATTCTAGTTGTTTGGTCGAAAAATGCAAAAAATGAGGAACGATCATGGCGGAGTGGTTACTATGGTTCCTTAGGTAGTATTTGATGGCCCGGAAAATTTTTAGGCGATCGGGGTTCGGGGTTCCCGGGACCCCTTGGAAGGCGTGGGCTAAAGCACACGAAAATATGGAAATCGCGCGGAATTCTAGTTTTTTGGCTGAAAAACGCAAAAGACTAGGAACGATCATGGCGGGGCGGTGACTATGGTTCCTTAGTTCGTATTTGATAGTCCGGAAAAGTTTTAGGCGATCCGGCTCCGGGGGCCCGACCCACTCGGAAGGCGTGGGCGATAGCACACAAAAATATGGAAATCGGGCGGAATTCTAGTTTTTTGGCCAAAAAAGCAAAAAATGAGGAACGATCATGACGAGGCGGTGACTATGGTTCCTTAGGTCCTAATTGATGGCCCAAAAAATTTTTAGGCGATCCGAGTCCGGCGGCCCGGCCCACTCGGAAGGCGTGGGTAATAGCACACAAAAATATGGTAATCGAGCGGAATTCTAGTTTTTTGGCCGAAAAACGCAATAAATGAGGAACGATCATGGCGGGGCGGTGACAATGATTCCTTAGGTCATGTTTGATATCCCGGAATATTTTAGGCGATCGGGGTCCACGGCTCCCGAGACCACTCGGATGGCGTAAGCTATAGCACACGAAAATATGCAAATCGCGCGGAGTTCTAGTTTTTTGGCCGAAAAATGCAAAGCATTTGGAACGATAATGGTGGGGCGGTGACTATGGTACCTTAGGTCGTATTTGATAGTCCGGAAAAATTTTAGGCGATCGGGGTCCGCTGCTCCCCGGACCACTTGGAAGGCGTGGGTATAGCACACGAAAATATGGGAATCGGGAGTAATTCTAGTTTTTTGGCCGAAAAATGCAAAAAATGAGAAACGATGATGGCGGGGCGGTTACTATGGTTCCTTAGGTCTTATTTGACGGCCCGGAAAAATTTTAGGCGATCGGGGTCCGGGGGTCCCGGAACCACTTGGAAGGGTGGGCAATAATATCACCCAAAAATATTGTAATCGGGCGGAATTCTAGTTTTTTGGCCGAAAAACGCGACAAATGAGGATTGATGATGGCGGGGCGGTTACTATGGTTCCTTAGGTCGTATTTGATGGCCCGGAAAAATTTTAGGCGATCGGGGTCCGGGGGTCCCGGAACCACTTGGAAGGGTGGGCAATAGCACACAAAAATATTGTAATCGGGCGGAATTCTAGTTTTTTGGCCGAAAAACGCAACAAATGAGGAATGATCATGGCTGGGCGGTGACTATGGTTCCTTTGGTCTTATTTGATAGTCCGGAAAAATATTAGGCGATAGGGGTCCGGAGGTCCCGGGACCACTCGGAAGGCGTGGGCTATAACACACAAAAATATGGGAATCGCGCGGAATTCTAGTTGTTTGGTCGAAAAACGCAAAAAATGAGGAACGATCATGGCGGGGTGGTTACTATGGTTCCTTAGGTCGTATTTGATGGCCCGGAAAATTTTTAAGCACTCGGGGTTCGGGGTTCCCGGGACCCCTTGGAAGGCATGGGCTAAAGCACACGAAAATATGGAAATCCCGCGGAATTCTAGTTTTTTGGCTGAAAAACGCAAAAGACTAGGAACGATCATGGCGGGGCGGTGACTATGGTTCCTTAGGTCGTATTTGATAGTCCGGAAAAATTTTAGGCGATCCGGCTCCGGGGGGCCCGACCCAGTCGGAAGGCGTGGGCGATAGCACACAAAAATATGGGAATCGGGCGGAATTCTAGTTTTTTGGCCAAAAAATGCAAAAAACGAGGAACGATCACGGCGAGGCAGTGACTATGGTTCCTTAGGTCCTAATTGATGGCCCGAAATTTTTTTAGGCGATTCGAGTCCGGCGGCCCGGCCCACTCGGAAGGCGTGGGCAATAGCACACAAAAATATGGTAATCGAGCGGAATTCTAGTTTTTTGGCCGAAAAAAGCAATAAATGAGGAACGATCATGGCGGGGCGGTGACTATGGTTCCTTAGGTCGTATTTGATGGCCCGGAAAATTTTAGGCGATCGGGGTTCACGGCTCCCGGGACCACTCGGAAGGCGTAAGCTATAGCACACGAAAATATGCAAATCGCGCGGAGTTCTAGTTTTTTGGCCGAAAAATGCAAAGCATTTGGAACGATCATGGTGGGGCGGTGACTATGGTACCTTAGGTCGTATTTGATAGTCCGGAAAATTTTTAGGCGATCGGGGTCTGCGGCTCCCCGGACCGCTTGGAAGGCGTGGGTATAGCACACGAAAATATGGGAATCGGGCGTAATTCTAGTTTTTTGGCCGAAAAATGCAAAAAATGAGAAACGATGATGGCGGGGCGGTTACTATGGTTCCCTAGGTCGTATTTGACGGCCCGGAAAAATTTTAGGCGATCGTGGTCCGGGGGTCCCGGAACCACTTGGATGGGTGGGCAATAGCACACAAAAATATTGTAATCGGGCGGAATTCTAGTTTTTTGGCCGAAAAACGCAACAAATGAGGAATGATCATGGCTGGGCGGTGACTATGGTTCCTTTGGTCTTATTTGATAGTCCGAAAAAATATTAGGCGATAGGGGTCCGGAGGTCCCGGGACCACTCGGAAGGCGTGGGCTATAACACACAAAAATATGGGAATCGCGCGGAATTCTAGTTGTTTGGCCGAAAAATGCAATAAATGAGGAACGATCATGGCGGGGTGGTTACTATGGTTCCTTAGGTCGTATTTGATGGACCGAAAAATTTTTAGGCTATCGGGGTTCGGGGTTCCCGGGACCCCTTGGAAGGCGTGGGCTAAAGCACACAAAAATATGGAAATCGCGCGGAATTCTAGTTGTTTGTCCGAAAAATGCAAAAAATGAGGAACGATCATGGCGGGGTGGTTACTATGGTTCCTTAGGTCGTATTTGATGGCCCGGAAAATATTTAGGCGATCGGGGTTCAGTGTTCCCGGGACCCCTTGGAAGGCGTGGGCTAAAGCACACGAAAATATGGAAATCGCGCGGAATTCAAGTTTTTTGGTTGAAAAACGCAAAAGACTCGGAACGATCATGGAGGGGCGGTGACTATGGTTCCTTAGGTCGTATTTGATAGCCCGAAAATTTTTTAGGCGATCCGTCTCCGGGGGGCCCGACCCACTCGGAAGGCGTGGGCGATAGCACGCAAAAATATGGGAATCGGGCGGAATTCTAGTTTTTTGGGCAAAAAATGCAAAAAATGAGGAACGATCACGGCGAGGCAGTGACTATGGTTCCTTAGGTCCTAATTGATGGCCTGAAATTTTTTTAGGCGATCCGAGTCCGGCGGCCCGGCCAACTCGGAAGGCATGGGCAATAGCACACAAAAATATGGTAATCGAGCGGAATTCTAGTTTTTTGGCCGAAAAACGCAATAAATGAGGAACGATCATGGTGGGGCAGTGACTATGATTCCTTAGGTCGTATTTGATATCCCGGAAAATTTTAGGCGATCGGGGTCCACGGCTCCCGGGACCACTCGGAAGGCGTAAGCTATAGCACACGAAAATATGCAAATCGCGCGGAGTTCTAGTTTTTTGGCCGAAAAATGCATAGCATTTGGAACGATCATGGTGGGGCGGTGACTATGGTACCTTAGGTCGTATTTGATAGTCCGGAAAAATTTTAGGCGATCGGGGTCCGCGGCTCCCCGGACCACTTGGAAGGCGAGGGTATAGCACACGAAAATATGGGAATCGGGCGTAATTCTAGTTTTTTGGCCGAAAAATGCAAAAAGTGAGAAACGATGATGGCGGGGCGGTTACTATGGTTCCTTAGGTCGTATTGGACGGCCCGGAAAATTTTTAGGCGATCGGGGTCCGGGGGTCCCGGAACCACTTGGAAGGGTGGGCAATAATATCACACAAAAATATTGTAATCGGGCGGAATTCTAGTTTTTTGGCCGAAAAATGCAACAAATGAGGAATGATCATGGCTGGGCGGTGACTATGGTTCCTTTGGTCTTATTTGATAGTCCAGAAAAATATTAGGCGATAGGGGTCCGGAGGTCCTGGGACCACTCGGAAGGCGTGGGCAATAACACAAAAAAATATGGGAATCTCGCGGAATTCTAGTTGTTTGGCCGAAAAACGCAAAAAATGAGGAACGATCATGGCGGGGCGATGACTATGGTTCCTTTGGTCTTATTTGATAGTTCGGAAAAATATTAGACGATAGGGGTCCCGAGGTCCCGGGACCACTCGGAAGGCGTGGGCTATAACACACAAAAATATGGGAATCGCGCGGAATTCTAGTTGTTTGGCCGAAAAATGCAAAAAATGAGGAACGATCATGGCGGGGCGGATACTATGGTTCCTTAGGTCGTATTTGATAGTCCGGAAAAATTTTAGGTGATAGGGGTCAGGAGGTCCCGGGACCACTCGGAAGGCGTGGGCTATAACACACAAAAATATGGGAATCGCGCGAAATTCTAGTTGTTTGGCCGAAAAACGCAAAAAATGAGGAACGATCATGGCGGGGCGGATACTATGGTTCCTTAGGTCATATTTGATAGTCCGAAAAAATTTTAGGCGATAGGGGTCAGGGGGGCCCGACCCACTCGGAAGGCGTGGGCGATAGCAAACAAAAATATGGGAATCGGGCGGAATTCTAGTTTTTTGGGCAAAAAATGCAAAAAATGAGGAACGATCACGGCGAGGCGGTGACTATGGTTCCTTAGGTCCTAATTGATGGCCTGAAATTTTTTTAGGCGATCCGAGTCCGGCGGCCCGGCCAACTCGGAAGGCGTGGGCAATAGCACACAAAAATATGGTAATCGAGCGGAATTCTAGTTTTTTGGCCGAAAAACGCAATAAATGAGGAACGATCATGGTGGGGCAGTGACTATGATTCCTTAGGTCGTATTTGATATCCCGGAAAATTTTAGGCGATCGGGGTCCACGGCTCCCGGGACCACTCGGAAGGCGTAAGCTATAGCACACGAAAATATGCAAATCGCGCGGAGTTCTAGTTTTTTGGCCGAAAAATGCAAAGCATTTGGAACGATCATGGTGGGGCGGTGACTATGGTACCTTAGGTCGTATTTGATAGTCCGGAAAAATTTTAGGCGATCGGGGTCCGCGGCTCCCCGGACCATTTGGAAGGCGAGGGTATAGCACACGAAAATATGGGAATCGGGCGTAATTCTAGTTTTTTGGCCGAAAAATGCAAAAAATGAGAAACGATGATGGCGGGGCGGTTACTATGGTTCCTTAGGTCGTATTGGACGGCCCGGAAAAATTTTAGGCGATCGGGGTCCGGGGGTCCCGGAACCACTTGGAAGGGTGGGCAATAATATCACACAAAAATATTGTAATCGGACGAAATTCTAGTTTTTTGGCAGAAAAACGCAACAAATGAGGAATGATCATGGCTGGGCGGTGACTATGGTTCCTTTGGTCTTATTTGATAGTCCAGAAAAATATTAGGCGATAGGGGTCAGGAGGTCTTGGGACCACTCGGAAGGCGTGGGCTATAACACACAAACATATGGGAATCTCGCGGAATTCTAGTTGTTTGGCCGAAAAACGCAAAAAATGAGGAACGATCAAGGCGGGGCAGATACTATGGTTCCTTAGGTCGTATTTGATAGTCCAGAAAAATTTTAGGTGATAGGGGTCAGGAGGTCCCGGGACCACTCGGAAGGCGTGGGCTATAACACACAAAAATATGGGAATCGCGCGGAATTCTAGTTGTTTGTCCGAAAAATGCAAAACATGAGGAACGATTATGGCGGGGTGGTTACTATGGTTCCTTAAGTCGTATTTGATGGCCCGGACAATTTTTAGGCGATCGGGGTTTGGGGTTCCCGGGGCCCCTTGGAAGGCGTGGGCTAAAGCACACGAAAATATGGAAATCGCGCGGAATTCTAGTTTTTTGGCTGAAAAACGCAAAAGACTAGGAACGATCATGGCGGGGCGGTGACTATGGTTCCTTAGGTCTTATTTGATAGTCCGTAAAATTTTTAGGCGATCCGGCTCCGGGGGGCCCGACCCACTCGGAAGGCGTGGGCGATAGCACACAAAAATATGGGAATCAGGCGGAATTCTAGTGTTTTGGCCAAAAAATGCAAAAAATGAGGAACGATCCTGGGGAGGTGGTGAATATGGTTCCTTAGGTCCTAATTGATGGCCCAAAAAATTTTTAGGCGATCCGAGTCCGGCGGCCCGGCCCACTCGGAAGGCGTGGGCAATAGCACACAAAAATATGGTAATCGAGCGGAATTCTAGTTTTTTGGCCGAAAAACGCAATAAATGAGGAACGATCATGGCGGGGCGGTGACTATGATTCCTTAGGTCGTATTTGATATCCCGGATAATTTTAGGCGATCGGGGTCCACGGCTCCCGGGACCACTCGGAAGGCGTAAGCTATAGCACACGAAAATATGCAAATCGCGCGGAGTTCTAGTTTTTTGGCCGAAAAATGCAAAGCATTTGGAACGATCATGGTGGGGCGGTGACTATGGTACCTTAGGTCGTATTTGATAGTCCGGAAAAATTTTAGGCGATCGGGGTCCGCGGCTCCCCGGACCACTTGGAAGGCGTGGGTATAGCACACGAAAATATGGGAATCGGGCGTAGTTCTAGTTTTTTGGCCGAAAAATGCAAAGCATTTGGAACGATCATGGTGGGGCGGTGACTATGGTACCTTAGGTTGTATTTGATAGTTCGGAAAAATTTTAGGCGATCGGGGTCCGCGGCTCCCCGGACCACTTGGAAGGCGTGGGTATAGCACACGAAAATATGGGAATCGGGCGTAATTCTAGTTTTTTGGCCGAAAAATGCAAAAAATGAGAAACGATGATGGCGGAGCGGTTACTATGGTTCCTTAGGTCGTATTTGACGGCCCGAAAAAATTTTAGGCGATCGGGGTCCGGGGGTCCCGGAACCACTTGGAAGGGTGGACAATAATATCACACAAAAATATTGTAATCGGGCGGAATTCTAGTTTTTTGGCCGAAAAACGCAATAAATGAGGAACGATCATGGCGGGGCGGTGACTATGATTCCTTAGGTCGTATTTGATATCCCGGATAATTTTAGGCGATCGGGGTCCACGGCTCCCGGGACCACTCGGAAGGCGTAAGCTATAGCACACGAAAATATGCAAATCGCGCGGAGTTCTAGTTTTTTGGCCGAAAAATGCAAAGCATTTGGAATAATCATGGCGGCGCAGTGACTATGGTTCCTTAGGTCGTATTTGATGGCCCGGAAAATTTTAGGCGATCGGGGTCCACGGCTCCCGGGACCACTCGGAAGGCGTAAGCTATAACACACTAAAATATGCAAATCGCGCGGAGTTCTAGTTTTTTGGCCGAAAAATGCAAAGCATTTGGAACGATCATGGTGGGGCGGTGACTATGGTACCTTAGGTTGTATTTGATAGTTCGGAAAAATTTTAGGCGATCGGGGTCCGCGGCTCCCCGGACCACTTGGAAGGCGTGGGTATAGCACACGAAAATATGGGAATCGGGCGTAATTCTAGTTTTTTGGCCGAAAAATGCAAAAAATGAGAAACGATGATGGCGGAGCGGTTACTATGGTTCCTTAGGTCGTATTTGACGGCCCGGAAAAATTTTAGGCGATCGGGGTCCGGGGGTCCCGGAACCACTTGGAAGGGTGGACAATAATATCACACAAAAATATTGTAATCGGGCGGAATTCTAGTTTTTTGGCCTAAAAACGCAACAAATGAGGAATGATCATGGCTGGGCGGTGACTATGGTTCCTTTGGTCTTATTTGAGAGTCTGGAAAAATATTAGGCGAGAGGGGTCCGGAGGTCCCGGGACCACTCGGAAGGCGTGGGCTATAACACACAAAAATATGGGAATCGCGCGGAATTCTAGTTGTTTGTCCAAAAAATTCAAAAAATGAGGAACGATCATGGCGGGGTGGTTACTATGGTTCCTTAGGTCGTATTTGATGGCCCGGAAAATATTTAGGCGATCGGGGCTCGGGGTTCCCGGGACCCCTTGGAAGGCGTGGGCTAAAGCACACGAAAATATGGAAATCGCGCGGAATTCTAGTTTTTTGGTTGAAAAATGCAAAAGACTCGGAACGATCATGGAGGGGCGGTGACTATGGTTCCTTAGGTCATATTTGATAGTCCGGAAAATTTTTAGGCGATCCGGCTCCGGGGGGCCCGACCCTCTAGGAAGGCGTGGGCGATAGCACACAAAAATATGGAAATCGGGCGGAATTCTAGTTTTTTGGCCAAAAAATACAAAAAATGAGGAACGATCATGGCGAGGCGGTGACTATGGTTCCTTAGGTCCTAATTGATGGCCTTAAATGTTTTTAGGCGATCCGAGTCCGGCGGCCCGGCCCACTCGGAAGGCGTGGGCAATAGCACACAAAAATATGGTAATCGAGCGGAATTCTAGTTTTTTGGCCGAAAAAAGCAATAAATGAGGAACGATCATGGCGGGGCGGTGACTATGGTTCCTTAGGTCGTATTTGATGGCCCGGAAAATATTTAGGCGATCGGGGCTCAGGGTTCTCGGGACCCCTTGGAAGGCGTGGGCTAAAGCACACGAAAATATGGAAATCCCGCGGAATTCTAGTTTTTGGCTGAAAAACGCAAAAGACTAGGAACGATCATGGCGGGGCGGTGACTATGGTTCCTTAGGTCGTATTTGATAGTCCGGAAAATATTTAGGCGATCCGGCTCCGGGGCGCCCGACCCAGTCGGAATGCGTGGGCGATAGCACACAAAAATATGGGAATCGGGCGGAATTCTAGTTTTTTGGCCAAAAAATGCAAAAAACGAGGAACGATCACGGCGAGGCAGTGACTATGGTTCCTTAGGTCCTAATTGATGGCCCGAAATTTTTTTAGGCGATTCGAGTCCGGCGGCCCGGCCCACTCGGAAGGCGTGGGCAATAGCACACAAAAATATGGTAATCGAGCGGAATTCTAGTTTTTTGGCCGAAAAAAGCAATAAATGAGGAACGATCATGGCGGGGCGGTGACTATGGTTCCTTAGGTCGTATTTGATGGCCTGGAAAATTTTAGGCGATCGGGGTTCACGGCTCCCAGGACCACTCGGAAGGCGTAAGCTATAGCACACGAAAATATGCAAATCGCGCGGAGTTCTAGTTTTTTGGCCGAAAAATGCAAAGCATTTGGAACGATCATGGTGGGGCGGTGACTATGGTACCTTAGGTCATATTTGATAGTCCGGAAAATTTTTAGGCGATCGGGGTCTGCGGCTCCCCGGACCGCTTGGAAGGCGTGGGTATAGCACACGAAAATATGGGAATCGGGCGTAATTCTTGTTTTTTGGCCGAAAAATGCAAAAAATGAGAAACGATGATGGCGGGGCGGTTACTATGGTTCCCTAGGTCGTATTTGACGGCCCGGAAAAATTTTAGGCGATCGTGGTCCGGGGGTCCCGGAACCACTTGGATGGGTGGGCAATAGCACACAAAAATATTGTAATCGGGCGGAATTCTAGTTTTTTGGCCGAAAAACGCAACAAATGAGGAATGATCTTGGCTGGGCGGTGACTATGGTTCCTTTGGTCTTATTTGATAGTCCGAAAAAATATTAGGCGATAGGGGTCCGGAGGTCCCGGGACCACTCGGAAGGCGTGGGCTATAACACACAAAAATATGGGAATCGCGCGAAATTCTAGTTGTTTGGCCGAAAAACGCAATAAATGAGGAACGATCATGGCGGGGTGGTTACTATGGTTCCTTAGGTCGTATTTGATGGCCCGAAATTGTTTTAGGCGATCGGGGTTCGGCATTCCCGGGACCCCTTGGAAGGCGTGGGGTAAAGCACACGAAAATATGGAAATCCCGCGGAATTCTAGTTTTTTTGCTGAAAAACGCAAAAGACTAGGAACGATCATGGCGGGGCGGTGATTATGGTTCCTTAGGTCGTATTTGATAGTCCGGAAAAATTTTAGGCGATCCCGCTCCGGGGGGCCCGGCCCATTCGGAAGGCGTGGGCGATGGCACACAAAAATATGGGAATCGGGCGGAATTCTAGTCTTTTGGCCAAAAAATGCAAAAAATAAGGAACGATCACGGCGAGGCGGTGACTATGGTTCCTTAGGTCCTAATTGATGGCCCGAATTTTTTTTAGGCGATTCGAATCCGGCGGCCCGGCCCACTCGGAAGGCGTGGGTAATAGCACACAAAAATATGGTAATCGAGCGGAATTCTACTTTTTTGGCCGAAAAAAGCAATAAATGAGGAACGATCATGGCGGGGCGGTGACTATGGTTCCTTAGGTCGTATTTGATGGCCCGGAAAATTTTAGGCGATCGGGGTCCACGGCTCCCGGGACCACTCGGAAGGCGTAAGCTTTAGCACACGAAAATATGCAAATCGCGCGGAGTTCTAGTTTTTTGGCCGAAAAATGCAAAGCATTTGGAACGATCATGGTGGGGCGGTGACTATGGTACCTTAGGTCGTATTTGATTGTCCGGAAAATTTTTAGGTGATCGGGGTCTGCGGCTCCCCGGATCGCTTGGAAGGCGTGGGTATAGCACACGAAAATATGGGAATCGGGCGTAATTCTAGTTTTTTGGCCGAAAAATGCAAAAAATGAGAAACGATGATAGCGGGGCGGTTACTATGTTTCCTTAGGTCGTATTTGACGGCCCGAAAAAATTTTAGGCGATCGTGGTCCGGGGGTCGCGGAACCACTTGGAAGGGTGGGCAATAGCACACAAAAATATTGTAATCGGGCGGAATTCTAGTTTTTTGGCCGAAAAACGCAACAAATGAGGAATGATCATGGCTGGGCGGTGACTATGGTTCCTTTAGTCTTATTTGATAGTCCGGAAAAATATTAGGCGATAGGGGTCCGGAGGTCCCGGGACCACTCGGAAGGCGTGGGCTATAACACACAAAAATATGGGAATCGCGCGGAATTCTAGTTGTTTGGTCAAAAAACGCAAAAAATGAGGAACGATCATGGCGGGGTGGTTACTATGGTTCCTTAGGTCGTATTTGATGGCCCGGAAAATATTTAGGCGATCAGGGTTCGGGGTTCCCGGGACCCCTTGGAAGGCGTGGGCTCAAGCACACGAAAATATGGAAATCGCGCGGAATTCTAGTTTTTTGGCTGAAAAATGCAAAAGACTAGAAACGATCATGGCGGGGCGGTGACTATTGGTTCCTTAGGTCGTATTTGATAGTCCGAAAAATTTTTAGGCGATCCGGCTCCGGGGGGCCCGACCCACTCGGAAGGCATGGGCGATAACACACAAAAATATGAGAATCGGGCGAAATTCTAGTTTTTTGGCCAAAAAATGCAAAAAATGAGGAACGATCATGGCTAGGCGGTGACTATGGTTCCTTAGGTCCTAATTGATGGCACGGAAATATTTTAGGCTATCCGAGTCCGACGGCCCGGCCCACTCGGAAGGCGTGGGCAATAGCACACAAAAATATGATAATCGAGCGGAATTCTAGTTTTTTGGCCGAAAAATGCAATAAATGAGGAACGATCATGGCGGGGCGGTGACTATGGTTCCTTAGGTCGTATTTGATGGCCCGGAAAATTTTAGGCGATCGGGGTCCACGGCTCCCGGGAACACTCCGAAGGCGTAAGCTATAGCACATGAAAATATGCAAATCGCGCGGAGTTCTAGTTTTTTGGCCGAAAAATGCAAAGCATTTGGAACGATCATGGTGGGGCGGTGACTATGGTACCTTAGGTCGTATTTGATAGTTCGGAAAAATTTTAGGCAAACCGGGTCCGCGGCTCCCCGGACCACTTGGAAGGCGTGGGTATAGCACACGAAAATATGAGAATCGGGCGTAATTCTAGTTTTTTGGCCGAAAAATGCAAAAAATGAGAAACGATGATGGCGGGGCGGTTACTATGGTTCCTTAGGTCGTATTTAACGGCCCGAAAAAATTTTAGGCGATCGGGGTCCGGGGGTCCCGGAACCACTTGGAAGGGTTGGCAATAGCACACAAAAATATTGTAATCGGGCGGAATTCTAGTTTTTTGGCCGAAAAACGCAACAAATGAGGAATGATCATGGCTGGGCGGTGACTATGGTTCCTTTGGTCTTATTTGATAGTCCGGAAAAACATTAGGCGATAGGGGTCCGGAGGTCCCGGGACCACTCGGAATGCGTGGGCTATAACACACAAAAATATGGGAATCGCGCGAAATTCTAGTTGTTTGGCAGAAAAACGCAAAAAATGAGGAACGATCATGGCGGGCCGGATACTATGGTTCCTTAGGTCGTATTTGATAGTACGGAAAAATTTTAGGCGATAGGGGTCAGGAGGTCCCGGGACCACTCGGAAGGCGTGGGCTATAACACACAAAAATATAGGAATCGCGCGGAATTCTAGTTTTTTGGCTGAAAAACGCAAAAGATTAGAAACGATCATGGCGGAGCGGTGACTGTGGTTCCTTAGGTCGTATTTGATAGTCCGGAAAATTTTTAGGCGATCCGGCTCCGGGGGGTCCGACCCACTCGGAAGGCGTGGGCGATAGCACACAAAAATATGGGCCCAAAAAATTTTTAGGCGTTCCGAGTCCGGTGGCCCGGCCCACTCGGAAGGCGTGGGCAATAGCACACAAAAATGTAATTGAGCGGAATTCTAGTTTTTTGGCCGAAAAAATGCAACAAATGAGGAATGATCATGGATGGGTGATGACTATGGTTCCTTAGGTCGTATTTGATGGCCCGAAAAATTTTAGGCAATCGGGGTCCACAGCTCCCGGGACCACTCGGAAGGCGTGAGCTATAGCACACGAAAATATGCAAATCGCGCGGAGTTCTAGTTTTTTGGCCGAAAAATGCAAAGCATTTGGAACGATCATGGTGGGGCGGTGACTATGGTACCTTAGGTCGTATTTGATAGTCCGGAAAAATTTTAGGTGATCGGTGTCCGCGGCTCCCCGGACCACTTGGAAGGCGTGGGTATAGCACACGAAAATATGGGAATCGGGCGTAATTCTAGTTTTTTGGCCAAAAAATGCAAAAAATGAGAAACGATGATGGCGGGGCGGTTACTATGGTTCCTTAGGTCGTATTTGACGGCCCGGAAAAATTTTAGGCGATCAGGGTCCGGGGGTCCCGGAACCACTTGGAAGGGTGGGCAATAGCACACAAAAATATTGTAATCGGGCGGAATTCTAGTTTTTTGGCCGAAAAACGCAACAAATGAGGAATGATCATGGCTGGGCGATGACTATGGTTCCTTTGGTCTTATTTGATAGTCTGGATAAATATTAGGCGATAGGGGTCCGGAGGTCCCGGGACCACTCGGAAGGCATGGGCTATAACACACAAAAATATGGGAATCGCGCGGAATTCTAGTTGTTTGGCCAAAAAATTCAAAAAATGAGGAACGATCATGGCGGGCCGGATACTATGGTTCCTTAGGTCGTATTTGATAGTACGGAAAAATTTTAGGCGATAGGGGTCAGGAGGTCCCGGGACCACTCGGAAGGCATGGGCTATAACACACAAAAATATAGGAATCGCGCGGAATTCTAGTTTTTTGGCTGAAAAACGCAAAAGACTAGAAATGATCATGGCGGGGCGGTGACTATAGTTCCTTAGGTCGTATTTGATAGTCCGAAAAATTTTTAGGCGATCCAGCTCCGGGGGGCCCGACCCACTCGGAAGGCGTGGGCGATAGCACACAAAAATATGGGAATCGGGCGGAATACTAGTTTTTTGGCCAAAAAATGCACAAAATGAGGAACGATCATGGCGAGGCAGTGACTATGGTTCCTTAGGTCCTAATTGATAGCCTGAAAAATTTTTAGGCGATCCAAATCCGGTGGACGGCCCACTCGGAAGGCGTGGGCAATAGCACACAAAAATATGGTAATCGAGCGGAATTCTAGTTTTTTGGCCGAAAAATGCAATAAATGAGGAACGATCATGGCGGTGCGGTAACTATGGTTCCTTAGGTCGTATTTGATGGCCCGGAAAATTTTAGGAGATCGGGGTCCACGGCTCCCGGGACCACTCCGAAGGCGTAAGCTATAGCACATGAAAATATGCAAATCGCGCGGAGTTCTAGTTTTTTGGCCGAAAAATGCAAAGCATTTGGAACGATAATGGTGGGGCGGTGACTATGGTACCTTAGGTCGTATTTGATAGTCCGGAAATGTTTTAACCAAACGGGGTCCGCGGCTCCCCGGATCACTTGGAAGGCGTGGGTATAGCACACGAAAATATGGGAATCGGGCGTACTTCTAGTTTTTTGGCCAAAAAATGCAAAAAATGAGAAACGATGATGGCGGGGCGGTTACTATGGTTCCTTAGGTCGTATTTGACGGCCCGAAAAAATTTTAGGCGATCGGGGTCCGGGGGTCCCGTAACCACTTGGAAGGGTGGGCAATAGCACACAAAAATATTGTAATCGGGCGGAATTCTAGTTTTTTGGCCGAAAAACGCAACGAATGAGGAATGATCATGGCTGGGCGGTGACTATGGTTCCTTTGGTCTTATTTGATAGTCCGGAAAAATATTAGGCGATAGGGGTCCGGAGGTCCCGGGACCACTCGGAAGGCGTGGGCTATAACACACAAAAATATGGGAATCGCGCGGAATTCTAGTTGTTTGGCCGAAAAACGCAAAAAATGAGGAACGATCATGGCGGGGCGGATACTATGGTTCCTTAGGTCGTATTTGATAGTCCGGAAAAATTTTAGGCGATAGGGGTCAGGAGGTCCCGGGACCACTCGGAAGGCGTGGGCTATAACACACAAAAATATAGGAATCGCGCGGAATTCTAGTTTTTTGGCTGAAAAACGCAAAAGACTAGAAACGATCATGGCGGGGCGGTGTCTATAGTTCCTTAGGTCATATTTGATAGTCCAGAAAATTTTTAGGCGATCCAGCTCCGGGGGGCCCGACCCACTCGGAAGGCGTGGGCGATAGCACACAAAAATATGGGAATCGGGCGGAATTCTAGTTTTTTGGCCAAAAAATGCAAAAAATGAGGAACGATCATGGCGAGGCGGTGACTATGGTTCCTTAGGTCCTAATTGATGGCCCGAAAATTTTTTAGGTGATCCGAATCCGGTGGCCCGGCCCACTCGGAAGGCGTGGGCAATAGCACACAAAAATATGGTAATCGAGCGGAATTCTAGATTTTTGGCCGAAAAACGCAATAAATGAGGAACTATCATGGCGGGGCGGTGACTATGGTTCCTTAGGTCGTATTTGATGGCCCGGAAAATTTTAGGAGATCGGGGTCCACGGCTACCGGGACCACTCCGAAGGCGTAAGCTATAGCACATGAAAATATGCAAATCGCGCGGAGTTCTAGTTTTTTGGCCGAAAAATGCAAAGCATTTGGAACGATAATGGTGGGGCGGTGACTATGGTACCTTAGGTCGTATTTGATAGTCCGGAAATGTTTTAACCAAACGGGGTCCGCGGCTCCCCGGATCACTTGGAAGGCGTGGGTATAGCACACGAAAATATGGGAATCGGGCGTACTTCTAGTTTTTTGGCCGAAAAATGCAAAAAATGAGAAACGATGATGGCGGGGCGGTTACTATGGTTCCTTAGGTCGTATTTGACGGCCCGAAAAAATTTTAGGCGATCGGGGTCCGGGGGTCCCGGAACCACTTGGAAGGGTGGGCAATAGCACACAAAAATATTGTAATCGGGCGGAATTCTAGTTTTTTGGCCGAAAAATGAAACAAATGAGGAATGATCATGGCTGGGCAGTGACTATGGTTCCTTTGGTCTTATTTGATAGTCCGGAAAAATATTAGGCGATAGGGGTCCGGAGGTCCCGCGACCACTCGGAAGGCGTGGGCTATAACACACAAAAATATGGGAATCGCACGGAATTCTAGTTGTTTGGTCGAAAAACGCAAAAAATGAGGAACGATCATGGCGGGGTGGTTACTATGGTTCCTTAGGTCGTATTTGACGGCCCGGAAATTTTTTAGGCGATCGGGGTTCAGGGTTCCCGGGACCCCTTGGAAGGCGTGGGCTAAAGCACACGAAAATATGGAAATCGCGCGGAATTCTAGTTTTTTGGTTGAAAAATGCAAAAGACTAGGAACGATCATGGCGGGGTGGTGACTATGGTTCCTTAGGTAGTATTTGATAGTCCGGAAAATTTTTAGGCGATCCAGCTCCGGGGGGCCCGACCCACTCGCAAGGCGTGGGCGATAGCACACGAAAATATGGGAATCGGGGGTAATTCTAGTTTTTTGGCCGAAAAATGCAAAAAATGAGAAACGATGATGGCGGGGCGGTTACTATGGTTCCTTAGGTCATATTTGACGGCCCGAAAAAATTTTAGGCGATCGGGGTCCGAGGGTCCCGGAACCACTTGGAAGGGTGGACAATAGCACACAACAATATTGTAATCGGGCGGAATTCTAGTTTTTTGGCCGAAAAAATGCAACAAATGAAGAATGATCATGGCTGGGCGGTGACTATGATTCCTTAGGTCGTATTTGATGGCCCGGAAAATTTTAGGCGATCGGGGTCCACAGCTCCCGGGACCACTCGGAAGGCGTAAGCTATAGCACACGAAAATATGCAAATCGCGCGGAGTTCTAGTTTTTTTGCCGAAAAATGCAAAGCATTTAGAATGATCATGGTGGGGCGGTGACTATGGAACCTTAGGTCGTATTTGATAGTCCGGAAAAATTTTAGGTGATCGGGGTCCGCGGCGCCCCGGACCACTTGGAAGGCGTGGGTATAGCACACGAAAATATGGGAATCGGGCATAATTCTAGTTTTTTGGCCGAAAAACGCAACATATGAGGAATGATCATGGCTGGGCGGTGACTATGGTTCCTTTGGTCTTATTTGATAGTCCGGAAAAATATTAGGCGATAGGAGGCCGGAGGTCCCGAGACCACTCGGAAGGCGTGGGCTATAACACACAAAAATATGGGAATCGCGCGGAATTCTAGTTGTTTGGTCGAAAAACGCCAAAAATGAGGAACGATCATGGAGGGGTTGTTACTATGGTTACTTAGGTCGTATTTGATGGCCCAGAAAATTTTTAGGCGATCGGGGTTCGGGGTTCCTAGGACCCCTTGGAAGGTGTGGGCTAAAGCACACGAAAATATAGAAATCACGCGGAATTCTAGTTTTTTTCGCTGAAAAATGCAAAAGACTAGGAACGATCATGGCGGGGCGGTGACTATGGTTTCTTAGGTCGTATTTGATAGTCCGGAAAATTTTTAGGCGATCGGGGTTCGGGGTTCCCGAGACCCCTTGGAAGGCGTGGGCTAAAGCACACTAAAATATGGAAATCGCGCGGAATTCTAGTTTTTTGGCTGAAAAAACGCAAAAGACTAGGAACGATCATGGCGGGGCGGTGACTATGGTTCCTTAGATCGTATTTGATAGTTTGGAAAATTTTTAGGTGATCCGGCTCCGGGGGGCTCGACCCACTCGGAAGGCGTGGGCGATAGCACACAAAAATATGGAAATCGGGCGGAATTCTAGTTTTTTGGCCAAAAAATGCAAAAAATAAGGAACGATCATGGCGAGGTAGTGACTATGGTTCCTTAGGTCCTAATTGATGGCCCGAAAACTTTTTAGGCGATTCGAGTCCGGCGGCCCGGCCCACTCGGAAGGCGCGGGCAATAGCACACAAAAATATGGTAATCGAGTGGAATTCTAGTTTTTTGGCCGAAAAACGCAATAAATGAGGAACGATCATGGCGGGCGGTGACTATGGTTCCTTAGGTCGTATTTGATGGCCCGGAAAAATTTAGGCGATCGGGGTCCACAGCTCCCGGGACCACTCGGAAGGCGTAAGCTATAGCACACGAAAATATGCAAATCGCGCGGAGTTCTAGTTTTTTGGCCGAAAAATGCAAAGCATTTGGAACGATCATGGTGGAGCAGTGACTATGGTACCTTAGGTCGTATTTGATAGTCCGAAAAAAATTTAGGCGATCGGGGTCCGCGGCTACCCGGACCATTTGGAAGGCGTGGGTATAGCACACGAAAATATGGGAATCTGGCGTAATTCTAGTTTTTTGGCCGAAAAATGCAAAAAATGAGAAACGTTGATGGCGGGGCGGTTACTATGGTTCCTTAGGTCGTATTTGACGGCCCGGAAAAATTTTAGGCGATCGGGGTCCGGGGGTCCCGAAACCACTTGGAAGGGTGGGCAATAGCACACAAAAATATTGTAATCGGGCGGAATTCTAGTTTTTGGACCGAAAAACGCAACAAATGAGGAATGATCATGGCTGGGCGGTGACTATGGTTCCTTCGGTCTTATTTAATAGTCTGGAAAAATATTAGGCGATAGGGGTCAGGAGGTCCCGGGACCACTCGGAAGGCGTGGGCTATAACACACAAAATATGGGAATCGTGCGGAATTCTAGTTGTTTGGCCGAAAAATGCAAAATATGAGGAACGATCATGGCGTGGTGGTTACTATGGTTCCTTAGGTCGTATTTGACGGCCCGGAAAAATTTTAGGCGATCGAGGTCCGGGAGTCCCGGAACCACTTGGAAGGGTGGGCAATAGCACACGAAAATATGGGAATCGGGCGGAATTCTAGTTTTTTGGCCGAAAAACGCAAAAAATAAGGAACGATCATGGCGGGGCGGATACTATGGTTCCTTGGGTCGTATTTGATTGCCCGAAAAAATTTTAGGCGATCGGGGTCCGCGGCTCTAGGGACCACTAGGAATGCGTGGGTATAGCACACGAAAATATGGGAATCGGATGAAATTCTAGATCTTTTTCAGTAACATGCAAAAAATGTGGAAAGATCTTGGCAGGGCGGTGACTATGGTTCCTTTGGTCGTATTTGATAGTCTGGAAAAATATTAGGCGATAGGGGTCCGGAGGTCCCGGGACCACTCGGAAGGCGTGGGCTATAACACACAAAAATATGGGAATCGCGCGGAATTCTAGTTGTTTGGCCGAAAAACGCAAAAAATGAGGAACGATCATGGTGGGGCGGATACTATGGTTCCTTAGGTCGTATTTGATAGTCTGGAAAAATTTTAGGCGATAGGGGTCAGGAGGTCCCGGGACCACTCGGAAGGCGTGGGCTACAACACACAAAAATATGGAAATCGCACGGAATTCTAGTTGTTTGGCCGAAAAATGCAAAAAATGAGGAACGATCATGGCGGGGCGGATACTATGGTTCCTTAGGTCGTATTTGATAGTCCGGAAAAATTTTAGGCGATAGGGGTTAGGAGGTCCCGGGACCACTCGGAAGGCGTGGGCTATAACACACAAAAATATGGGAATCGCGCGGAATTCTAGTTGTTTGGCCGAAAAACGCAAAAAATGAGGAACGATCATGGCGGGGCGGATACTATGGTTCCTTAGGTCGTAGTTTATAGTCCGGAAAAATTTTAGGCGATAGGGGTCAGGAGGTCCCGGGACCCCTTGGAAGGCATGGGCTAAAGCACACGAAAATATGGAAATTGCGGAATTCTAGTTGTTTGGCTGAAAAACGCAAAAAATGAGGAACGATCATGGCGGGGTGGTTACTATGGTTCCTTAGGTCGTATTTGATGGCCCGGAAAAGTTTTAGGCGATCGGGCTCCGGGGGCCCCGACCCACTCGGAAGGCGTGGGCGATAGCACACAAAAATATGGGAATCAGGCGGAATTCTAGTTTTTTGGCCAAAAAATGCAAAAAATGAGGAACGATCATGGCGAGGTGGTGACTGTGGTTCCTTAGGTCCTTATTGACGGCCCGAAAATATTTTAGGCGATCCGAGTCCGGCGGCCCGGCCCACACGGAAGGCGTGGGCAATAACACACAAAAATATGGTAATCTAGTAGAATTCTAGTTTTTTGGCCGAAAAACGCAATAAATGAGGAACGATCATGGCGGGGCGGTGACTATGGTTCCTTAGGTCGTATTTGATAGCCCGGAAAATTTTAGGCGATCGGGGTCCACGTCTCCCGGGACGACTCGGAAGGCGTAAGCTATAGCACACGAAAATATGCAAATCGCGCGGAGTTCTAGTTTTTTGGCCGAAAAATGCAAAGCATTTTGAATGATCATGGTGGGGCGATGACTATGGTACCTTAGGTCGTATTTGATAGTCCGGAAAATTTTTAGGCGATCGGGGTCCTCGGTAAACCGGACCACTTGGAAGGCGTGGGTATAGCACACGAAAATATGGGAATCGGGCGTAATTCTAGGTTTTTTGGCCGAAAAATGCAAAAAATGAGAAACGATGACGGCGGGGCGGTCACTATGGTTCCTTAGGTCGTATTTGACTGCCCGGAAAAATTTTAGGCGATCGGGGTCCGGGGGTCCCGGAACCACTTGGAAGGGTGGGCAATAGCACACAAAAATATTGTAATCGGGCGGAATTCTAGTTTTTGGCCGAAAAACGAAAGAATGAGGAATGATCGTGGCTGGGCGGTGACTATGGTTCCTTTGGTCTTATTTGATAGTCCGGAAAAATATTAGGCGATAGGGGTCCGGAGGTCCCGTTACCACTCGGAAGGCGTGGTCTATAACACACAAAAATATGGGAATCGCGCAGAATTCTAGTTGTTTGGCCGAAAAACGCAAACAATGAGGAACGATCATGGCGTGGCGGATAATATGGTTCCTTAGGTCGTATTTGATAGTCCGGAAAAATTTTAGGCGATAGGGGTTAGGAGGTCCCTGGACCACTCGGAAGGCGTGGGCTATAACACACAAAAATATGGGAATCGCGCGGAATTCTAGTTTTTTGGCTGAATAACACAAAAGACTAGGAACGATCATGGCGGGGCGGTGACTATGGTTCCTTAGGTCGTATTTGAAAGTCCGGAAAATTTTTAGGCGATCCGGCTCCGGGGGTCCCGACCCACTCGCAAGGCGTGGGCGATAGCACACAAAAATATGGGAATCGGACGGAATTCTAGTTTTTTGGCCAAAAAATGCAATAAATGAGGAACGATCATGGCGAGGCGGTGACTATGGTTACTTAGGTCCTAATTGATGGCCCGAAATCTTTTTAGGCGATCCGAGTCCGGCGGCCCGGCCCACTCGGAAGGTGTGGGCAATAGCACACAAAAATATGGTAATCGAGCAGAATTCTAGTTTTTTGGCCGAAAAACGCAATAAATGAGGAACGATCAGGGCGGGGCGGTGACTATGGTTCCTTAGGTCATTTTTGATGGCCCGGAAAATTTTAGGCGATCGGGGTCCACAGCTCCCGGGACCACTCGGAAGGCGTAAGCTATAGCACACGAAAATATGTAAATCGCGCGGAGTTCTAGTTTTTTGGCCGAAAAATGCAAAGCATTTGGAACGATCATGGTGGGGCGGTGACTATGGTACCTTAGGTCGTATTTGATAGTCCGGAAATATTTTAGGTGATCGGGGTCCGCGGCTCCCCGGACCACTTGGAAGGCGTGGGTATAGCACACGAAAATATGGGAATCGGGCGTAATTCTAGTTTTTTGGCCGAAAAATGCAAAAAATGAGAAACGATGATGGCGGGGCGGTTACTATGGTTCCTTAGGTCGTATTTGATGGCCCGCAAAAATTTTAGGCGATCGGGGTCCGGGGGTCCCGGAACCACTTGGAAGGGTGGGCAATAGCACACAAAATATTGTAATCGGGTGGAATTCTAGTTTTTTGGCCGAAAAACGCAACAAATGAGGAATGATCATGCAGGGCGGTGACTATGGTTCCTTTGGTCTTATTTGATAGTCCGGAAAAATATTAGGCGATAGGGGTCCGGAGGTCCCGGGACCACTCGGAAGGCGTGGGCTATAACACACAAAAATATGGGAATCGCGCGGAATTCTAGTTGTTTGGTCGAAAAACGCAAAAAATGAGGAACGATCATGGTGGGGTGGTTATTATGGCTCCTTTGGTCGTATTTGATGGCCCGGAAAATTTTTAGGTGATCGGGGTTCGGGGTTCCTGGGACCCCTTGGAAGGCGTGGGCTTAAGCACACGAAAATATGGAAATCGCGCGGAATTCTAGTTTTTTGGCTGAAAAATGCAAAAGACTAGGAACGATCATGGCGGGGCGGTGACTATGGTTCCTTAGGTCGTATTTGATAGTCCGGAAAAATTTTAGGCGATCGGGGTTCGGGGTTCCCGAGACCCCTTGTAAGGCGTGGGCTAAAGCACACTAAAATATGGAAATCGCGCGGAATTCTAGTTTTTTGGCTGAAAAACGCAAAAGACAAGGAACGATCATGGCGGGGCGGTGACTCTGGTTCCTTAGGTCTTATTTGATAGTTCGGAAAATTTTTAGGTGATCCGGCTCCTTGGGGCTCGACCCACTCGGAAGGCGTGGGCGATAGCACACACAAATATGGGAATCGGGCGGAATTCTAGTTTTTTGGCCAAAAAATGCAAAAAATGAGGAACGATCATGGCGAAGTGGTGACTATGGTTCCTTAGGTCCTAATTGATGGCCCGAAATGTTTTTAGGCGATCCGAGTCCGGCGGCCCGGCCCACTCGGAAGGCATGGGCAATAGCACACAAAAATATGGTAATCGAGCGGAATTCTAGTTTTTTGGCCGAAAAACGCAATAAATGAGGAACGATCAGGGCGGGGCGGTGACTATGGTTCCTTAGGTCATTTTTGATGGCCCGGAAAATTTTAGGCGATCGGGGTCCATAGCTCTCGGGACCACTCGGAAGGCGTAAGCTATAGCACACGAAAATATGCAAATCGCGCGGAGTTCTAGTTTTTTGGCCGAAAAATGCAAAGCATTTGGAACGATCATGGTGGGGCGGTGACTATGGTACCTTAGGTCGTATTTGATAGTCCGGAAAAATTTTAGGCGATCGGGGTCCGCGGCTCCCCGGACCACTTGGAAGGCGTGGGTATAGCACACGAAAATATGGGAATCGGGCGTAATTCTAGTTTTTTGGCCGAAAAATGCAAAAAATGAGAAACGATGATGGCGGGGCGGTTACTATGGTTCCTTAGGTCGTATTTGATGGCCCGCAAAAATTTTAGGCGATCGGGGTCCGGTGGTCCCGGAACCACTTGGAAGGGTGGGCAATAGCACACAAAAATATTGTAATCGGGTGGAATTCTAGTTTTTTGGCCGAAAAACGCAACAAATGAGGAATGATCATGGCTGGGCGGTGACTATGGTTCCTTTGGTCTTATTTGATAGTCCGAAAAAATATTAGGCGATAGGGGTCCGGAGGTCCCGGAACCACTCGGAAGGCGTGGGCTATAACACACAAAAATATGGGAATCGCGCGGAATTCTAGTTGTTTGGTCGAAAAACACAAAAAATGAGGAACGATCATGGCGGGGTGGTTACTATGGTTCCTTTGGTCGTATTTGATCGCCCGGAAAATTTTTAGGCGATCGGGGTTCGGGGTTCCTGGGACCCCTTGGAAGGCGTGGGCTAAAGCACATGAAAATATGGAAATCGCGCGGAATTCTAGTTTTTTGGCTGAAAAATGCAAAAGACTAGGAACGATCATGGCGGGGCGGTGACTATGGTTCCTTAGGTCGTATTTGATAGTCCGGAAAATTTTTAGGCGATCGGGGTTCAGGGTTCCCGAGACCCCTTGTAAGGCGTGGGCTAAAGCACACTAAAATATGGAAATCGCGCGGAATTCTAGTTTTTTGGCTGAAAAACGCAAAAGACAAGGAACGATCATGGCGGGGCGGTGACTATGGTTCCTTAGGTCGTATTTGATAGTTCGGAAAATTTTTAGGTGATCCGGCTCCGGGGGGCTCGACCCACTCGGAAGGCGTGGGCGATAGCACACAAAAATATGGGAATCGGGCGGAATTCTAGTTTTTTGGCCAAAAAATGCAAAAAATGAGGAACGATCATGGCGAGGTGGTGACTATGGTTCCTTAGGTCCTAATTGATGGCCCGAAATTTTTTTAGGCGATCCGAGTCCGGCGGCCCGGCCCACTCGGAAGGCGTGGGCAATAGCACACAAAAATATGGTAATCGAACGGAATTCTAGTTTTTTGGCCGAAAAACGCAATAAATGAGGAACGATCAGGGCGGGGCGGTGACTACGGTTCCTTAGGTCATTTTTGATGGCCCGAAAAATTTTAGGCGATCGGGGTCCACAGCTCCCGGGACCACTCGGAAGGCGTAAGCTATAGCACACTAAAATATGCAAATCGCGCGGAGTTCTAGTTTTTTGGCCGAAAAATGCAAAGCATTTGGAACGATCATGGTGGGGCGGTGACTATGGTAACTTAGGTCGTATTTGATAGTCCGGAAAAATTTTAGGTGATCGGGGTCCGCGGCTCCCCGGACCACTTGGAAGGCGTGGGTATAGCACACGAAAATATGGGAATCGGGCGTAATTCTAGTTTTTTGGCCGAAAAATGCAAAAAATGAGAAACGATGATGGCGGGGCGGTTACTATGGTTCCTTAGGTCGTATTTGATGGCCCGCAAAAATTTTAGGCCATCGGGGTCCGGGGGTCCCGGAACCACTTGGAAGGGTGGGCAATAGCACACAAAAATATTGTAATCGGGTGGAATTCTAGTTTTTTGGCCGAAAAACGCAACAAATGAGGAATGATCATGGCTGGGCGGTGACTATGGTTCCTTTGGTCTTATTTGATAGTCCGTAAAAATATTAGGCGATAGGGGTCCGGAGGTCCCGGGGCCACTCGGAAGGCGTGGGCTATAACACACAAAAATATGGGAATCGCGCGGAATTCTAGTTGTTCGGTCGAAAAACGCAAAAAATGAGGAACGATCATGGCGGGGTGGTTACTATGGTTCCTTTGGTCATATTTGATGGCTCGGAAAATTTTTAGGCGATCGGGGTTCGGGGTTCCTGGGACCCCTTGGAAGGCGTGGGCTAAAGCACACGAAAATATGGAAATCGCGCGGAATTCTAGTTTTTTGGCTGAAAAATGCAAAAGACTAGGAACGATCATGGCGGGGCGGTGACTATGGTTCCTTAGGTCGTATTTGATAGTCCGGAAAATTTTTAGGCGATCGTGGTTCGGGGTTCCCGAGACCCCTTGTAAGGCGTGGGCTAAAGCACACTAAAATATGGAAATCGCGCGGAATTCTAGTTTTTTGGCTGAAAAACGCAAAAGACAAGGAACGATCATGGCGGGGCAGTGACTATGGTTCCTTAGGTCGTATTTGATAGTTCGGAAAATTTTTAGGTGATCCGGCTCCGGGGGGCTCGACCCACTCGGAAGGCGTGGGCGATAGCACACAAAAATATGGGAATCGGGCGGAATTCTAGTTTTTTGGCCAAAAAATGCAAATAATGAGGAACGATCATGGCGAGGTGGTGACTATGGTTCCTTAGGTCCTAATTGATGGCCCGAAATTTTTTTAGGCGATCCGAGTCCGGCGGCCCGGCCCACTCGGAAGGCGTGGGCAATAGCACACAAAAATATGGTAATCGAGCGGAATTCTAGTTTTTTTGCCGAAAAACGCAATAAATGAGGAACGATCAGGGCGGGGCGGTGACTATGGTTCCTTAGGTCATTTTTGATGGCCCGGAAAATTTTAGGCGATCGGGATCCACAGCTCCCGGGACCACTCGGAAGGCGTAAGCTATAGCACACGAAAATATGTAAATCGCGCGGAGTTCTAGTTTTTTGGCCGAAAAATGCAAAGCATTTGGAACGATCATGGTGGGGCGGTGACTATGGTAACTTAGGTCGTATTTGATAGTCCGGAAAAATTTTAGGTGATCGGGGTCCGCGGCTCCCCGGACCACTTGGAAGGCGTGGGTATAGCACACGAAAATATGGGAATCGGGCGTAATTCTAGTTTTTTGGCCAAAAAATGCAAAAAATGAGAAACGATGATGGCGGGGCAGTTACTATGGTTCCTTAGGTCGTATTTGATGGCCCGCAAAAATTTTAGGCGATCGGGGTCCGGGGGTCCCGGAACCACTTGGAAGGGTGGGCAATAGCACACAAAAATATTGTAATCGGGTGGAATTCTAGTTTTTTGGCCGAAAAACGCAACAAATGAGGAATGATCATGGCTGGGCGGTGACTATGGTTCCTTTGGTCTTATTTGATAGTCCGGAAAAATATTAGGCGATAGGGGTCCGGAGGTCCCGGGACCACTCGGAAGGCGTGGGCTATAACACACAAAAATATGGGAATCGCGCGGAATTCTAGTTGTTTGGTCGAAAAACGCAAAAAATGAGGAACGATCATGGCGGGGTGGTTACTATGGTTCCTTTGGTCGTATTTGATGGCCCGGAAAATTTTTAGGCGATCGGGGTTCGGGGTTCCTGGGACCCCTTGGAAGGCGTGGGCTAAAGCACACGAAAATATGGAAATCGCGCGGAATTCTAGTTTTTTGGCTGAAAAATGCAAAAGACTAGGAACGATCATGGCGGGGCGGTGACTATGGTTCCTTAGGTTGTATTTGATAGTCCGGAAAATTTTTAGGCGATCGTGGTTCGGGGTTCCCGAGACCCCTTGCAAGGCGTGGGCTAAAGCACACTAAAATATGGAAATCGCGCGGAATTCTAGTTTTTTGGCTGAAAAACGCAAAAGACAAGGAACGATCATGGCGGGGCGGTGACTATGGTTCCTTAGGTCGTATTTGATAGTTCGGAAAATTTTTAGGTGATCCGGCCCCTGGGGGCTCGACCCACTCGGAAGGCGTGGGCGATAGCACACAAAAATATGAGAATCGGGCGGAATTCTAGTTTTTTGGCCAAAAAATGCAAAAAATGAGGAACGATCATGGCGAGGTGGTGACTATGGTTCCTTAGGTCCTAATTGATGGCCCGAAATTTTTTTAGGCGATCCGAGTCCGGCGGCCCGGCCCACTCGGAAGGCGTGGGCAATAGCACACAAAAATATGGTAATCGAGCGGAATTCTAGTTTTTTGGCCGAAAAACGCAATAAATGAGGAACGATCAGGGCGGGGCGGTGACTATGGTTCCTTAGGTCATTTTTGATGGCCCGGAAAATTTTAGGCGATCGGGGTCCACAGCTCCCGGGACCACTCGGAAGGCGTAAGCTATAGCACACGAAAATATGTAAATCGCGCGGAGTTCTAGTTTTTTGGCCGAAAAATGCAAAGCATTTGGAACGATCATGGTGGGGCAGTGACTATGGTACCTTAGGTCGTATTTGATAGTCCGGAAAAATTTTAGGTGATCGGGGTCCGCGGCTCCCCGGACCACTTGGAAGGCGTGGGTATAGCACACGAAAATATGGGAATCGGGCGTAATTCTAGTTTTTTGGCCGAAAAATGCAAAAAATGAGAAACGATGATGGCGGGGCGGTTACTATGGTTCCTTAGGTCGTATTTGATGGCCCGCAAAAATTTTAGGCGATCGGGGTCCGGGGGTCCCGGAACCACTTGGAAGGGTGGGCAATAGCACACAAAAATATTGTAATCGGGTGGAATTCTAGTTTTTTGGCCGAAAAATGCAACAAATGAGGAATGATCATGGCTGGGCGGTGACTATGGTTCCTTTGGTCTTATTTGATAGTCTGGAAAAATATTAGGCGATAGGGGTCCGGAGGTCCCGGGACCACTCGGAAGGCGTGGGCTATAACACACAAAAATATGGGAATCGCGCGGAATTCTAGTTGTTTGGTCGAAAAACGTAAAAAATGAGGAACGATCATGGCGGGGTGGTTACTATGGTTCCTTTGGTCGTATTTGATGGCCCGGAAAATTTTTAGGCGATCGGGGTTCGGGGTTCCTGGGACCCCTTGGAAGGCGTGGGCTAAAGCACACGAAAATATGGAAATCGCGCGGAATTCTAGTTTTTTGGCTGAAAAATGCAAAAGACTAGGAACGATCATGGCGGGGCAGTGACTATGGTTCCTTAGGTCGTATTTGATAGTCCGAAAAATTTTTAGGCGATCGGGGTTCGGGGTTCCCGAGACCCCTTGTAAGGCGTGGGCTAAAGCACACTAAAATATTGAAATCGCGCGTAATTCTAGTTTTTGGCTGAAAGACACAAAAGACAAGGAACGATCATGGAGGGGCGGTGACTATGGTTCCTTAGGTCGTATTTGATAGTCCGGAAAATTTTTAGGCGATCCGGCTCCGGGGGGCCCGACCCACTCGGAAGGCGTGGGCGATAGCACACAAAAATATGGGAATCGGGCGGAATTCTAGTTTTTTGGCCAAAAAATGCAAAAAATGAGGAACGATCATGGCGAGGCGGTGACTATGGTTCCTTAGGTCCTAATTGATGGCCCGAAATTTTTTTAGGCGATCCGAGTCCGGCGGCCCGGCCCACTCGGAAGGCGTGGGCAATAGCACACAAAAATATGGTAATCGAGCGGAATTCTAGTTTTTTGGCCGAAAAACGCAATAAATGAGGAACGATCAGGGTGGGGCGGTGACTATGGTTCCTTAGGTCATTTTTGATGGCCCGGAAAATTTTAGTCGATCAGGGTCCGCAGCTCCCGGTACCACTCGGAAGGCGTAAGCTATAGCACACGAAAATATGTAAATCGCGCGGAGTTCTAGTTTTTTGGCCGAAAAATGCAAAGCATTTGGAACGATCATGGTGGGGCGGTGACTATGGTACCTTAGGTCGTATTTGATAGTCCGGAAATATTTTAGGTGATCGGGGTCCGCGGCTCCCCGGACCACATGGAAGGCGTGGGTATAGAACACAAAAATATGGGAATCGGGCGTAATTCTAGTTTTTTGGCCGAAAAATGCAAAAAATGAGAAACGATGATGGCGGAGCGGTTACTATGGTTCCTTAGGTCGTATTTGATGGCCCGCAAAAATTTTAGGCGATCGGGGGTCCGGGGGTCCCGGAACCACTTGGAAGGGTGGGCAATAGCACACAACAATATTGTAATCGGGCGGAATTCTAGTTTTTTGGCCGAAAAACGCAACAAATGAGGAATGATCATGGCTGGGCGGTGACTATGGTTCCTTTGGTCTTATTTGATAGTCCGGAAAAATATTAGGCGATAGGGGTCCGGAGGTCCCGGGACCACTCGGAAGACGTGGGCTATAACACACAAAAATATGGGAATCGCGCGGAATTCTAGTTGTTTGGTCGAAAAACACAAAAAATGAGGAACGATCATGGCGGGGTGGTTACTATGGTTCCTTAGGTCGTATTCGATGGCCCGGAAAATTTTTAGGCGATCGAAGTTCGGGGTTCCCGGGACCCCTTGGAAGGCGTGGGCTAAAGCACACGAAAATATGGAAATCGCGCGGAATTCTAGTTTTTTGGCTGAAAAAAGCGAAAGACTAGGAACGATCATGGTGGGGCAGTGACTATGGATCCTTAGGTCGTATTTGATAGTTCGGAAAATTTTTAGGCGATCGGGGTTCGGGGTTCCCGGGACTCCTTGGAAGGCGTGGGCTAAAGCACACGAAAATATGGAAATCGCGCGGAATTCTAGGTTTTTGGCTGAAAAATGCAAAAGACTAGGAACGATCATGGCGGGGCGGTGACTATGGTTCCTTAGGTCGTATTTGATAGTCCGGAAATATTTTAGGTGATCGGGGTCCGCGGCTCCCCGGACCACTTGGAAGGCGTGGGTATAGCACACAAAAATATGGGAATCGGGCGTAATTCTAGTTTTTTGGCCGAAAAATGCAAAAAATGAGAAACGATGATGGCGGGGCGGTTACTATGGTTCCTTAGGTCGTATTTGATGGCCCGCAAAAATTTTAGGCGATCGGGGTCCGGGGGTCCCGGAACCACTTGGAAGGGTGGGCAATAGCACACAAAAATATTGTAATCGGGTGGAATTCTAGTTTTTTGGCCGAAAAATGCAACAAATGAGGAATGATCATGGCTGGGCGGTGACTATGGTTCCTTTGGTCTTATTTGATAGTCCGGAAAAATATTAGGCGATAGGGGTCCGGAGGTCCCGGGACCACTCGGAAGGCGTGGGCTATAACACACAAAAATATGGGAATCGCGCGGAATTCTAGTTGTTTGGTCGAAAAACGCAAAAAATGAGGAACGATCATGGCGGGGTGGTTACTATGGTTCCTTTGGTCGTATTTGATGGCCCGGAAAATTTTTAGGCGATCGGGGTTCGGGGTTCCTGGGACCCCTTGGAAGGCGTGGGCTAAAGCACACGAAAATATGGAAATCGCGCGGAATTCTAGTTTTTTGGCTGAAAAATGCAAAAGACTAGGAACGATCATGGCGGGGCAGTGACTATGGTTCCTTAGGTCGTATTTGATAGTCCGAAAATTTTTTAGGCGATCGGGGTTCGGGGTTCCCGAGACCCCTTGTAAGGCGTGGGCTAAAGCAAACTAAAATATTGAAATCGCGCGTAATTCTAGTTTTTGGCTGAAAAACACAAAAGACAAGGAACGATCATGGAGGGGCAGTGACTATGGTTCCTTAGGTCGTATTTGATAGTTCGGAAAATTTTTAGGTGATCCGGCTCCGGGGGCTCGACCCACTCGGAAGGCGTGGGCGATAGCACACAAAAATATGGGAATCGGGCGGAATTCTAGTTTTTTGGCCAAAAAATGCAAAAATTGAGGAACGGTCATGGTGAGGTGGTGACTATGGTTCCTTAGGTCCTAATTGATGGCCCGATATTTTTTTAGGCGATCCGAGTCCGGCGGCCCGGCCCACTCGGAAGGCGTGGGCAATAGCACACAAAAATATGGTAATCGAGCGGAATTCTAGTTTTTTGGCCGAAAAACGCAATAAATGAGGAACGATCAGGGTGGGGCGGTGACTATGGTTCCTTAGGTCATTTTTGATGGCCCGAAAAATTTTAGTCGATCAGGGTCCGCAGCTCCCGGTACCACTCGGAAGGCGTAAGCTATAGCACACGAAAATATGTAAATCGCGCGGAGTTCTAGTTTTTTGGCCGAAAAATGTAAAGCATTTGGAACGATCATGGTGGGGCGGTGACTATGGTACCTTAGGTCGTATTTGATAGTCCGGAAATATTTTAGGTGATCGGGGTCCGCGGCTCCCCGGACCACTTGGAAGGCGTGGGTATAGCACACAAAAATATGGGAATCGGGCGTAATTCTAGTTTTTTGGCCGAAAAATGCAAAAAATGAGAAACGATGATGGCGGAGCGGTTACTATGGTTCCTTAGGTCGTATTTGATGGCCCGCAAAAATTTTAGGCGATCGGGGTCCGGGGGTCCCGGAACCACTTGGAAGGGTGGGCAATAGCACACAACAATATTGTAATCGGGCGGAATTCTAGTTTTTTGGCCGAAAAATTCAACAAATGAGGAATGATCATGGCTGGGCGGTGACTATGGTTCCTTTGGTCTTATTTGATAGTCCTGAAAAATATTAGGCGATAGGGGTCCGGAGGTCCCGGGACCACTCGGAAGACGTGGGCTATAACACACAAAAATATGGGAATCGCGCGGAATTCTAGTTGTTTGGTCGAAAAACACAAAAAATGAGGAACGATCATGGCGGGGTGGTTACTATGGTTCCTTAGGTCGTATTTGATGGCCCGGAAAATTTTTAGGCGATCGAGGTTCGGGGTTCCCGGGACCCCTTGGAAGGCGTGGGCTAAAGCACACGAAAATATGGAAATCGCGCGGAATTCTAGTTTTTTGGCTGAAAAAAGCGAAAGACTAGGAACGATCATGGTGGGGCAGTGACTATGGATCCTTAGGTCGTATTTGATAGTTCAGAAAATTTTTAGGCGATCGGGGTTCGGGGTTCACGGGACTCCTTGGAAGGCGTGGGCTAAAGCACACGAAAATATGGAAATCGCGCGGAATTCTAGGTTTTTGGCTGAAAAATGCAAAAGACTAGGAACGATCATGGCGGGGCGGTGACTATGGTTCCTTAGGTCGTATTTGATAGTCCGGAAAATTTTTAGGCGATCGGGGTTCGGGGTTCCCGAGACCCCTTGTAAGGCGTGGGCTAAAGCACACTAAAATATGGAAATCGCGCGGAATTCAAGTTTTTTGGCTGAAAAACGCAAAAGACTTGGAACGATCATGGCGGGGCGGTTACTATGGTTCCTTAGGTCGTATTTGATAGTTCGGAAAATTTTTAGGTTATCCGGCTCCGGGGGCTCGACCCACTCGGAAGGCGTGGGCGATAGCACACAAAAATATGGGAATCGGGCGGAATTCTAGTTTTTTGGCCAAAAAATGCAAAAATTGAGGAACGATCATGGCGAGGCGGGGACTATGGTTCCTTAGGTCCTAATTAATGGCCCGAAAATTTTTTAGGCGATCCGAGTCCGGCGGCCCGGCCCACTCGTAAGGCATGGGCAATATCACACAAAAATATGGTAATCGAGCGGAATTCTAGGTTTTTGGCCGAAAAACGCAATAAATGAGGAACGATCATGGCGGGGCGGTGACTATGGTTCCTTAGGTCGTATTTGATGGCCCGAAAAATTTTAGGCGATCGGGGTCCACGGCTCCCGGGACCACTCGGAAGGCGTAAGCTATAGCACACGAAAATATGCAAATCACGCTGAGTTCTAGTTTTTTGGCCGAAAATGCAAAGCGTTTGGAACGATCATGGTGGAGCGGTGACTATGGTACCTTAGGTCGTATTTGATAGTCCGGAAAAATTTTAGGCGATCGGGGTCCGCGGCTACCCGGACCATTTGGAAGGCGTGGGTATAGCACACAAAAATATGGGAATCTGGCATAATTCTAGTTTTTTGGCCGAAAAATGCAAAACATGAGAAACGATGATGGCGGAGCGGTTACTATGGTTCCTTAGGTCGTATTTGACGGCCTGGTAAAATTTTAGGCGATCGGGGTCCGGGGGTCTCGGAACCACTTGGAAGGGTGGGCAATAGCACACAAAAATATTGTAATCGGGCGGAATTCTAGTTTTTTGGCCGAAAAACGCAACAAATGAGGAATGATCATGGCTGGGCAGTGACTATGGTTCCTTCGGTCTTATTTAATAGTCCGGAAAAATATTAGGCGATAGGGGTCAGGAGGTCCCGGGACCACTCGGAAGGCGTGGGCTATAACACACAAAAATGTGGGAATCGTGCGGAATTCTAGTTGTTTGGCCGAAAAATGCAAAAAATGAGGAACGATCATGGTGGGGTGGTTACTATGGTTCCTTAGGTCGTATTTGACGGCCCGGAAAAATTTTAGGCCATCGGGGTCCGTGGGTCCCGGAACCACTTGGAAGGGTGGGCAATAGCACACGAAAATATGGGAATCGGGCGGAATTCTAGTTTTTTGGCCGAAAAACGCAATAAATGAGGAATGATCATGGCTGGGCGGTGACTATGGTTCCTTTGGTCTTATTTGATAGTCCGGAAAAATATTAGGCGATAGGGGTCCGGAGGTCCTGGGACCACTCGGAAGGCATGGGCTATAACACACAAAAATATGGGAATCGCACGGAATTCTAGTTGTTTGGCCGAAAAATGCAAAAAATGAGGAACGATCATGGCGAGGCGGATACTATGGTTCCTTAGGTCATATTTGATAGTCCGAAAAAATTTTAGGCGATAGGGGTTAGGAGGTCCCGGGACCACTCGGAAGGCGTGGGCTATAACACACAAAAATATGGGAATCGCGTGGAATTCTAGTTGTTTGGCCGAAAAACGCTAAAAATGAGGAACGATCAAGGTGGGGCGGATACTATGGTTCCTTAGGTCATATTTTATAGTCCGGAAAAATTTTAGGCGATAGGGGTCAGGAGGTCCCGGGACCCCTTGGAAGGCGTGGGCTAAAGCACACGAAAATATGGAAATCGCGGAATTCTAGTTGTTTGGCTGAAAAACGTAAAAAATGAGGAACGATCATGGCGGGGTGGTTACTATGGTTCCTTATGTCATATTTGATGGCCCGGAAAATTTTTAGGCGATCCGGCTCCGGGGGACCCGACCCACTCGGAAGGCGTGGGCGATAGCACACAAAATATAGGAATCGGGCGGAATTCTAGTTTTTTGGCCAAAAAAATGAAAAAAATGAGGAACGATCATGGCGAGGCGGTGACTGTGGTTCCTTAGGTCCATATTGATGGCCCAAAAATATTTTAGGCGATCTGAGTCCGGCGGCCCGGCCCACTCGGAAGGCGTGGGCAATAGCACACAAAAATATGGTAATCTAGCGAATTTCTAGTTTTTTGGCCGAAAAACGCAATAAATGAGGAACTATCATGGCGGGGCGGTGACTATGGTTCCTTAGGTCGTATTTGATGGCCCAGAAAATTTTAGGCGATCGGGGTCCACGGCTCCCGGGATCACTCGGAAGGCGTAAGCTATAGCACACGAAAATATGCAAATCGCGCGGAGTTCTAGTTTTTTGGCCGAAAAATGCAAAGCATTTGGAACGATCATGGTGGGGCGTTGACTATGGTACCTTAGGTCGTATTTGATAGTCCGGAAAACTTTTAGGCGATCGGGGTCCTCGGTACCCCGGACCACTTGGAAGGCGTGGGTATAGCACACGAAAATATGGGAATCGGGCGTAATTCTAGGTTTTTGGCCGAAAAATGCAAAAAATGAGAAACGATGATGGCGTGGCGGTTACTATGGTTCCTTAGGTCGTATTTGACTGCCCGGAAAATTTTTAGGCGATCGGGGTCCGGGGGTCCCGGAACCACTTGGAAGGGTGGGCAATACCACACAAAAATATTGTAATCGGGCGGAATTCTAGTTTTTTGGCCGAAAAATGCAAAAAATGAGGAACGATCATGGCGAGGCGGATACTATGGTTCCTTAGGTCGTATTTGATAGTCCAAAAAAATTTTAGGCGACAGGGGTTAGGAGGTCCCGGGACCACTCGGAAGGCGTGGTCTATAACACACAATAATATGGGAATCGCGCGGAATTCTAGTTGTTTGGCCGAAAAACGCTAAAAATGAGGAATGATCAAGGCGGGGCGGATACTATGGTTCCTTAGGTCATATTTTATAGTCCGGAAAAATTTTAGGCGATAGGGGTCAGGAGGTCCCGGGACCCCTTGGAAGGCGTGGGCTAAAGCACACGAAAATATGAAAATCGCGGAATTCTAGTTGTTTGGCTGAAAAACGCAAAAAATGAGGAACGATCATGGCGGGGTGGTTACTATGGTTCCTTAGGTCGTATTTGATGGCCCGGAAAATTTTTAGGCGATCCGGCTCCGGGGGACCCGACCCACTCGGAAGGCGTGGGCGATAGCACACAAAAATATGGGAATCGGGCGGAATTCTAGTTTTTTGGCCAAAAAATGCAAAAAATGAGGAACGATCATGGCGAGACGGTGACTGTGGTTCCTTAGGTCCTTATTGATGGCCCGAAAATATTTTAGGCGATCCGAGTCCGGCGGCCCGGCCCACTCGGAAGGCGTGGGCAATAGCACACAAAAATATGGTAATCTAGCGGATTTCTAGTTTTTTGGCCGAAAAACGCAATAAATTAGGAACTATCATGGCGGGGCGGTGACTATGGTTCCTTAGGTCGTATTTGATGGCCCGGAAAATTTTAGGCGATCGGGGTCCATGGCTCCCGGGACCACTCGGAAGGCGTAAGCTATAGCACACGAAAATATGCAAATCGCGCGGAGTTCTAGTTTTTTGGCCGAAAAATGCAAAGCATTTGGAACGATCATGGTGGGGCGATGACTATGGTACCTTAGGTCGTATTTGATAGTCCGGAAAACTTTTAGGCGATCGGGGTCCTCGGTACCCCGGACCACTTGGAAGGCGTGGGTATAGCACACGAAAATATGGGAATCGGGCATAATTCTAGGTTTTTGGCCGAAAAATGCAAAAAATGAGAAACGATGATGGAGGGGCAGTTACTATGGTTCCTTAGGTCATATTTGACTGCCCGGAAAGAATTTAGGCAATCGGGGTCCGGGGGTCCCGGAACCACTTGGAAGGGTGGGCAATAGCACACAAAAATATTGTAATCGGGCGGAATTCTAGTTTTTTGGCCGAAAAACGCAAAGAATGAGGAATGATTGTGGCTGGGCGGTGACTATGGTTCCTTTGGTCTTATTTGATAGTCCGGAAAAATATTAGGCGATAGGGGTCCGGAGGTCCCGGGACCACTCGGAAGGCGTGGTCTATAACACACAAAAATATGGGAATCGCGCAGAATTCTAGTTGTTTGGCCGAAAAACGCAAAAAATGAGGAACGATCATGGCGTGACGGATAATATGGTTCCTTAGGTTGTATTTGATAGTCCGGAAAAAATTTTAGGCGATAGGGGTCAGGAGGTCCCGGGACCACTTGGAAGGCATGGGCTATAACACACAAAAATATGGGAATCGCGCAGAATTCTAGTTTTTTGGCTGAATAACGCAAAAGACTAGGAACGATCATGGCGGGACGGTGACTATGGTTCCTTAGGTCGTATTTGATAGTCCAAAAAATTTTTAGGCGATCCGGCTCCGAGGGGGCCCGACCCACTAGGAAGGCGTGGGCGATAGCACACAAAAATATGGGAATCGGGCGGAATTCTAGTTTTTTGGCCAAAAAATGCAAAAAATGAGGAACGATCATGGCGAGGCGGTGACTATGGTTCCTTAGGTCCTAATTGATGGTCCGAAAATTCTTTTGGCGATCCGAGTCCGGCGGCCCGGCCCACTCGGAAGGCGTGGGCAATAGCACACAAAAATATGGTAATCGAGCGGAATTCTAGTATTTTGTTCGAAAAAGCAATAAATGAGGAACGATCATGGCGGGGCGGTGACTATGGTTCCTTAGGTCGTATTTCATGGCCCGGAAAATTTTAGACGATCGGGGTCCACGGCTCCCGGGACCACTCGGAAGGCGTAAGCTATAGCACACTAAAATATGCAAATCGCGCGGAGTTCTAGTTTTTTGGCCGAAAAATGAAAAGCATTTGGAACGATCATGGTGAGGCGGTGACTATGGTACCTTAGGTCGTATTTGATAATCCAGAAAATTTATAGGCGATCGGGGTCCGCGGCTCCCCGGACCACTTGGAAGGAATGGGTATAGCACACGAAAATATGGGAATCGGGCGTAATTCTAGTTTTTTGGCCGAAAAATGCAAAAAAGAAACGATAATGGCGGGGCTGTTACTATGGTTCCTTAGGTCGTATTTGACGGCCTGGAAAAATTTTAGGCGATCGGGGTCCGGGGGTCCCGGAACCACTTGGAAGGGTGGGCAATAGCACACAAAAATATTGTAATCGGGCGGAATTCTAGTTTTTGGCCAAAAAACGCAACAAATGAGGAATGATCATGGCTGGGCGGTGACTATGGTTCCTTAGGTCGTATTTGATAGTCCGGAAAAATTTTAGGCGATAGGGGTCCGGAGTTCCCGGGTTCACTTGGAAAGCGTGGGCTATAGGACACGAAAATATGGGAATCGCGCGAAATTCTAGTTTTTTGGCCGAAAAACGGAAAAAACTAGGAACGATCATGGATGGGTGGTGACTATGGTTCCTTAGGTCTTATTTGATAGTCCGGAAAAATTTTAGGCGATAAGGGTCCGGAGACCCAGGACCACTCGGAAGGCGTGGGCTATAACACACAAAAATATGGGATCGCGTGGAATTCTAGTTGTTTGGCCGAGAAACGCAAAAAATGAGGAACGATCATGGCGGGGCGGATACTATGGTTCCTTAGGTCATATTTGATAGTCCGGATAAATTTTAGGCGATAGGGGTCCGGAGGTCCCGTGACCACTCGGAAGGTGTGGGCTATAACACAAAAAAATAAGGGAATCGCGCGGAATTCTAGTTGTTTGGCCGAAAAATGCAAAAAATATGGAAAGATCTTGGCAGGGCGGTTACTATGGTTCCTTTCGTCTTATTTGATTGTCCGGAAAAATATTAGGAGATGGGGGTCCGGAGGTCCCGAGACCACTCGGAAGGCGTGGGCTATAACACACAAAAATATGGGAATCGCGCGGAATTCTAGTTGTTTGGCCGAAAAACGCAAAAAATGAGGAACGATCATGGCTGGGCGATGACTATGGTTCCTTAAGTCGTATTGGATAGTCCGGAAAAATTTTAGGCGATAGGGGTCCGGAGTTCTCGGGTTCACTTGGAAGGCGTGGGCTATAGGACACGAAAATATGGCAATCGCGCGGAATTCTAGTTTTTTGGCCGAAAAACGGAAAAAACTACGAACGATCATGGCTGGGCGGTGAGTATGGTTCCTTAGGTCTTATTTGATAGTCCGGAAAAATTTTAGGCGATAGGGGTCCGGAGGTCCCGGGACCACTCGGAAGCTGTGGGCTATAACACAAAAAAATAAGGGAATCGCGCGGAATTCTAGTTGTTTGGCCGAAAAACGCAAAAAATAAGGAACGATCATGGCGGGGCGGATACTATGGTTCCTTAGGTCGTATTTGATTTCCCGGAAAAATTTTAGGCGATCGGGGTCCGCGGCTCTTGGGACCACTCGGAATGCGTGGGTATAGCACACGAAAATATGGGAATCGGGCGAAATTCTAGGTCTTTTTCAGTAACATGCAAAAAATATGGAAAGATCTTGGCAGGGCGGTGACTATGGTCCCTTTGGTCTTATTTGATTGTCCGGAAAAATATTAGGAGATAAGGGTCCGGAGGTCCCGGGACCACTCGGAAGGCGTGGGCTATAACACACAAAAATATGGGAATCGCGAGAAATTCTAGTTGTTTGGCCGAAAAATGCAAAAAATGAGGAACGATCATGGCTGGGCGGTGACTATGGTTCCTTAAATCGTATTGGATAGTCCGGAAAAATTTTAGGCGATAGGGGTCCGGAGTTCCCGGGTTCACTTGGAAGGCGTGGGCTATAGGACACGAAAATATGGCAATCGCGCGGAATTCTAGTTTTTTGGCCGAAAAATGGAAAAAACTAGGAACGATCATGGTTGGGCGGTGAGTATGGTTCTTAGGTCTTATTTGATAGTCCGGAAAAATTTTAGGCGATAGGGGTCCGGAGACCCGTGACCACTCGGAAGGTGTGGGCTATAACACACAAAAATATAGGAATCTTGCAGAATTCTAGTTGTTTGGCCGAAAAACGCAAAAAAATAAGGAACGATCATGGCAGGGCGGATACTATGGTTCCTTAGGTCATATTTGATTTCCCGGAAAAATTTTAGGCGATCGGGGTCCGCGGCTCTTGGGACCACTCGGAATGCGTGGGTATAGCACACGAAAATATAGGAATCGGGCGAAATTCTATGTCTTTTTCAGTAACATGCAAAAAATGTGGAAAGATCTTGGCAGGGCGGTGACTATGGTTCCTTTGGTCTTATATGATTGTCCGAAAAAATATTAGGCGATGGGGGTCCGGAGGTCCCGGGACCACTCGGAAGGCCTGGGCTATAACACACAAAAATATGGGAATCGCGCGGAATTCTAGTTGTTTGGCCGAAAAAACACAAAAAATGAGGAACGATCATGGCTGGGCGGTGACTATGGTTCCTTAAGTCGTATTGGATAGTCCGAAAAAATTTTAGGCGATAGGGGTCCGGAGTTCCCGGGTTCACTTGGAAGGCGTGGGCTATAGGACACGAAAATATGGCAATCGCGCGGAATTCTAGTGTTTTGGCCGAAAAACGGAAAAAACTAGGAACGATCGTGGCTGGGCGGTGAGTATGGTTCCTTAGGTCTTATTTGATAGTCCGGAAAAATTTTAGGCGATAGGGGTCCGGAGACCCGGGACCACTCGGAAGGTGTGGGCTATAACACACAAAAATATGGGAATCTTGCAGAATTCTAGTTGTTTGGCCGAAAAACGCAAAAAAATAAGGAACGATCAAGGCGGGGCGGATACTATGGTTCCTTAGGTCGTATTTGATTGCCCGAAAAAATTTTAGGCAATCGGGGTCCGCGGCTCTTGGGACCACTCGGAATGCGTGGGTATAGCACACGAAAATATGGGAATCAGGCGAAATTCTAGGTCTTTTTCAGTAACATGCAAAAAATGTTGAAAGATCTTGGCAGGGCGGTGACTATGGTTCCTTTGGTCTTATTTGATTGTTCGGAAAATTATTAGGCGATGGGGGTCCGGAGGTCCCGGGACCACTCGGAAGGCGTGGGCTATAACACACAAAAATATGGGAATCGCGCGGAATTCTAGTTGTTTGGACGAAAAACGCAAAAAATGTGGAAACATCTTGGCAGGGCGGTGACTATGGTTTCTTTGGTTTTATTTGATAGTCCGGAAAAATATTAGGCGATAGGGGTCCGGAGGTCCCGGGACCACTCGGAAGGCGTGGGCTATAACACACAAAAATATGGGAATCGCGCGAAATTCTAGTTGTTTGGCCGAAAAACGCAATAAATGAGGAACGATCATGGCGGGGCGGTGACTATGGTTTCTTAGGTCGTATTTGATAGTCCGGAAAACCTTTAGGCGATCCGGCTCCGGGGGGCCCGACCCCCTCGGAAGGCGTGAATGATAGCACACAAAAATATGGGAATCGGGCGGAATTCTAATTTTTTGGCCGAAAAACGGAAAAAACTAGGAACGATCATGGCTGGGCGGTGAGTATGGTTCCTTAGGTCTTATTTGATAGTCCGGAAAAATTTTAGGCGATAGGGGTCCGGAGGTCCCGGGACCACTCGGAAGGTGTGGGCTATAATACAAAAAAATAAGGGAATCGCGCGGAATTCTAGTTGTTTGGCCGAAAAACGCAAAAAATAAGGAACGATCATGGCGGGGCGGATACTATGGTTCCTTAGGTCGTACTTGATTTCTTGGAAAAATTTTAGGCGATCAGGGTCCCCGGCTCTTGGGACCACTCGGAATGCGTGGGTATAGCACACGAAAATATGGGAATCGGGCGAAATTCTAGGTCTTTTTCAATAACATGCAAAAAATATGGAAAGATCTTGGCAGGGCGGTGACTATGGTTCCTTTGGTCTTATTTGATTGTCCGGAAAAATATTAGGAGATAGGGGTCCGGAGGTCCCGGGACCACTCGGAAGGCATGGGCTATAACACACAAAAATATGGGAATCGCGAGGAATTCTAGTTGTTTGGCCGAAATACGCAAAAAATGAGGAACGATCATGGCTGGGCGGTGACTATGGTTCCTTAAGTCTTATTGGATAGTCCGGAAAAATTTTAGGCGATAGGGGTCCGGAGTTCCCGGGTTCACTTGGAAGGCGTGGGCTATAGGACACGAAAATATGGCAATCGCGCGGAATTCTAGTTTTTTGGCCGAAAAACGGAAAAAACTAGGAACGATCATGGCTGGGCGGTGAGTATGGTTCCTTAGGTCTTATTTGATAGTCCGGAAAAATTTTAGGCGATAGGGGTACGGAGACCAGGGACCACTCGGAAGGTGTGGGCTATAACACACAAAAATATGGGAATCTTGCAGAATTCTAGTTGTTTGGCCGAAAAACGCAAAAAAATAAGGAACGATCATGGCGGGGTAGATACTATGGTTCCTTAGGTCGTATTTGATTTCCCGGAAAAATTTTAGGCGATCGGGGTCCGCGGCTCTTGGGACCACTCGGAATGCGTGGGTATAGCACACGAAAATATGGGAATCGGGCGAAATTCTTGGTCTTTTTCAGTAACATGCAAAAAATGTGGAAAGATCTTGGCAGGGCGGTGACTATGGTTCCTTTGGTCTTATTTGATTGTCCGGAAAAATATTAGGCGGTGGGGGTCCGGAGGTCCCGGGACCACTCGGAAGGCCTGGGCTATAACACACATAAATATGGGAATCGCGCGGAATTCTAGTTGTTTGGCCGAAAAACACAAAAAATGAGGAACGATCATGGTTGGGCGGTGACTATGGTTCCTTAAGTCGTATTGGATAGTCCGGAAAAATTTTAGGCGATAGGGGTCCGGAGTTCCCGGGTTCACTTGGAAGGCGTGGGCTATAGGACACGAAAATATGGCAATCGCGCGGAATTCTAGTGTTTTGGCCGAAAAACGGAAAAAACTAGGAACGATCATGGCTGGGCGGTGAGTATGGTTCCTTAGGTCTTATTTGATAATCCGGAAAAATTTTAGGCGATAGGGGTACGGAGACCCGGGACCACTCGGAAAGTGTGGGCTATAACACACAAAAATATGGGAATCTTGCAGAATTCTAGTTGTTTGGCCGAAAAACGCAAAAAAATAAGGAACGATCATGGCGGGGCGGATACTATGGTTCCTTAGGTCGTATTTGATTGCCCGGAAAAATTTTAGGTGATCGGGGTCCGCGGCTCTTGGGACCACTCGGAATGCGTGGGTATAGCACTCGAAAATATGGGAATCAGGCGAAATTCTAGGTCTTTTTCAGTAACATGCAAAAATTGTGGAAAGATCTTGGCAGGGCGGTGACTATGGTTCCTTTGGTCTTATTTGATTGTCCGGAAAAATATTAGGCGATGGGGGGTCCGGAGGTCCCGGGACCACTCGGAAGGCGTGGGCTATAACACACAAAAATATGGGAATCGCGCGGAATTCTAGTTGTTTGGCCGAAAAATGCAAAAAATGAGGAACGATCATGGCGGGGTGGTTACTATGGTTCCTTAGGTCGTATTTTATGGCGCGGAAAATTTTTAGGCGATCGGGGTTCGGGGTTCCCAGGACCCCTTGGAAGGCGTGGGCTAAAGCACACGAAAATATGGAAATCGCGTGGAATTCTAGTTTTTTGGCCGAAAAATGCAAAGTATTTGGAACGATCATGGTGGGGCGGTGACTATGGTACCTTAGGTCGTATTTGATAGTACGGAAAAATTTTGGGCGATGGGGGTACGGAGGTCCCGGGACCACTCGGAAGGCGTGGGCTATAACACACAAAAATATGGGAATCGCGCGGAATTCTAGTTGTTTGGCCGAAAAATGCAAAAAATGAGGAACGATCATGGCTGGGCGATGACTATGGTTCCTTAGGTCGTATTTGATAGTCCGGAAAATTTTAGGCGATAGGGGTCTGGAGTTCCCGGGTTCACTTGGAAGGCGTGGGCTATAGGACACGAAAATATGGGAATCGCGCGGAATTCTAGTTTTTTGGCCGAAAAACGGAAAAAACTAGGAACGATCATGGCTGGGCAGTAACTATGGTTCCTTAGGTCTTATTTGATAGTCCAGAAAAATTTCAGGCTATAGGGGTCCGGAGACCCGGGACCACTCGGAAGGCGTGGACTATAACACACAAAAATATGAGATCGCGCAGAATTCTAGTTGTTTGGCCGAAAAACGCAAAAAATGAGGAACGATCATGGCTGGGCAGTGACTATGGTTCCTTTGGTCGTATTTGGTAGTCCGGAAAAATTTTAGGCGATAGGGGTCCGGAGGTCCCGGGACCACTCGGAAGGTGTGGTCTATAACACACCAAAATATAGGAATCGCGCGGAATTCTAGTTGTTTGGCCGAAAAACGCAAAAAATAAGGAACGATCATAGCGGGGCGGATACTATGGTTCCTTAGGTCGTATTTGAATGCCCGGAAAAATTTATGGCGATCGGGGTCCGCGGCACTTGGGACCACTCGGAATGCGTGGGTATAGCACACGAAAATATGAGAATCAGGCGAAATTCTAGGTCTTTTTCAGTAACATGCAAAAAATGTGGAAAGATCTTGGCAGGGCGGTGACTATGGTTCCTTTGGTCTTATTTGATAGTCCGGAAAAATATTAGGCGATAGGGGTCCGGAGGTCCCGGGACCACTCGGAAGGCGTGGGCTATAACACACAAAAATATGGGAATCGCGCGGAATTCTAGTTGTTTGGCCGAAAAACGCAAAAAATGAGGAACGATCATGGCGGGGCGGATACTATGGTTCCTTAGGTCGTATTTGATAGTCCGGAAAAATTTTAGGCGATAGGAGTCCGGAGGTCCCGGGACCACTCGGAAGGTGTGGGCTATAACACACAAAAATATGGGAATCACGCGGAATTCTAGTTGTTTGGCCGAAAAACGCAAAAAATAAGGAATGATCATGGCGGGGCGGATACTATGGTTCCTTAGGTCGTATTTGATTGCCCGAAAAATTTTTAGGCGATCGGGGTCCGCGGCTCTTGGGCCCACTCGGAATGCGTGGGTATAGCACACGAAAATATGGGAATCGGGCGAAATTCTAGGTCTTTTTCAGTAACATGCAAAAAATGTGGAAAGATCTTGGCAGGGCGGTGACTATGGTTCCTTTGGTCTTATTTGATTGTCCGGAAAAATATTAGGCGATGGGGGTCCGGAGGTCCCGGGACCACTCGGAAGGCGTGGGCTATAACACACAAAAATATGGGAATCGCACGGAATTCTAGTTGTTTGGCCGAAAAATGCAAAAAATGAGGAACGATCATGGCGGGGCGGATACTATGGTTCCTTAGGTCGTATTTCATAGTCCGGAAAAATTTTACGCGATAGGAGTCCGGAGGTCCCGGGACCACTCGGAAGGTGTGGGCTATAACACACAAAAATATGGGAATCGCGCGGAATTCTAGTCGTTTGGCCGAAAAACGCAAAAAATAAGGAATGATCATGGCGGGGCGGAAACTATGGTTCCTTAGGTTGTATTTGATTGCCCGAAAATTTTTTAGGCGATCGGGGTCCGCGGCTCTTGGGCCCACTCGGAATGCGTGGGTATAGCACACGAAAATATGGGAATCGGGCGAAATTCTAGGTCTTTTTCAGTAACATGCAAAAAATGTGGAAAGATCTTGGCAGGGCGGTGACTATGGTTCCTTTGGTCTTATTTGATTGTCCGGAAAAATATTAGGCGATGGGGGTCCGGAGGTCCCGGGACCACTCGGAAGGCGTGGGCTATAACACACAAAAATATGGGAATCGCGTGGAATTCTAGTTGTTTGGCCGAAAAACGCAAAAAATGAGGAACGATCATGGCTGGGTGGTGACTATGGTTCCTTAGGTCGTATTTGATAGTCCGAAAAATTTTAGGCGATAGGGGTCCGGAGTTCCCGGGTTCACTTGGAAGGCGTGGGCTATAGGACACGAAAATATGGGAATCACGCGGAATTCTAGTTTTTTGGCCGAAAAACGGAAAAAACTAGGAACGATCATGGCTGGGCGGTGACCATGGATCCTTAGGTCTTATTTGACAGTCCGGAAAAATTTTAGGCGATAGGGGTCCGGAGACCCGGGACCAATCGGAAGGTGTGGGCTATAACACACAAAAATATGTGATCGCGCGGAATTCTAGTTGTTTGGCCGAAAAACGCAAAAAATGTGGAAAGAGCATGGCTGGGAGGTGACTATGGTTCCTTTGGTCTTATTTGATAGTCCGGAAAAATATTAGGAGATAGGGGTCCGGAGGTCCCGGGACTACTCAGAAGGCGTGGGCTATAACACACAAAAATATGGGAATCGAGCGGAATTCTAGTTTTTTTCCCGAAAAACGGAAAAAACTAGGAACGATCATGGCTGGGGGATACTATGGTCCTTAGGTCGTATTTTATAGTCCGGAAAAATTTTAGGCGATAGGCGTCCGAAGGTCCCGGGACCACTCGGAAGGTGTGGGCTATAACACACAAAAATATGGGAATCGCGCGGAATTCTAGTTTTTTGGCCGAAAAACGGAAAAAACTAGGAACGATCATGGCTAGGCGGTGACTATGGTTCCTTAGGTCTTATTTGATAGTCCGAAAAAATTTTAGGCGATCGGGGTCCGCGGCTCTTGGGACCACTCGGAATGCGTGGGTATAGCACACGAAAATATGGGAATCGGACGAAATTCTAGGTCTTTTTCAGTAACATGCAAAAAATGTGGAAAGATCTTGGCAGGGCGGTGACTATGGTTCCTTCGGTCTTATTTGATAGTCTGGAAAAATATTAGGCGATAGGGGTCCGGAGGTCCCGGGACCACTCGGAAGGCGTGGGCTATAACACACAAAAATATGGGAATCGCGCGGAATTCTAGTTGTTTGGCCGAAAAATGCAAAAAATGAGGAACGATCATGGAGGGGAGGATACTATGGTTCCTTAGGTCTTATTTTATAGTCCGGTAAAATTTTAGGCCATAGGGGTCAGGAGGTCACGGGACCACTCGGAAGGCGTGGGCTATAACACACAAAAATATGGGAATCGCGCGGAATTCTAGTTGTTTGGCCGAAAAATGCAAAAAATGAGGAACGATCATGGCGGGGTGGTTACTATGGTTCCTTAGGTCGTATTTGATGGCCCAGAAAATTTTTAGGCGATCGGGGTTCGGGGTTCCCTGGACCCCTTGGAAGGCGTGGGCTAAAGCACATAAAATATGGAAATCGCGCGGAATTCTAGTTTTTTGGCTGAAAAATGCAAAAGACTAGGAACGATCATGGCTGGGCGGTGACTATGGTTCCTTAGGTCGTATTTGATAGTCCGGAAAATGTTTAGGCTATCCGGCTCCGGGGGGCCCGACCCACTCGGAAGGCGTGGGCGATAGCACACAAAAATATGGGAATCGGGCGGAATTCTAGTCTTTTGGCCAAAAAATGCAAAAAATGAGGAACGATCATGGCAAGGCAGTGACTATGGTTCCTTAGGTCCTAATTGATGGCCCGAAAAGTTTTTAGGCTATCCGAGTCCGACGGCCCGGCCCACTCGGAAGGGATGGGCAATAGCACACAAAAATATGGTAATCGAGCGGAATTCTAGTTTTTTGGCCGAAAAACGCAATAAATGAGTAACGATCATGGCGGGGCGGTGACTATGGTTCCTTAGGTCGTATTTGATGGCCCGAAAAATTTTAGGCGATCGGGGTCCACGGCTCCCGGGACCACTCGGAAGGCGTAAGCTATAGCATACTAAAATATGCAAATCGCGCGGAGTTCTAGTTTTTTGGCCGAAAAATGCAAAGCATTTGGAACGATCATGGTGGGGAGGATACTATGGTACCTTAGGTCGTATTTGATAGTCCGAAAAATTTTTAGGCGATCTTGGTCCGCGGCTCCCTGGACCAATTGGAAGGCATGGGTATATCACACGAAAATATGGGAATCGGGCGTAATTCTAGTTTTTTGGCCGCAAAATGCAAAAAATGAGAAATGATGATGGCGGGGCGGTTACTATGGTTCCTTAGGTCGTATTTGACGGCCCACTTGGAAGGGTGGGCAATAGTACACAAAAATATTGAAATCGGGCGGAATTCTAGTTTTTTGGCCGAAAAATGCACCAAATGAGAAATGATCATGGCTGGGCGGTGACTATGGTTCCTTAGGTCGTATTTGATAGTCCGGAAAAATTTTAGGCGATAGGGGTCCGGAGTTCCCGGGTTCACTTGGAAGGCGTGGGCTATAGGACACAAAAATATGGGAATCGCGCGGAATTCTAGTTTTTGGCCGAAAAGCGGAAAAAACTAGGAACGATCATGGATGGGCGGTGACTATGGTTCCTTAGGTCTTATTTGATAGACCGGAAAAATTTTAGGCGATAGGGGTCCGGAGACCCGGGACCACTCGGAAGGCGTGGGCTATATCACAAAAAAATATGGGATCGCGCGGAATTCTAGTTGTTTGGCCGAAAAACGCAAAAAATGAGGAACGATCATGGCGGGGTGGTTACTATGGTTCCTTAGGTCGTATTTGATGGCACGGAAAATTTTTAGGCGATCGGGGTTCGGGGTTCCCGGGACCCCTTGGTAAGCGTGGGCTAAAGCACACGAAAATATGGAAATCGCGCGGAATTCTAGTTTTTTGGCTGAAAAACGCAAAAGACTAGGAACGATCATGTCGGGGCGGTGACTATTGTTCCTTAGATCGTATTTGATAGTCCGGGAAATTTTTAGGCAATCCGGCTCCGGGGGCCCGACCCACTCGGAAGGCGTGGGCGATAGCACACAAAAATATGGGAATCGGGCGGAATTCTAGTTTTTTGGCCAAAAAATGCAAAAAATGAGGAACGATCATGGCGAGGCGGTGACTATGGTTCCTTAGGTCCTAATTGATGGCCCAAAAAGTTTTAAGGCGATCCGAGTCCGGCGGCCCGGCCCACTCGGAAGGCGTGGGCAATAGCACATAAAAATATGGTAATCGAGCGGAATTCTATTTTTTTGGCCAAAAAATGCAAAAAATGAGTAACGATCATGGCGAGGCGGTGACTATGGTTCCTTAGTTCATATTTGATAGTCCAGAAAATTTTTAGGCAATCCGGCTCCGGGGGGCCTGACCCACTCGGAAGGCATGGGCGATAGCACACAAAAATATGGGAATCGGGCGGAATTCTAGTTTTTTGGCCAAAAAATGCAAAAAATGAGGAACGATCATGGCGAGGAGGTGACTATGGTTCCTTAGGTCCTAATTGATGGCCCGAAAAGTTTTAAGGCGATCCGAGTCCGGCGGCCCGGCCCACTCGGAAGGCGTGGGCAATAGCACACTAAAATATGCAAATCGCGCGGAGTTCTAATTTTTTGGCCGAAAAATGCAAAGCATTTGGAACGATCATGGTGGGGCGGTGACTATCGTACCTTAGGTCATATTTGATAGACCAGGAAATTTTTAGGCGATCGGGGTCCGCGGCTCCCCTGACCTCTTGGAAGGCGTGGGTATAGCACATGAAAATATGGGAATCGGGCGTAATTCTAGTTTTTTGGCCGAAAAATGCAAAAAATGAGAAACGATGATGGCGGGGCGGATACTATAGTTCCTTAGGTCATATTTGATAGTACGAAAAAATTTTAGGCGATAGGAGTCAGGAGGTCCCGGGACCACTCGGAAGGCGTGGGCTATAACACACAAAAATAAGGGAATCGCGCGGAATTCTAGTTGTTTGGCCGAAAAACGCAAAAAAGGAGGAACGATCATGGCGGGGTGGTTAATATTGTTCCTTAGGTGGTATTTGATGGACCGGAAAATTTTTAGGCGATCGGGGTTCGGGGTTCCCGGGACCCCTTGGAAGGCGTGGGCTAAAGCATACGAAAATATGGAAATCGTGCGGAATTCTAGTTTTTTGGCTGAAAAACGCAAAAGACTAGGAACGATCATGGCGGGGCAGTGAATATGGTTCCTTAGGTCGTATTTGATAGTCCGGAAAATTTTTAGGCGATCCGGATCCGGGGGGCCCGACCCACTTGGAAGGCGTGGGCGATAGCACACAAAAATATGGGAATCGGGCGGAATTCTAGTTTTTTGGCCAAAAAATGCAAAAAATGAGGAACGATCATGGCGAGGCAGTGACTATGGTTCCTTAGGTCCTAATTGATGGCCCGAAAATTTTTTAGGCGATCCGAGTCCGGTGGCCCGGCCCACTCGGAAGGCGTGGGCAATAGCACACAAAAATATGCTAATCGAGCGGAATTATATTTTTTTGGCCAAAAAATGCAAAAAATGAGGAACGATCATGGCGAGGCGGTGACTATGGTTCCTTAGGTCGTATTTGATAGTCCAGAAAATTTTTAGGCAATCCGGCTCCGGGGGGGCCCGACCCACTCGGAAGGCGTGGGCGATAGCACACAAAAATATGGGAATCGGGCGGAATTCTAGTTTTTTGGCCAAAAAATGCAAAAAATGAGGAACGATCATGGCGAGGCGGTGACTATGGTTCCTTAGGTCCTAATTGATGGCCCGAAAAGTTTTAAGGCGATCCGAGTCCGGTGGCCCGGCCCACTCGGAAGGCGTGGGCGATAGCACACAAAAATATGGGAATCCGGCGGAATTCTAATTTTTTGGCCAAAAAATGAAAAAAAATGAGCAACGATCATGGCGAGGCGGTGACTATGGTTCCTTAGGTCCTAATTGATGGCCCGAAAAGTTTTTAGGGGATCCGAGTCCGGCGGCCCAGCCCACTCGGAAGGCGTGGGCAATAGCACACAAAAATATGGTAATCGAGTGGAATTCTAGTTTTTTGGCCGAAAAACGCAATAAATGAGGAACGATCATAGCGGGGAGGTGACTATGGTTCCTTAGGCGATCGGGGCCCATGGCTCCTGGGACCACTCGGAAGGCGTAAGCTATAGCACACTAAAATATGCAAATAGCGCGGAGTTCTAGTTTTTTGGCCGAAACATGCAAAGCATTTGGAACGATCATGGTGGGGCGGTGACTATGGTACCTTAGGTCGAATTTGATAGACCGGAAAATTTTTAGGCGATCGGTGTCCGCGGCTCCCCGGACCACTTGGAAGGCATGGGTATAGCACACGAAAATATGGGAATCGGGCGTAATTCTAGTTTTTTGGATGAAAAATGCAAAAAATGAGAAACCATGATGGCGGGGCGGATACTATGGTTCCTTATGTCGTATTTCATAGTCCGGAAAAATTTTAGGCGATAGGGGTCCGGAGGTCCCGGGACCACTCGGAAGGTGTGGGCTATAACACACAAAAATATGGGAATCGCGCGGAATTCTAGTTGTTTGGCCGAAAAATGCAAAAAATAAGGAACGATCATGGCGGGGCGGATACTATGGTTCCTTAGGTCGTATTTGATAGTCCGGAAAATTTTTAGGCGATAGGGGTCAGGAGGTCCCGGGACCACTCGGAAGGCGTGGGCTATAACACACAAAAATATGGGAATCGCGTGTAATTCTAGTTGTTTGGCCGAAAAATGCAAAATATGAGGAACGATCATGGCGGGGTGGTTACTATGGTTCCTTAGGTGGCATTTGATGGCCCGGAAATGTTTTAGGCGATCGGGGTTCGGGGTTCCCGGGACCCCTTGGAAGGCGTGGGCTAAAGCACACGAAAATATGGAAATCGCGCGAAATTCTAGTTTTTTGGCTGAAAAATGCAAAAAATGAGGAACGATCATGGCGAGGCGGTGACTATGGTTCCTTAGGTCCTAATTGATGGTCCAAAAAGTTTTTAGGCGATTCGAGTCCGGCGGCCCGGCCCACTCGGAAGGCGTGGGCAATAGCACACAAAAATATGATAATCGAGCGGAATTCTAGTTTTTTGGATGAAAAATGCAATAAATAAGGAAAGATCATGGCGAGGCGGTACCTATGGTTCCTTAGTTCCTAATTGATGGCCCGAAATTTTTTTAGGCGATCCGAGTCCGGCGGCCCGGCCCACTCGGAAGGCGTGGGCAATAGAACACAAAAAAATGGTAATCAAGCGGAATTCTAATTTTTTGGCCAAAAAATGCAAAAAATGAGGAACGATCATGGCGAGGTGGTGACTATGGTTCCTTAGTTCCTAATTGATGGCCCGAAAAGTTTTTAGGCGATCCGAGTTCGGCGGCCCGGCCCACTCGGAAGGCGTGGGCAATAGCACACAAAAATATGATAATCGAGCGGAATTCTAGTTGTTTGGATGAAAAATGCAATAAATGAGGAACGATCATGGCGAGGCGGTACCTATGGTTCCTTAGTTCCTAATTGATGGCCCGAAATTTTTTTAGGCGATCCGAGTCCGGCGGCCCGGCCCACTCGGAAAGCGTTGGCAATAGCACACAAAAATATGGTAATCGAGCGGAATTCTATTTTTTTGGCCAAAAAATGCAAAAAATGAGGAACGATCATGGCGAGGCGGTGACTATGGTTCCTTAGGTCCTAATTGATGGCCCGAAAAGTTTTTAGGCGATCTGAGTCCGGCGGACCGGCCCACTCGGAAGGCGCGGGCAATAGCACACAAAAATATGATAATCGAGCGAAATTCTAGTTTTTTGGCCGAAAAACGCAATAAATGAGGAACGATCATGGCGGGGCGGTGACTATGGTTCCTTAGGTCATATTTGATGGCCCGGAAAATTTTAGGGGATCGGGGTCCACGGCTCCCGGGACCACTCGGAAGGCGTAAGCTATAGCACACTAAAATATGCAAATCGCGCGGAGTTCTAGTTTTTTGGCCGAAAAATGCAAAGCATTTGGAACGATCATGGTGGGGCGGTGACTATGGTACCTTAGGTCATATTTGATAGACCAGGAAATTTTTAGGCTATCGGGGTCCGCGGCTCCCCTGACCTGTTGGAAGGCGTGGGTATAGCACACGAAAATATGGGAGTCGGGCGTAATTCTAGTTTTTTGGCCGAAAAATGCAAAAAATGAGAAACGATGATGGCGGGGCGGATACTATAGTTCCTTAGGTCGTATTTGATAGTACGGAAAAATTTTAGGCGATAGGAGTCAGGAGGTCCCGGGACCACTCGGAAGGCGTGGGCTATAACACACAAAAATAAGGGAATCGCGCGAAATTCTAGTTGTTTGGCCGAAAAACGCAACAAATGAGGAACGATCATGGAGGGGTGGTTAATATTGTTCCTTAGGTGGTATTTGATGGCCCGGAAAATTTTTAGGCGATCGGGGTTCGGGGTTCCCGGGACCCCTTGGAAGGCGTGGGCTAAAGCACACGAAAATATGGAAATCGTGCGGAATTCTAGTTTTTTGGCTGAAAAATGCAAAAGACTAGGAACGATCATGGCGGGGCGGTGACTATCGTTCCTTAGGTTGTATTTGATAGTCCGGAAAATTTTTAGGCGATCCGGATCCGGGGGGCCCGACCCACTTGGAAGGCGTGGGCGATAGCACACAAAAATATGGGAATCGGGCGGAATTCTAGTTTTTTGGCCAAAAATTGCAAAAAATGAGGAATGATCATGGCGAGGCAGTGACTATGGTTCCTTAGGTCCTAATTGATGGCCCGAAAATTTTTTAGGCGATCCGAGTCCGGCGGCCCGACCCACTCGGAAGGCGTGGGCAATAGCACACAAAAATATGCTAATCGAGCGGAATTCTATTTTTTTGGCCAAAAAATGCAAAAAATGAGGAACGATCATGGCGAGGCGGTAACTATGGTTCATTAGGTCGTATTTGATAGTCCAGAAAATTTTTAGGCAATCCGGCTCCGGGGGCCCGACCCACTCGGAAGGCGTGGGCGATAGCACACAAAAATATGGGAATCGGGCGGAATTCTAGTTTTTTGGCCAAAAAATGCAAAAAATGAGGAACGATCATGGCGAGGCGGTGACTATGGTTCCTTAGGTCCTAATTGATGGCCCGAAAAGTTTTAAGGCGATCCGAGTCCGGCGGCCCGGCCCACTCGGAAGGCATGGGCAATAGCACACAAAAATATGGTAATCGAGCGGAATTTTATTTTTTTGGCCAAAAAATGCAAAAAATGAAGAACGATCATGGCGAGGCGGTGACTATGGTTCCTTAGGTCCTAATCGATGGCCCGAAAGTTTTTAGGCGATCTGAGTCCGGCGGCACGGCCCACTCGGAAGGCGTGGGCAATAGCACACAAAAATATGGTAATCGAGCGAAATTCTAGTTTTTTGGCCGAAAAATGCAATAAATGAGGAACGATCATGGCGGGGAGGTGACTATGGTTCCTTAGGTCGTATTTGATGGCCCGGAAAATTTTAGGCGATCGGGGCCCACGGCTCCCGGGACCACTCGAAAGGCGTAAGCTATAGAACACTAAAATATGCAAATCGCGCGGAGTTCTAGTTTTTTGGCCGAAACATGCAAAGCATTTGGAACGATCATGGTGGGGCGGTGACTATGGTACCTTAGGTCGTATTTGATAGACCAGAAAATTTTTAGGCGATCGGTGTCCGCGGCTCCCCGGACCACTTGGAAGGCATGGGTATAGCACACGAAAATATGGGAATCGGGCGTAATTCTAGTTTTTTGGATGAAAATTGCAAAAAATGAGAAACCATGATGGCGGGGCAGATACTATGGTTCCTTATGTCGTATTTTATAGTCCGGAAAAATTTTAGGCGATAGGGGTCCGGACGTCCCGGGACCACTCGGAAGGTGTGGGCTATAACACACAAAAATATGGGAATCGCGCGGAATTCTAGTTGTTTGGCCGAAAAACGCAAAAAATAAGGAACGATCATAGCGGGGCGGATACTATGGTTCCTTAGGTCGTATTTGATAGTCCGGAAAATTTTTAGGCGATAGGGGTCAGGAGGTCCCGGGACCACTCGGAAGGCATGGGCTATAACACACAAAAATATGGGAATCGCGTGTAATTCTAGTTGTTTGGCCGAAAAATGCAAAATATGAGGAACGATCATGGCGGGGTAGTTACTATGGTTCCTTAGGTGGTATTTGATGGCCCGAAAATTTTTTAGGCGATCGGGGTTCGGGGTTCCCGGGTCCCCTTGGAAGGCGTGGGCTAAAGCACACGAAAATATGGAAATCGCGCGGAATCCTAGTTTTTGGCTGAAAAATGCAAAAAATGAGGAACGATCATGGCGAGGCGGTGACTATGGTTCCTTAGGTCCTAATTGATGGCCCGAAAAGTTTTTAGGCGATCCGAGTCCGACGGCCCGGCCCACTCGGAAGGCGTGGGCAATAGTACACAAAAATATGATAATCGAGCGGAATTCTAGTTTTTTGGATGAAAAATGCAATAAATGAGGAACGATCATGGCGAGGCGGTACATATGGTTCCTTAGTTCCTAATTGATGGCCCGAAATTTTTTTAGGCGATCCGAGTCCGGCGGCCAGGCCCACTCGGAAGGCGTGGGCAATAGCACACAAAAATATGGTAATCGAGCGGAATTCTATTTTTTTGGCCAAAAAATGCAAAAAATGAGGAACGATCATGGCGAGGCGGTGACTATGGTTCCTTAGGTCCTAATTGAAGGCCCGAAAAGTTTTTAGGCGATCTGAGTCCGGCGGCCCGGCCCACTCGGAAGGCGTGGGCAATAACACACAAAAATATGATAATCGAGCGGAATTCTAGTTTTTTGGCCGAAAAACGCAATAAATGAGGAACGATCATGGCGGAGAGGTGACTATGGTTCCTTAGGTCGTATTTGATGGCCCGGAAAATTTTAGGCGATCGGGGCCCACGGCTCCCGGGACCACTCAGAAGGCGTAAGCTATAGCACACTAAAATATGTAAATCGCGCGGAGTTCTAGTTTTTTGGCCGAAACATGCAAAGCATTTGGAACGATCATGGTGGGGCGGTGACTATGGTACCTTAGGTCGTATTTGATAGACCGAAAAATATTTAGGCGATCGGTGTCCGCGGCTCCCCGGACCACTTGGAAGGCATGGGTATAGCACACGCAAATATGGGAATCGGGCGTAATTCTAGTTTTTTGGATGAAAAATGCAAAAAATGAGAAACCATGATGGCGGGGTGGATACTATGGTTCCTTATGTCGTATTTCATAGTCCGGAAAAATTTTAGGCGATAGGGGTCCGGAGGTCCCGGGACCACTCGGAAGGCGTGGGCTATAACACACAAAAATATGGGAATCGCGTGTAATTCTAGTTGTTTGGCCGAAAAACGCAAAATAGGAGGAACGATCATGGCGGGGTGGTTACTATGGTTCCTTGGGTGGTATTTGATGGCCCGGAAATTTTTTAGGCGATCGGGGTTCGGGGTTCCCGGGACCCCTTGGAAGGCGTGGGCTAAAGCACACGAAAATATGGAAATCGCGCGAAATTCTAGTTGTTTGGCTGAAAAATGCAAAGAATGAGGTACGTTCATGGCGAGGCGGTGACTATGGTTCCTTAGGTCCTAATTGATGGCCCGAAAAGTTTTTAGGCGATCCGAGTCCGGCGGCCCGGCCCACTCTGAAGGCGTGGGCAATAGCACACAAAAATATGATAAGCGAGCGGCATTCTAGTTTTTTGGATGAAAAATGCAATAAATGAGGAAATATCATGGCGAGGCGGTACCTATGGTTCCTTAGTTCCTAATTGATGGCCCAAAATATTTTTAGGCGATCCGAGTCCGGCGGCCCGGCCCACTCGGAAGGCGTGGGCAATAGCACACAAAAATATGGTAATCGAGCGGAATTCTACTTTTTTTTTTGGCCAAAAAATGCAAAAAATGAGGAACGATCATGGCGAAGCGGTGACTATGGTTCCTTAGGTCCTAATTGATGGCTCGAAAAGTTTTTAGGCGATCCGAGTTCGGCGGCCCGGCCCACTCGGAAGGCGTGGGCAATAGCACACAAAAATATGATAATCGAGCGGAATTCTAGTTTTTTGGATGAAAAATGCAATCAATGAGGAACGATCATGGCGAGGCGGTACCTATGGTTCCTTAGTTCCTAATTGATCGCCCGAAATGTTTTTAGGCGATCCGAGTCCGGCGGCCCGGCCCACTCGAAAAGCGTGGGCAATAGCACACAAAAATATGGTAATCGAGCGAAATTCTATTTTTTGGCCAAAAAATGCAAAAAATGAGGAACGATCATGGCGAGGCGGTGACTATGGTTCCTTAGGTCCTAATTGATGGCCCAAAAAGTTTTTAGGCGATCTGAGTCCGACGGCCCGGCCCACTCGGAAGGCGTGGGCAATAGCACACAAAAATATGATAATCGAGCGGAATTCTAGTTTTTTGGCCGAAAAACGCAATAAATGAGGAACGATCATGGCGGGGCGGTGACTATGGTACCTTAGGTCGTATTTGATGGCCCGGAAAATTTTAGGCGATCGGTGTCTACGGCTCCCGGGACCACTCGGAAGGCGTAAGCTATAGCACACTAAAATATGCAAATCGCGCGGAGTTTTAGTTTTTTGGCCGAAAAATGCAAAGCATTTGGAACGATCATGGTGGGGCGGTGACTATGGTACCTTAGGTCATATTTGATAGACCAGGAAATTTTTAGGCTATCGGGGTCCGCGGCTCCCCTGACCTCTTGGAAGGCGTGGGTATAGCACACGAAAATATGTGAATTGGCCGAAAAATGCAAAAAATGAGAAACGATGATGGCGGGGCGGATACTATAGTTCCTTAGGTCGTATTTGATAGTACGGAAAAATTTTAGGCGATAGGAGTCAGGAGGTCCTGGGACCACTCGGAAGGCGTGGGCACACACAAAAATAAGGGAATCGCGCGGAATTCTAGTTGTTTCGCCGAAAAACGCAAAAAATGAGGAACGATCATGGCGGGGTGGTTAATATTGTTCCTTAGGTCGTATTTGATGGCCCGGAAAATTTTTAGGCGATCGGGGTTCGGGGTTCCCGGGACCCCTTGGAAGGCGTGGGCTAAAGCACACGAAAATATGGAAATCGTGCGAAATTCTAGTTTTTTGGCTGAAAAACGCAAAAGACTAGGAACGATCATGGTGGGGCGGTGACTATGGTTCCTTAGGTCGTATTTGATAGTCCGGAAAATTTTTAGGCGATCCGGCTCCTGGGGGCCCGACCCACTCGGAAGGCGTGGGCGATAGCACACAAAAATATTTGAATCGGGCGGAATTCTAATTTTTTTGCCAAAAAATGCAAAAAAATGAGCAACGATCATGGCGAGGCGGTGACTATGGTTCCTTTGGTCCTAATTGATGGCCCGAAAAGTTTTTAGGGGATCCGAGTCCGGCGGCCCAGCCCACTCAGAAGGCGTGGGCAATAGCACACAAAAATATGGTAATCGAGCGGAATTTTAGTTTTTTGGCCGAAAAACGCAATAAATGAGGATCGATCATGGCGGGGCGGTGACTATGGTTCCTTAGGTCGTATTTGATGGCCCGGAAAATTTTAGGCGATCGGGGTCCATGGCTCCCGGGACCACTCAGAAGGCGTAAGCTATAGCACACTAAAATATGCAAATCGCGCGGAGTTCTAGTTTTTTGGCCGAAAAATGCAAAGCATTTGGAACGATCATGGTGGGGCGGTGACTATGGTACCTTAGGTCGTATTTGATAGACCGGAAAATTTTTAGGCAATCGCGGTCCGCGGCTCCCCGGACCACTTGGAAGGCGTGTGTATAGCACACGAAAATATGGGAATCGGGCGTAATTCTAGTTTTTTGGCCGAAAAATGCAAAAAATGAGAAACGATGATGGCGGGGCGGATACTATGGTTCCTTAGGTCGTATTTGATAGTCCGAAAAAATTTTAGGCGATAGGGGTCAGGAGGTCCCGGGACCACTCGGAAGGCGTGGGCTATAACACACAAAAATAAGGGAATCGCGCGGAATTCTAGTTGTTTGGCCGAAAAATGCAAAAAATGAGGAACGATCATGGTGGGGTGGTTACTATTGTTCCTTAGGTGGTATTTGATGGCCCGGAAAATTTTTAGGCGATCGGGGTTCGGGGTTCCCGGGACCTCTTGGAAGGCGTGGGCTAAAGCACACGAAAATATGGAAATCGTGCGGAATTCTAGTTTTTTGGCTGAAAAACGCAAAAGACTAGGAACGATCATGGCGGGGTGGTGACTATGGTTCCTTAGGTCGTATTTGATAGTCTGGAAAATTTTTAGGCGATCCGGCTCCGGGGGGCCTGACCCACTCGGAAGGCGTGGGCGATAGCACACAAAAATATGGGAATCGGGCGGAATTCTAGTTTTTTGGCCAAAAAATGCAAAAAAATGAGGAACGATCATGGCGAGGCGGTGACTATGGTTCCTTAGGTCCTAATTGATGGCCCAAAAAGTTTTAAGGCGATCCGAGTCCGGCGGCCCGGCCCACTCGGAAGGCGTGGGCAATAGCACACAAAAATATGGTAATCGAGCGGAATTTTATTTTTTTGGCCAAAAAATGCAAAAAATGAGGAACGATCATGGCGAGGCGGTGACTATGGTTCCTTAGGTCCTAATTGATGGCCCGAAAATTTTTAGGCGATCTGAGTCCGGCGGCACGGCCCACTCGGAAGGCGTGGGCAATAGCACACAAAAATATGGTAATCGAGCGGAATTCTAGTTTTTTGGCCGAAAAACGCAATAAATGAGGAACGATCATGGCGGGGAGGTGACTATGGTTCCTTAGGTCGTATTTGATGGCCCGGAAAATTTTAGGCGATCGGGGCCCACGGCTCCTGGGACCACTCGGAAGGCGTAAGCTATAGCACACTAAAATATGCAAATCGCGCGGAGTTCTAGTTTTTTGGCCGAAACATGCAAAGCATTTGGAACGATCATGGTGGGGCAGTGACTATGGTACCTTAGGTCGTATTTGATAGACCGGAAAATTTTTAGGCGATCGGTGTCCGCGGCTCCCCGGACCACTTGGAAGGCATGGGTATAGCACACGAAAATATGGGAATCGGGCGTAATTCTAGTTTTTTGGCCGGAAAATGCAAAAAATGAGAAACGATGATGGCGGGGCGGATACTATGGTTCCTTAGGTCGTATTTGATAGTCCAGAAAAATTTTAGGCGATAGGGGTCAGGAGGTCCCGGGACCACTCGGAAGGCGTGGGCTATAACACACAAAAATATGGGAATCGCGCGGAATTCTAATTGTTTGGCCGAAAAACGCAAAAAATGAGGAATGATCATGGCGGGGTGGTTACTATGGTTCCTTAGGTCGTATTTGATGGCCCGGAAAATTTTTAGGCGATCGGGGTTCCCAGGACCCCTTGGAAGGCGTGGGCTAAAGCACACGAAAATATGGAAATCGCGCGGAATTCTAGTTTTTTGGCTGAAAAACGCAAAAGACTAGGAACGATCATGGCGGGGCGGTGACTATGGTTCCTTAGGTTGTATTTGGTAGTCCGGAAAATTTTTTGGTGATCCGGCTCCGGGGGCCCAACCCACTCGGAAGGCGTGGGCGATAGCACACAAAAATATGGGAATCGGGCGGAATTCTAGGTTTTTGGCCAAAAAATACAAAACATGAGGAACGATCATGGCGAGGCGGTGACTATGGTTCCTTAGGTCCTAATTGATGGCCCGAAATTTTTTTAGACGATCCGAGTCCGGCGGCCCGGCCCACTTGGAAGGTGTGGGCAATAGCACACAAAAATATGGTAATCGAGCGAAATTCTATCTTTTTGGCAAAAAAATGCAAAAAATGAGGAATGATCATGGCGAGGAGGTGACTATGGTTCCTTAGGTCCTAATCGATGGCTCGAAAAGATTTTAGGCGATCCGAGTCCGGCGGCCCGGCCCACTCGGAAGGCGTGGGCAATAGCACACAAAAATATGGTAATCGAGCGGAATTCTAGTTTTTTGGCCGAAAAACGCAATAAATGAGGAACGATCATGGCGGGGCGATGACTATGGTTCCTTAGGTCGTATTTGATGGCCCGGAAAATTTTAGGCGATTGGGGTGCATGGCTCTCGGGACCACTCGGAAGGCGTAAGCTATAGCACACTAAAATATGCAAATCGTGCGGAGTTCTAATTTTTTGGCCGAAAAATGCAAAGCATTTGGAACGATCATGGTGGGGCGGTGACTATGGTACCTTAGGTTGTATTTGATAGTCCGGAAAATCTTTAGGCGATCGGGGTCCGGGGGTCCCGGAACCACTTTGAAGGGTGGGCAATAGCACACAAAAATATTGTAATCGGGCGGAATTCTAGTTTTTTGGCCGAAAAACGCAACAAATGAGGAATGATCATGGATGGGCGGTGACTATGGTTCCTTAGGTCTTATTTGATAGTCCGGAAAAATTTTAGGCGATAGGGGTCCGGAGACCCGGGACCACTCGGAAGGCGTGGGCTATAGGACACGAAAATATAAGAATCGCGCGGAATTCTAGTTGTTTGGCCGAAAAACGGAAAAAACTAGGAATGATCATGGCTAGGTGGTTACTATGGTTCCTTAGGTCGTATTTGATGGCCCGGAAAATTTTTAGGCGATAGGGGTCCGGAGACACTTGGACCCCTTGGAAATCGCGCGGAATTCTAGTTTTTTGGCTGAAAAACGCAAAAAAATAGGAACGATCATGGCGGGGCGGTGAATATGGTTCCTTAGGTCGTATTTGATAGTCCGTAAAATTTTTAGGCGATCTGGCTCCGGGGGGCCCGACCCACTCGGAAGGCGTGGGCGATAGCACACAAAAATATGGGAATCGGGCGAAATTCTTGTTTTTTGGCCAAGAAATGCAAAAAATGAGGAACGATCATGGCAAGGCAGTGACTATGGTTTCTTAGGTCCTATTTGATGACACGAAAAGTTTTTAGGCGATCCGAGTCCGGCGGCCCGGCCCACTCGGAAGGCGTGGGCAATAGCACACAAAAATATGGTAATCGAGCGGAATTCTAGTTTTTTGGCTGAAAAACGCAATAAATGAGGAACGATCATGGCGGGGCGGTGACTATGGTTCCTTAGGTCGTATTTGATGGCCCGGAAAATTTTAGGCGATCGGGGTCCACGGCTCCCGGGACCACTCGGAAGGCGTAAGCTATAGCACACAAAAATATGGTAATCGAGCGAAATTCTAGTTTTTTGGCCGAAAAACGCAATAAATGAGGAACGATCATGGCGGGGCGATGACTATGGTTCCTTAGGTCATATTTGATGGCCCGGAAAATTTTAGGCGATCGGGGTCCACGGCTCCCGGGACCACTCGGAAGGCGTAAGCTATAGCACACTAAAATATGCAAATCGCGCGGAGTTATAGTTTTTTGGCCGAAAAATGCAAAGCATTTGGAACGATCATGGTGGGGCAGTGACTATGGTACCTTAGGTCGTATTTGATAGTCCAGAAAATTTTTTAGGCGATCGGGGTCCGCGGCTCCCCGGACCACTTGGAAGTCGTGGGTATAGCACACGAAAATATGGGAATCGGGCGTAATTCTAGTTTTTTTGGCCGAAAAATGCAAAAAATGAGAAACGATGATGGCGGGGCTGTTACTATGGTTCCTTAGGTCGTATTTGACGGCCCGGAAAAATTTTAGGCGATGGGGGTCCGGGGGTCCCGGAACCACTTGGAAGGGTGGGCAATAGCACACAAAAATATTGTAATCGGGCGGAATTCTAGTTTTTTGGCCGAAAAACGCAATAAATGAGGAACGATCATGGCGGGGCGGTGACTATGGTTCCTTAGGTCGTATTTGATGGCCCCGAAAATTTTAGACGATCGGGGTCCACGGCTCCCGGGACTACTCGGAAGGCGTAAGCTATAGCACACAAAAATATGGTAATCGAGCGGAATTCTAGTTTTTTGGCCGAAAAATGCAATAAATGAGGAACGATCATGGCGGGGCGGTGAATATGGTTCCTTAGGTCGCATTTGATGTCCCAGGAAATTGTAGGCGATCAGGGTCCACAGCTTCCGGGACCACTCGGAAGGCGTAAGCTATAGCACACTAAAATATGCAAATCGCGCGGAGTTCTAGTTTTTTGGCCGAAAAATGCAAAGCATTTGGAACGATCATGGTGGAGCAGTGACTATGGTACCTTAGGTCGTATTTGATAGTCCGGAAAATTTTTTAGGCGATCGGGGTCCGCGGCTCCCCGGACCACTTGGAAGTCATGGGTATAGCACACGAAAATATGGGAATCGGGCGTAATTCTAGTTTTTTGGCCGAAAAATGCAAAAAATGAGAAACGATGATGGCGGGGCTGTTACTATGGTTCCTTAGGTCGTATTTGACGGCCCGGAAAAATTTTAGGCGATCGGGGTCCGGGTTTCCCGGGACCCCTTGGAAGGCGTGGGCTAAAGCACACGAAAATATGGAAATCGCGCGGAATTCTAGTTTTTTGGCTGAAAAACGCAAAAGACTGGGAACGATCATGGCGGGGTGGTGACTATGGTTCCTTAGGTCGTATTTGATAGTCCGGAAAATTTTTAGGCGATCCGGCTCCGGGGGGGCCGACCCACTCGGAAGGTGTGGGCGATAGCACACAAAAATATGGGAATCGGGCGGAATTCTAGTTTTTTGACCAAGAAATACAAAAAATGAGGAACGATCATGGCGAGGTGGTGACTATGGTTCCTTAGGTCCTAATTGATGGCCCGAAATATTTTTAGGCGAACCGAGTCCGGCGGCCCGGCCCACTCGGAAGGCGTGGGCAATAGCACAAAAAAATATGGTAATCGAGCGGAATTCTAGTTTTTTGGCTGAAAAACGCAATAAATGAGGAACGATCATGGATGGGCGGTGACTATGGTTCCTTAGGTCTTATTTGATAGTCCGGAAAAATTTTAGGCGATAGGGGTCCGGAGACCCGGGACCACTCGGAAAGCGTGGGCTATAAGACACGAAAATATAAGAATCGCGCGGAATTCTAGTTTTTTGGCCGAAAAACGGAAAAACTAGGAACGATCATGGCTGGGCGGTGACTATGGTTCCTTAGGTCTTATTTGATAGTCCGGAAAAATTTTAGGCGATAGGGGTCCGGAGACCCGGGACCACTCGGAAGGCGTGGGCTATAACACACAAAAATATGGGATCGCGCGGAATTCTAGTTGTTTGGCCGAAAAACGCAAAAAATGAGGAACGATCATGGCGGGGTGGTTACTATGGTTCCTTAGGTCGTATTTGATGGCCCAAAAATTTTTTAGGCGATCGGGGTTCAGGGTTCCGGGGACCCCTTGGAAGGCGTAGGCTAAAGCACACGAAAATATGGAAATCGCGCGGAATTCTAGTTTTTTGGCTGAAAAATGCAAAAGACTAGGAACGATCATAGCGGGGTTGTGACTATGGTTCCTTAGGTCGTATTTGATAGTCAGGAAAATTTTTAGGCGATCCGGCTCCGGGGGGCCCGACCCACTCGGAAGGCGTGGGCGATAGCATACAAAAATATGGGAATCGGGCGGAATTCTAGTTTTTTGGCCAAGAAATGCCAAAAATGAGGAACGATCATGGCGAGGCGGTGACTATGGTTCCTTAGGTCCTAATTGATGGCCCAAAAAGTTTTTTAGGCGATCCGAGTCCGGCGGCCTGGCCCACTCGGAAGGCGTGGGCAATAGCACACAAAAATATGGTAATCGAGCGGAATTCTAGTTTTTTGGCTGAAAAACGCAATAAAAGAGGAACGATCATGGCGGGGCGGTGACTATGGTTCCTTAGGTCGTATTTGATGGCCCGGAAAATTTTAGGCGATCGGGGTCCACGGCTCTCGGGACCACTCAGAAGGCGTAAGCTATAGCACACAAAAATATGGTAATCGAGCGGAATTCTAGTTTTTTGGCCGAAAAACGCAATAAATAAGGAACGATCATGGCGGGGCGGTGACTATGGTTCCTTAGGTCATATTTGATGGCCCGGAAATTTTAGGTGATCGGGGTCCACGGCTCCCGGGACCACTCGGAAGGCGTAAGCTATAGCACACTAAAATATGCAAATCGCGCGGAGTTCTAGTTTTTTGGCCAAAAATGCAAAGCATTTGGAACGATCATGGTGGGGCGGTGACTATGGTACCTTAGGTCGTATTTGATAGTCCGGAAAATTTTTAGGCGATCGGGGTCCGCGGCTCCCCGGACCACTTGGAAGGCGTGGGTATAGCACACGAAAATATGGGAATGGGGCGTAATTCTAGTTTTTTGGCCGAAAGATGCAAAAAATGAGAAACGATGATGGCGGGGCTGTTACTATGGTTCCTTAGGTCGTATTTGCGGCCCGGAAAAATTTTAGGCGATCGGGGTCCGGGGGTCCCGGAACCACTTAGAAAGGTGGGCAATAGCACACAAAAATATTATAATTGGGCGAAATTCTAGTTGTTTGGCCGAAAAACGCAAAAAATGAGGAACGCTCATGGCGGGGTGGTTACTATGGTTCCTTAGGTGGTATTTGATGGCCCGGAAAATTTTTAGGCGATCGGGGTTCGGGGTTCCCGGGACCCCTTGGAAGGCGTGGGCTAAAGCACACGAAAATATGGAAACCGCGCGGAATTCTAGTTTTTTGGCTGAAAAATGCAAAAGACTAGGAACGATCATGTGGGGCGGTGACTATGGTTCCTTAGGTCGTATATGATAGTCCGAAAATTTTTTAGGCGATCCGGCTCCGGGGGGCCCGGCCCACTCGGAAGGCGTGGGCAATAGCACACAAAAATATGGTAATCGAGCGGAATTCTAGTTTTTTGGCCGAAAAACGCAATAATTGAGGAACGACCATGGTGGGGCAGTGACTATGGTTCCTTAGGTCCTATTTGATGGCCCAGAAAATTTTAGGCGATTGGGGTCCACGGCTCCCGGGACCACTCGGAATGCGTAAGCTATAGCACACTAAAATATGCAAATCGCGCGGAGTTCTAGTTTTTTGGCCGAAAAATGCAAAGCATTTGGAACGATCATGGTGGGGCGGTGACTATGGTACCTTAGTTCATATTTGATAGTCTGGAAATTTTTTAGGGGATCGGGATCCGCGGCTCCCCGGACCACTTGGAAGGCGTGGGTATAGCACACGAAAATATGGAAATCGGGCGTAATTCTAGTTTTTTGGCCAAAAAATGCAAAAAATGAGAAACGATGATGGCGGGGCTGTTACTATGGTTCCTTAGGTCATATTTGACGGCCCGGAAAAATTTTAGGCGATCGGGGTCCGGGGGTCCCGAAACCACTTGGAAGGGTGGGCAATAGCACATAAAAATATGGTAATCGAGCGGAATTCTAGTTTTTTTGGCCGAAAAACGCAATAAATAAGGAACGATCATGGCGGGGCGGTGACTATGGTTCCTTAGGTCGTATTTGATGGCCCGAAAATTTTAGGCGATCGGGGTCCACAGCTCCCGGGACCACTCGGAAGGCGTAAGCTATAGCACACTAAAATATGCAAATCGCGCGGAGTTCTAGTTTTTTGGCCGAAAAATGCAAAGCATTTGGAACGATCATGGTGGGGCGGTGACTATGGTACCTTAGGTCGTATTTGATAGTCCGGAAAATTTTTAGGCGATCGGGGTCCGCGGCTCCCCGGACCACTTGGAAGGCGTGGGTATAGCACACGAAAATATGGGAATCGGGCGTAATTCTAGGTTTTTGGCCGAAAAATGCAAAAAATGAGAAACGATGATGGCGGGGCTGTTACTATGGTTCCTTAGGTCGTATTTGCGGCCCGAAAAAATTTTAGGCGATCGGGGTCCGGGGGTCCCGGAACCACTTGGAAGGGTGGGCAATAGCACACAAAAATATTGTAATTGGGCGAAATTCTAGTTGTTTGGCCGAAAAACGCAAAAAATGAGGAACGCTCATGGCGGGTTGGTTACTATGGTTCCTTAGGTGGTATTTGATGGCCCGGAAAATTTTTAGGCGATCGGGGTTCGGGATTCCCGGGACCCCTTGGAAGGCGTGGGCTAAAGCACACGAAAATATGGAAACCGCGCGGAATTCTAGTTTTTTGGCTGAAAAATGCAAAAGACTAGGAACGATCATGGTGGGGCGGTGACTATGGTTCCTTATGTCGTATATGATAGTCCGGAAAATTTTTAGGCGATCCGGCTCCGGGGGGCCCGGCCCACTCGGAAGGCGTGGGCAATAGCACACAAAAATATGGTAATCGAGCGGAATTCTAGTTTTTTGGCCGAAAAACGCAATAAATGAGGAACAACCATGGCGGGGTGGTGACTATGGTTCCTTAGGTCGTATTTGATGGCCCGAAAATTTTAGGCAATCGGGGTCCACGGCTCCCGGGACCACTCGGAAGGCGTAAGCTATAGCACACTAAAATATGCAAATCGCGCGGAGTTCTAGTTTTTTGGCCGAAAAATGCAAAGCATTTGGAACGATCATGGTGGGGCGGTGACTATGGTACCTTAGGTCATATTTGATAGTCCGGAAAATTTTTAGGCGATCGGGGTCCGCGGCTCCCCGGACCACTTGGAAGGCGTGGGTATAGCACACGAAAATATGGGAATCGGGCGTAATTCTAGGTTTTTGGCCGAAAAATGCAAAAAATGAGAAACGATGATGGCGGGGCTGTTACTATGGTTCCTTAGGTCGTATTTGCGGCCCGAAAAAATTTTAGGCGATCGGGGTCCGGGGGTCCCGGAACCACTTGGAAGGGTGGGCAATAGCACACAAAAATATTGTAATTGGGCGAAATTCTAGTTGTTTGGCCAAAAAATGCAAAAAATGAGGAACGCTCATGGCGGGTTGGTTACTATGGTTCCTTAGGTGGTATTTGATGGCCCGGAAAATTTTTAGGCGATCGGGGTTCGGGGTTCCCGGGACCCCTTGGAAGGCGTGGGCTAAAGCACACGAAAATATGAAAACCGCGCGGAATTCTAGTTTTTTGGCTGAAAAATGCAAAAGACTAGGAACGATCATGGTGGGGCGGTGACTATGGTTCCTTAGGTGGTATTTAATGGCCCGAAAAATTTTTAGGCGATCGGGGTTCGGGGTTCCTGGGACCCCTTGGAAGGCGTGGGCTAAAGCACACGAAAATATGGAAACTGCGCGGAATTCTAGTTTTTTGGCTGAAAAACACAATAAATGAGGAACAACCATGGCGGGGCGGTGACTATGGTTCCTTAGGTCGTATTTGATGGCCCGGAAAGTTTAGGCAATCGGGGTCCACGGCTCCCGGGACCACTCGGAAGGCGTAAGCTATTGCACACTAAAATATGCAAATCGCGCGGAGTTCTAGTTTTTTGGCCGAAAAATGCAAAGCATTTGGAACGATCATGGTGGGGCGGTGACTATGGTACCTTAGGTCGTATTTGATAGTCCGGAAAATTTTTAGGCGATCGGGGTCCGCGGCTCCCCGGACCACTTGGAAGGCGTGGGTATAGCACACGAAAATATGGGAATCGGGCGTAAATCTAGGTTTTTGGCCGAAAAATGCAAAAAATGAGAAACGATGATGGCGGGGCTGTTACTATGGTTCCTTAGGTCGTATTTGCGGCCCGAAAAAATTTTAGGCGATCGGGGTCCGGGGGTCCCGGAACCACTTGGAAGGGTGGGCAATAGCACACAAAAATATTGTAATTGGGCGAAATTCTAGTTGTTTGGCCGAAAAACGCAAAAAATGAGGAACGCTCATGGCGGGTTGGTTACTATGGTTCCTTAGGTGGTATTTGATGGCCCGGAAAATTTTTAGGCGATCGGGGTTTGGGGTTCCCGGGACCCCTTGGAAGGCGTGGGCTAAAGCACACGAAAATATGAAAACCGCGCGGAATTCTAGTTGTTCGGCCGAAAAACGCAAAAAATGAGGAACGCTCATGGCGGGGTGGTTACTATGGTTCCTTAGGTGGTATTTGATGGCCCGGAAAATTTTTAGGCGATCGGGGTTCGGGGTTCCCGGGACCCCTTGGAAGGCGTGGGCTAAAGCACACGAAAATATGGAAACCGCGCGGAATTCTAGTTTTTTGGCTGAAAAATGCAAAAGACCAGGAACGATCATGGTGGGGCGGTGACTATGGTTCCTTAGGTCGTATATGATAGTCCGAAAATTTTTTAGGCGATCCGGCTCCCGGGGGCCCGGCCCACTCGGAAGGCGTGGGCAATAGCACACAAAAATATGGTAATCGAGCGGAATTCTAGTTTTTTGGCCGAAAAACGCAATAAATGAGGAACGACCATGGTGGGGCAGTGACTATGGTTCCTTAGGTCGTATTTGATGGCCCAGAAAATTTTAGGCGATTGGGGTCCACGGCTCCCGGGACCACTCGGAATGCGTAAGCTATAGCACACTAAAATATGCAAATCGCGCGGAGTTCTAGTTTTTTGGCCAAAAAATGCAAAGCATTTGGAACGATCATGGTGGGGCGGTGACTATGGTACCTTAGGTCGTATTTGATAGTCCGGAAATTTTTTAGGCGATCGGGATCCGCGGCTCCCCGGACCACTTGGAAGGCGTGGGTATAGCACACGAAAATATGGAAATCGGGCGTAATTCTAGTTTTTTGGCCAAAAAATGCAAAAAATGAGAAACGATGATGGCGGGGCTGTTACTATGGTTCCTTAGGTCATATTTGACGGCCCGGAAAAATTTTAGGCGATCGGGGTCCGGGGGTCCCGAAACCACTTGGAAGGGTGGGCAATAGCACACAAAAATATGGTAATCGAGCGGAATTCTAGTTTTTTGGCCGAAAAACGCAATAAATAAGGAACGATCATGGCGGGGCGGTGACTATGGTTCCTTAGGTCGTATTTGATGGCCCGGAAATTTTAGGCGATCGGGGTCCACAGCTCCCGGGACCACTCGGAAGGCGTAAGCTATAGCACACTAAAATATGCAAATCGCGCGGAGTTCTAGTTTTTTGGCCGAAAAATGCAAAGCATTTGGAACGATCATGGTGGGGCGGTGACTATGGTACCTTAGGTCGTATTTGATAGTCCGAAAAATTTTTAGGCGATCGGGGTCCGCGGCTCCCCGGACCACTTGGAAGGCGTGGGTATAGCACACGAAAATATGGGAATCGGGCGTAATTCTAGGTTTTTGGCCGAAAAGTGCAAAAAATGAGAAACGATGATGGCGGGGCTGTTACTATGGTTCCTTAGGTCGTATTTGCGGCCCGGAAAAATTTTAGGCGATCGGGGTCCGGGGGTCCCGGAACCACTTGGAAGGGCGGGCAATAGCACACAAAAATATTGTAATTGGGCGAAATTCTAGTTGTTTGGCCGAAAAACGCAAAAAATGAGGAACGCTCATGGCGGGTTGGTTACTATGGTTCCTTAGGTGGTATTTGATGACCCGGAAAATTTTTAGGCGATCGGGGTTCGGGGTTCCCGGGACCCCTTGGAAGGCGTGGGCTAAAGCACACGAAAATATGAAAACCGCGCGGAATTCTAGTTTTTTGGCTGAAAAATGCAAAAGACTAGGAACGATCATGGTGGGGCGGTGACTATGGTTCCTTAGGTGGTATTTAATGGCCCGGAAAATTTTTAGGCGATCGGGGTTCGGGGTTCCTGGGACCCCTTGGAAGGCGTGGGCTAAAGCACACGAAAATATGGAAACTGCGCGGAATTCTAGTTTTTTGGCTGAAAAACACAATAAATGAGGAACAACCATGGCGGGGCGGTGACTATGGTTCCTTAGGTCGTATTTGATGGCCCGAAAATTTTAGGCAATCGGGGTCCACGGCTCCCGGGACCACTCGGAAGGCGTAAGCTATAGCACACTAAAATATGCAAATCGCGCGGAGTTCTAGTTTTTTGGCCGAAAAATGCAAAGCATTTGGAACGATCATGGTGGGGCGGTGACTATGGTACCTTAGGTCGTATTTGATAGTCCGGAAAATTTTTAGGCGATCGGGGTCCGCGGCTCCCCGGACCACTTGGAAGGCGTGGGTATAGCACACGAAAATATGGGAATCGGGCGTAATTCTAGGTTTTTGGCCGAAAAATGCAAAAAATGAGAAACGATGATGGCGGGGCTGTTACTATGGTTCCTTAGGTCGTATTTGCGGCCCGAAAAAATTTTAGGCGATCGGGGTCCGGGGGTCCCGGAACCACTTGGAAGGGTGGGCAATAGCACACAAAAATATTGTAATTGGGCGAAATTCTAGTTGTTTGGCCGAAAAACGCAAAAAATGAGGAACGCTCATGGCGGGTTGGTTACTATGGTTCCTTAGGTGGTATTTGATGGCCCGGAAAATTTTTAGGCGATCGGGGTTTGGGGTTCCCGGGACCCCTTGGAAGGCGTGGGCTAAAGCACACGAAAATATGAAAACCGCGCGGAATTCTAGTTTTTTGGCTGAAAAATGCAAAAGACTAGGAACGATCATGGTGGGGCGGTGACTATGGTTCCTTAGGTCGTATTTGATGGCCCGGAAAATTTTTAGGCGATCGGGGTTCGGGGTTCCCGGGACCCCTTGGAAGGCGTGGGCTAAAGCACACGAAAATATGGAAACCGCGCGGAATTCTAGTTTTTTGGCTGAAAAATGCAAAAGACCAGGAACGATCATGGTGGGGCGGTGACTATGGTTCCTTAGGTCGTATATGATAGTCCGAAAATTTTTTAGGCGATCCGGCTCCGGGGGGCCCGGCCCACTCGGAAGGTGTGGGCAATAGCACATAAAAATATGGTAAACGAGCGGAATTCTAGTTTTTTGGCCAAAAATGCAAAGCATTTGGAACGATCATGGTGGGGCGGTGACTATGGTACCTTAGGTCGTATTTGATAGTCCGGAAAATTTTTAGGCGATCGGGGTCCGCGGCTCCCCGGACCACTTGGAAGGCGTGGGTATAGCACACGAAAATATGGGAATGGGGCGTAATTCTAGTTTTTTGGCCGAAAGATGCAAAAAATGAGAAACGATGATGGCGGGGCTGTTACTATGGTTCCTTAGGTCGTATTTGCGGCCCGGAAAAATTTTAGGCGATCGGGGTCCGGGGGTCCCGGAACCACTTAGAAAGGTGGGCAATAGCACACAAAAATATTATAATTGGGCGAAATTCTAGTTGTTTGGCCGAAAAACGCAAAAAATGAGGAACGCTCATGGCGGGGTGGTTACTATGGTTCCTTAGGTGGTATTTGATGGCCCGGAAAATTTTTAGGCGATCGGGGTTCGGGGTTCCCGGGACCCCTTGGAAGGCGTGGGCTAAAGCACACGAAAATATGGAAACCGCGCGGAATTCTAGTTTTTTGGCTGAAAAATGCAAAAGACTAGGAACGATCATGTGGGGCGGTGACTATGGTTCCTTAGGTCGTATATGATAGTCCGAAAATTTTTTAGGCGATCCGGCTCCGGGGGGCCCGGCCCACTCGGAAGGCGTGGGCAATAGCACACAAAAATATGGTAATCGAGCGGAATTCTAGTTTTTTGGCCGAAAAACGCAATAATTGAGGAACGACCATGGTGGGGCAGTGACTATGGTTCCTTAGGTCCTATTTGATGGCCCAGAAAATTTTAGGCGATTGGGGTCCACGGCTCCCGGGACCACTCGGAATGCGTAAGCTATAGCACACTAAAATATGCAAATCGCGCGGAGTTCTAGTTTTTTGGCCGAAAAATGCAAAGCATTTGGAACGATCATGGTGGGGCGGTGACTATGGTACCTTAGGTCGTATTTGATAGTCCGGAAATTTTTTAGGCGATCGGGATCCGCGGCTCCCCGGACCACTTGGAAGGCGTGGGTATAGCACACGAAAATATGGAAATCGGGCGTAATTCTAGTTTTTTGGCCAAAAAATGCAAAAAATGAGAAACGATGATGGCGGGGCTGTTACTATGGTTCCTTAGGTCATATTTGACGGCCCGGAAAAATTTTAGGCGATCGGGGTCCGGGGGTCCCGAAACCACTTGGAAGGGTGGGCAATAGCACATAAAAATATGGTAATCGAGCGGAATTCTAGTTTTTTTGGCCGAAAAACGCAATAAATAAGGAACGATCATGGCGGGGCGGTGACTATGGTTCCTTAGGTCGTATTTGATGGCCCGGAAATTTTAGGCGATCGGGGTCCACAGCTCCCGGGACCACTCGGAAGGCGTAAGCTATAGCACACTAAAATATGCAAATCGCGCGGAGTTCTAGTTTTTTGGCCGAAAAATGCAAAGCATTTGGAACGATCATGGTGGGGCGGTGACTATGGTACCTTAGGTCGTATTTGATAGTCCGGAAAATTTTTAGGCGATCGGGGTCCGCGGCTCCCCGGACCACTTGGAAGGCGTGGGTATAGCACACGAAAATATGGGAATCGGGCGTAATTCTAGGTTTTTGGCCGAAAAATGCAAAAAATGAGAAACGATGATGGCGGGGCTGTTACTATGGTTCCTTAGGTCGTATTTGCGGCCCGAAAAAATTTTAGGCGATCGGGGTCCGGGGGTCCCGGAACCACTTGGAAGGGTGGGCAATAGCACACAAAAATATTGTAATTGGGCGAAATTCTAGTTGTTTGGCCGAAAAACGCAAAAAATGAGGAACGCTCATGGCGGGTTGGTTACTATGGTTCCTTAGGTGGTATTTGATGGCCCGGAAAATTTTTAGGCGATCGGGGTTCGGGATTCCCGGGACCCCTTGGAAGGCGTGGGCTAAAGCACACGAAAATATGGAAACCGCACGGAATTCTAGTTTTTTGGCTGAAAAATGCAAAAGACTAGGAACGATCATGGTGGGGCGGTGACTATGGTTCCTTATGTCGTATATGATAGTCCGGAAAATTCTTAGGCGATCCGGCTCCGGGGGGCCCGGCCCACTCGGAAGGCGTGGGCAATAGCACACAAAAATATGGTAATCGAGCGGAATTCTAGTTTTTTGGCCGAAAAACGCAATAAATGAGGAACAACCATGGCGGGGTGGTGACTATGGTTCCTTAGGTCGTATTTGATGGCCCGAAAATTTTAGGCAATCGGGGTCCACGGCTCCCGGGACCACTCGGAAGGCGTAAGCTATAGCACACTAAAATATGCAAATCGCGCGGAGTTCTAGTTTTTTGGCCGAAAAATGCAAAGCATTTGGAACGATCATGGTGGGGCGGTGACTATGGTACCTTAGGTCATATTTGATAGTCCGGAAAATTTTTAGGCGATCGGGGTCCGCGGCTCCCCGGACCACTTGGAAGGCGTGGGTATAGCACACGAAAATATGGGAATCGGGCGTAATTCTAGGTTTTTGGCCGAAAAATGCAAAAAATGAGAAACGATGATGGCGGGGCTGTTACTATGGTTCCTTAGGTCGTATTTGCGGCCCGAAAAAATTTTAGGCGATCGGGGTCCGGGGGTCCCGGAACCACTTGGAAGGGTGGGCAATAGCACACAAAAATATTGTAATTGGGCGAAATTCTAGTTGTTTGGCCAAAAAATGCAAAAAATGAGGAACGCTCATGGCGGGTTGGTTACTATGGTTCCTTAGGTGGTATTTGATGGCCCGGAAAATTTTTAGGCGATCGGGGTTCGGGGTTCCCGGGACCCCTTGGAAGGCGTGGGCTAAAGCACACGAAAATATGAAAACCGCGCGGAATTCTAGTTTTTTGGCTGAAAAATGCAAAAGACTAGGAACGATCATGGTGGGGCGGTGACTATGGTTCCTTAGGTGGTATTTAATGGCCCGGAAAATTTTTAGGCGATCGGGGTTCGGGGTTCCTGGGACCCCTTGGAAGGCGTGGGCTAAAGCACACGAAAATATGGAAACTGCGCGGAACTCTAGTTTTTTGGCTGAAAAACACAATAAATGAGGAACAACCATGGCGGGGCGGTGACTATGGTTCCTTAGGTCGTATTTGATGGCCCGGAAAGTTTAGGCAATCGGGGTCCACGGCTCCCGGGACCACTCGGAAGGCGTAAGCTATTGCACACTAAAATATGCAAATCGCGCGGAGTTCTAGTTTTTTGGCCGAAAAATGCAAAGCATTTGGAACGATCATGGTGGGGCGGTGACTATGGTACCTTAGGTCGTATTTGATAGTCCGGAAAATTTTTAGGCGATCGGGGTCCGCGGCTCCCCGGACCACTTGGAAGGCGTGGGTATAGCACACGAAAATATGGGAATCGGGCGTAATTCTAGGTTTTTGGCCGAAAAATGCAAAAAATGAGAAACGATGATGGCGGGGCTGTTACTATGGTTCCTTAGGTCGTATTTGCGGCCCGAAAAAATTTTAGGCGATCGGGGTCCGGGGGTCCCGGAACCACTTGGAAGGGTGGGCAATAGCACACAAAAATATTGTAATTGGGCGAAATTCTAGTTGTTTGGCCAAAAAATGCAAAAAATGAGGAACGCTCATGGCGGGTTGGTTACTATGGTTCCTTAGGTGGTATTTGATGGCCCGGAAAATTTTTAGGCGATCGGGGTTCGGGGTTCCCGGGACCCCTTGGAAGGCGTGGGCTAAAGCACACGAAAATATGAAAACCGCGCGGAATTCTAGTTTTTTGGCTGAAAAATGCAAAAGACTAGGAACGATCATGGTGGGGCGGTGACTATGGTTCCTTAGGTGGTATTTAATGGCCCGGAAAATTTTTAGGCGATCGGGGTTCGGGGTTCCTGGGACCCCTTGGAAGGCGTGGGCTAAAGCACACGAAAATATGGAAACTGCGCGGAACTCTAGTTTTTTGGCTGAAAAACACAATAAATGAGGAACAACCATGGCGGGGCGGTGACTATGGTTCCTTAGGTCGTATTTGATGGCCCGGAAAGTTTAGGCAATCGGGGTCCACGGCTCCCGGGACCACTCGGAAGGCGTAAGCTATTGCACACTAAAATATGCAAATCGCGCGGAGTTCTAGTTTTTTGGCCGAAAAATGCAAAGCATTTGGAACGATCATGGTGGGGCGGTGACTATGGTACCTTAGGTCGTATTTGATAGTCCGGAAAATTTTTAGGCGATCGGGGTCCGCGGCTCCCCGGACCACTTGGAAGGCGTGGGTATAGCACACGAAAATATGGGAATCGGGCGTAAATCTAGGTTTTTGGCCGAAAAATGCAAAAAATGAGAAACGATGATGGCGGGGCTGTTACTATGGTTCCTTAGGTCGTATTTGCGGCCCGAAAAAATTTTAGGCGATCGGGGTCCGGGGGTCCCGGAACCACTTGGAAGGGTGGGCAATAGCACACAAAAATATTGTAATTGGGCGAAATTCTAGTTGTTTGGCCGAAAAACGCAAAAAATGAGGAACGCTCATGGCGGGTTGGTTACTATGGTTCCTTAGGTGGTATTTGATGGCCCGGAAAATTTTTAGGCGATCGGGGTTTGGGGTTCCCGGGACCCCTTGGAAGGCGTGGGCTAAAGCACACGAAAATATGAAAACCGCGCGGAATTCTAGTTTTTTGGCTGAAAAATGCAAAAGACTAGGAACGATCATGGTGGGGCGGTGACTATGGTTCCTTAGGTGGTATTTGATGGCCCGGAAAATTTTTAGGCGATCGGGGTTCGGGGTTCCCGGGACCCCTTGGAAGGCGTGGGCTAAAGCACACGAAAATATGGAAACCGCGCGGAATTCTAGTTTTTTGGCTGAAAAATGCAAAAGACCAGGAACGATCATGGTGGGGCGGTGACTATGGTTCCTTAGGTCGTATATGATAGTCCGAAAATTTTTTAGGCGATCCGGCTCCCGGGGGCCCGGCCCACTCGGAAGGCGTGGGCAATAGCACACAAAAATATGGTAATCGAGCGGAATTCTAGTTTTTTGGCCGAAAAACGCAATAAATGAGGAACGACCATGGTGGGGCAGTGACTATGGTTCCTTAGGTCGTATTTGATGGCCCAGAAAATTTTAGGCGATTGGGGTCCACGGCTCCCGGGACCACTCGGAATGCGTAAGCTATAGCACACTAAAATATGCAAATCGCGCGGAGTTCTAGTTTTTTGGCCGAAAAATGCAAAGCATTTGGAACGATCATGGTGGGGCGGTGACTATGGTACCTTAGGTCGTATTTGATAGTCCGGAAATTTTTTAGGCGATCGGGATCCGCGGCTCCCCGGACCACTTGGAAGGCGTGGGTATAGCACACGAAAATATGGAAATCGGGCGTAATTCTAGTTTTTTGGCCAAAAAATGCAAAAAATGAGAAACGATGATGGCGGGGCTGTTACTATGGTTCCTTAGGTCATATTTGACGGCCCGGAAAAATTTTAGGCGATCGGGGTCCGGGGGTCCCGAAACCACTTGGAAGGGTGGGCAATAGCACACAAAAATATGGTAATCGAGCGGAATTCTAGTTTTTTGGCCGAAAAACGCAATAAATAAGGAACGATCATGGCGGGGCGGTGACTATGGTTCCTTAGGTCGTATTTGATGGCCCGGAAATTTTAGGCGATCGGGGTCCACAGCTCCCGGGACCACTCGGAAGGCGTAAGCTATAGCACACTAAAATATGCAAATCGCGCGGAGTTCTAGTTTTTTGGCCGAAAAATGCAAAGCATTTGGAACGATCATGGTGGGGCGGTGACTATGGTACCTTAGGTCGTATTTGATAGTCCGAAAATTTTTTAGGCGATCGGGGTCCGCGGCTCCCCGGACCACTTGGAAGGCGTGGGTATAGCACACGAAAATATGGGAATCGGGCGTAATTCTAGGTTTTTGGCCGAAAAGTGCAAAAAATGAGAAACGATGATGGCGGGGCTGTTACTATGGTTCCTTAGGTCGTATTTGCGGCCCGGAAAAATTTTAGGCGATCGGGGTCCGGGGGTCCCGGAACCACTTGGAAGGGCGGGCAATAGCACACAAAAATATTGTAATTGGGCGAAATTCTAGTTGTTTGGCCGAAAAACGCAAAAAATGAGGAACGCTCATGGCGGGTTGGTTACTATGGTTCCTTAGGTGGTATTTGATGACCCGGAAAATTTTTAGGCGATCGGGGTTCGGGGTTCCCGGGACCCCTTGGAAGGCGTGGGCTAAAGCACACGAAAATATGAAAACCGCGCGGAATTCTAGTTTTTTGGCTGAAAAATGCAAAAGACTAGGAACGATCATGGTGGGGCGGTGACTATGGTTCCTTAGGTGGTATTTAATGGCCCGGAAAATTTTTAGGCGATCGGGGTTCGGGGTTCCTGGGACCCCTTGGAAGGCGTGGGCTAAAGCACACGAAAATATGGAAACTGCGCGGAATTCTAGTTTTTTGGCTGAAAAACACAATAAATGAGGAACAACCATGGCGGGGCGGTGACTATGGTTCCTTAGGTCGTATTTGATGGCCCGGAAAGTTTAGGCAATCGGGGTCCACGGCTCCCGGGACCACTCGGAAGGCGTAAGCTATAGCACACTAAAATATGCAAATCGCGCGGAGTTCTAGTTTTTTGGCCGAAAAATGCAAAGCATTTGGAACGATCATGGTGGGGCGGTGACTATGGTACCTTAGGTCGTATTTGATAGTCCGGAAAATTTTTAGGCGATCGGGGTCCGCGGCTCCCCGGACCACTTGGAAGGCGTGGGTATAGCACACGAAAATATGGGAATCGGGCGTAATTCTAGGTTTTTGGCCGAAAAATGCAAAAAATGAGAAACGATGATGGCGGGGCTGTTACTATGGTTCCTTAGGTCGTATTTGCGGCCCGAAAAAATTTTAGGCGATCGGGGTCCGGGGGTCCCGGAACCACTTGGAAGGGTGGGCAATAGCACACAAAAATATTGTAATTGGGCGAAATTCTAGTTGTTTGGCCGAAAAACGCAAAAAATGAGGAACGCTCATGGCGGGTTGGTTACTATGGTTCCTTAGGTGGTATTTGATGGCCCGGAAAATTTTTAGGCGATCGGGGTTTGGGGTTCCCGGGACCCCTTGGAAGGCGTGGGCTAAAGCACACGAAAATATGAAAACCGCGCGGAATTCTAGTTTTTTGGCTGAAAAATGCAAAAGACTAGGAACGATCATGGTGGGGCGGTGACTATGGTTCCTTAGGTCGTATTTGATGGCCCGGAAAATTTTTAGGCGATCGGGGTTCGGGGTTCCCGGGACCCCTTGGAAGGCGTGGGCTAAAGCACACGAAAATATGGAAACCGCGCGGAATTCTAGTTTTTTGGCTGAAAAATGCAAAAGACCAGGAACGATCATGGTGGGGCGGTGACTATGGTTCCTTAGGTCGTATATGATAGTCCGAAAATTTTTTAGGCGATCCGGCTCCGGAGGGCCCGGCCCACTCGGAAGGTGTGGGCAATAGCACATAAAAATATGGTAATCGAGCGGAATTCTAGTTTTTTGGCCGAAAAATGCAATAAATGAGGAACGATCATGGCAGGGCGGTGACTATGGTTCCTTAGGTTGTATTTGATGGCCCGGAAAATTTTAGGCGATCGGGGTCCACTGCTTCCGGGACCACTCGGAAGGTGTAAGCTATAGCCCACGAAAATGTGCAAATCGCGTGGAGTTCTAGTTTTTTGGCCGAAAAATGCAAAGCATTTGGAATGATCATGGTGGGGCGGTGACTATGGTACCTTAGGTCGTATATGATAGTCCGGAAAAATTTTAGGCGATCGGGGTCCGCGGCTCCCCGAACCACTTGCAAGGCGTGGGTATAGACACGAAAATATGGGAATCGGGCGTAATTCTAGTTTTTTGGCCGAAAAATGCAAAAAATGAGAAACGATGATCGCTGGGCGGTTACTATGGTTCCTTAGGTCATATTTGACGGCCCGGAAAAATTTTAGGCGATCGGAGTCCGGGGGTCCTGGAACCACTTGGAAGGGTGGGCAATAGCACACAAAATTATTGTAATCGGGCGGAATTCTAGTTTTTTGGCCGAAAAACGCAATAAATAAGGAACGACCATGGCGGGGCGGTGACTATGGTTCCTTAGGTTGTATTTGATGGCCCGGAAATTTTAGGCGATCGGGGTCCACAGCTCCCGGGACCACTCGGAAGGCGTAAGCTATAGCACACTAAAATATGCAAATCGCGCGGAGTTCTAGTTTTTTGGCCGAAAAATGCAAAGCATTTGGAACGATCATGTTGGGGCGGTGACTATGGATCTTAGGTCGTATTTGATAGTCCGGAAAATTTTTAGGCGATCGGGATCCGCAGCTCCCCGGACCACTTGGAAGGCGTGGGTATAGCACACGAAAATATGGGAATCGGGCGTAATTCTAGGTTTTGGCCGAAAAATGAAAAAAATGAGAAACGATGATGGCGGGGCTGTTACTATGGTTCCTTAGGTCGTATTTGCGGCCCGGAAAAATTTTAGGCGATCGGGGTCCGGGGGTCCCGGAACCACTTGGAAGGGTTGGCAATAGCACACAAAAATATTGTAATTGGGCGAAATTCTAGTTGTTTGGCCGAAAAACGCAAAAAATGAGGAACGCTCATGGCGGGTTGGTTACTATGGTTCCTTAGGTGGTATTTGTTGGCCCGGAAAATTTTTAGGCGATCGGGGTTCGGGGTTCCCGGGACCCCTTGGAAGGCGTGGGCTAAAGCACACAAAAATATGGAAACCGCGCGGAATTCTAGTTTTTTGGCTGAAAAATGCAAAAGACTAGGAACGATCATGGTGGGGCGGTGACTATGGTTCCTTAGGTGGTATTTGATGGCCCGGAAAATTTTTAGGCGATCGGGGTTCGGGGTTCCCGGGACCCCTTGGAAGGCGTGGGCTAAAGCACACGAAAATATGGAAACCGCGCGGAATTCTAGTTTTTTGGCTGAAAAATGCAAAAGACCAGGAACGATCATGGTGGGGCGGTGACTATGGTTCCTTAGGTCGTATATGATAGTCCGAAAATTTTTTAGGCGATCCGGCTCCGGGGGGCCCGGCCCACTCGGAAGGCGTGGGCAATAGCACATAAAAATATGGTAAACGAGCGGAATTCTAGTTTTTTGGCCGAAAAACGCAATAAATGAGGAACGACCATGGCGGGGCAGTGACTATGGTTCCTTAGGTCATATTTAATGGCCCGGAAAATTTTAGGCGATTGGGGTCCACGGCTCCCGGGACCACTCGGAATGCGTAAGCTATAGCACACTAAAATATGCAAATCGCGCGGAGTTCTAGTTTTTAGGCCGAAAAATGCAAAGCATTTGGAACGATCATGGTGGGGCGGTGACTATGGTACCTTAGGTCGTATTTGATAGTCCGGAAATTTTTTAGGCGATCGGGATCCGCGGCTCCCCGGACCACTTGGAAGGCGTGGGTATAGCACACGAAAATATGGAAATCGGGCGTAATTCTAGTTTTTTGGCCAAAAAATGCAAAAAATGAGAAACGATGATGGCGGGGCTGTTACTATGGTTCCTTAGGTCATATTTGACGGCCCGGAAAAATTTTAGGCGATCGGGGTCCGGGGGTCCCGAAACCACTTGGAAGGGTGGGCAATAGCACACAAAAATATGGTAATCGAGCGGAATTCTAGTTTTTTGGCCGAAAAACGCAATAAATAAGGAACGATCATGGCGGGGCGGTGACTATGGTTCCTTAGGTCGTATTTGATGGCCCGGAAATTTTAGGCGATCGGGGTCCACAGCTCCCGGGACCACTCGGAAGGCGTAAGCTATAGCACACTAAAATATGCAAATCGCGCGGAGTTCTAGTTTTTTGGCCGAAAAATGCAAAGCATTTGGAACGATCATGGTGGGGCGGTGACTATGGATCTTAGGTCGTATTTGATAGTCCGGAAAATTTTTAGGCGATCGGGATCCGCGGCTCCCCGGACCACTTGGAAGGCGCGGGTATAGCACACGAAAATATGGGAATCGGGCGTAATTCTAGGTTTTTGGCCGAAAAATGCAATAAATGAGAAACGATGATGGCGGGGCTGTTACTATGGTTCCTTAGGTCGTATTTGCGGCCCGGAAAAATTTTAGGCGATCGGGGTCCGGGGGTCCCGGAACCACTTGGAAGGGTGGGCAATAGCACACAAAAATATTGTAATTGGGCGAAATTCTAGTTGTTTGGCCGAAAAACGCAAAAAATGAGGAACGCTCATGGCGGGTTGGTTACTATGGTTCCTTAGGTGGTATTTGATGGCCCGGAAAATTTTTAGGCGATCGGGGTTCGGGGTTCCCGGGACCTCTTGGAAGGCGTGGGCTAAAGCACACGAAAATATGGAAACCGCGCGGAATTCTAGTTTTTTGGCTGAAAAATGCAAAAGACTAGGAACGATCATGGTGGGGCGGTGACTATGGTTCCTTATGTCGTATATGATAGTCCGGAAAATTTTTAGGCGATCCGGCTCCGGGGGGCCCGATCCACTCGGAAGGCGTGGGCAATAGCACACAAAAATATGGTAATCGAGCGGAATTCTAGTTTTTTGGCCGAAAAACGCAATAAATGAGGAACAACCATGGCGGGGCGGTGACTATGGTTCCTTAGGTCGTATTTGATGGCCCGGAAAATTTTAGGCGATCGGGGTCCATGGCTCCCGGGACCACTCGGAAGGCGTAAGCTATAGCACACTAAAATATGCAAATCGCGCGGAGTTCTAATTTTTTGGCCAAAAAATGCAAAGCATTTGGAATGATCATGGTGGGGCGGTGACTATGGTACCTTAGGTCGTATTTGATAGTCCGGAAAATCTTTAGGCGATCGGGGTCAGCGGCTCCCCGGACCACTTGGAAGGCGTGGGTATAGCACACGAAAATATGGGAATCGGGCATAATTCTAGTTTTTGGCCGAAAAATGAGAAATGATGATGGCGGGGCGGTTACTATAGTTCCTTAGGTCGTATATGATAGTCCGGAAAAATTTTAGGCGATAGGGGTCAGGAGGTCCCGGGACCACTCGGAAGGCGTGGCTAATAACACACAAAAATATTGTAATCGGGCGAAATTCTAGTTTTTTGGCCGAAAAACGCAACAAATGAGGAATGATCATGGTTGGGCGGTGACTATGGTTCCTTAGGTCGTATTGGATAGTCCGGAAAAATTTTAGGCGATAGGGTTCCGGAGACCCGGGACCACTCGGAAGGCGTGGGTTATAACACACAAAAATATGGGATCGCGCGGAATTCTAGTTGTTTGGCCGAAAAACGCAAAAAATGAGGAACGATCATGGCAGGGTGGTTACTATGGTTCCTTAGGTTGTATTTGATGGCCCGGAAAATTTTTAGGCGATCGGGGTTCGGGGTTCCAGGGACCCCTTGGAAGGCGTGGGCTAAAGCACACGAAAATATGGAAATCGCGCAGAATTCTAGTTTTTTGGCTGAAAAACGCAAAAGACTAGGAACGATCATGGCGGGGCGGTGACTATGGTTCCTTAGGTCGTATTTGATAGTCCGGAAAATTTTTAGGCGATCCGGCTCCGGGGGCCCGACCCACTCGGAAGGCGTGGGCGATAGCACACAAAAATATGGGAATCGGGCGGAATTCTAGTTTTTTGGCCGAAAAACGGAAAAAACTAGGAACGATCCTGGCTGGGCGGTGACTATGGTTCCTTAGGTCTTATTTGATAGTCCGGAAAAATTTTAGGCGATAGGGTTCCGGAGACCAGGGACCACTCGGAAGGCGTGGGTTATAACACACAAAAATATGGGATCGCGCGGAATTCTAGTTGTTTGGCTGAAAAACGCAAAAAATGAGGAACGATCATGGAGAGGCGGTGAATATGGTTCCTTAGGTCCTAATTGATGGCCAAAAAATTTTTAGGCGATCCGAGTCCGGCGGCCCGGCCCACTCGGAAGGCGTAGGCGATAGCACACAAAAATATGGCAATCGGGCGGAATTCTAGTATTTTGGCCAAACAATGCAAAAAATGAGGAACGATCAAGGCGAGGCGGTGACTAAGGTTCCTTAGGTCTTAATTGATGGCCCGAAAATTTTTCAGGCGATCCGAGTCCGGCGGCCCGGCCCACTCGGAAGGCGTGGGCAATAGCACACAAAAATATGGTAATCGAGCGGAATTCTAGTTTTTTGGCCGAAAAACGCAATAAATGAGGAACGATCATGGCGGGGCGGTGACTATGGTTCCTTAGGTCGTATTTGATGGCCCGGAAAATTTTAGGCGATCGGGGTCCACGGCTCCTGGGACCACTCGGAAGGCGTAAGCTATAGCACACGAAAATATGCAAATCGCACGGAGTTCTAGTTTTTTGTCCGAAAAATGCAAATCATTTGGAACTATCATGGTGGGGCGGTGACTATGGTTCCTTAGGTCGTATTTGATGGCCCGAAAAATTTTAGGCGATCGGGGTCCACGGCTCCCGGGACCACTCCGAAGGCGTAAGCTATAGCACACAAAAATATGGTAATCGAGCGAAATTCTTGTTTTTTGGCCGAAAAACGCAATAAATGATGAACGATCATGGTGGGGCGATGACTATGGTTCCTTAGGTCATATTTGATGGCCCGGAAAATTTTAGGCGATCGGGGTCCACGGCTCCCGGGACCACTCGGAAGGCGTAAGCTATAGCGCACTAAAATATGCAAATCGCGCGGAGTTCTAGTTTTTTGGCCGAAAAATGCAAAGCATTTGGAACGATCATGGTGGGGCAGTGACTATGGTACCTTAGGTCGCATTTGATAGTCCGGAAAATTTTTAGGCGATCGGGGTCCGCGGCTCCCCGGACCACTTGGAAGGCGTGGGTATAACACACGAAAATATGGGAATCGGGCGTAATGCTAGTTTTTTGGCCGAAAAATGCAAAAAATGAGAAACGATGATGGCGGGGCGGTTACTATGGTTCCTTAGGTCGTATTTGACGGCCCGAAAAAATTTTAGGCGATCGGGGTCCGGGGGTCCCGGAACCACTGGGAAGGGTGGGCAATAAATAGCACACAAAAATATTGTAATCGGGCGGAATTCTAGTTTTTTGGCCGAAAAACGCAACAAATGTTGAATGATCATGGCAGGGCGGTGACTATGGTTCCTTAGGTCGTATTTGATAGTCCAGAAAAATTTTAGGCGATAGGGGTCCTGAGGTCCCGTGACCACTCGGAAGGTGTGGGCTATAACACACAAAAATATGGGAATCGCGCAGAATTCTAGTTGTTTGGCCGAAAAATGCCAAAAATAAGGAACGATCATGGCTAGGCGGTGACTATGGTTCCATAGGTCTTATTTGATAGTCCGGAAAAGTTTTAGGCGATAGGGGTCCGGAGACTATGGTACCTTAGGTTTGTATTTGATAGTCTAGAAAAAGTTTAGGCGATCGGGGTCCGCGGCTCCCCGGACCACTTGGAAGGCATACGCACACGAAAATATGTGAATCGGACGTAATTCTAGTTATTTGGCCGAAAAATGCAAAAAATGAGAAACGATGAAGGCGGGGCAGTTACTATGGTTCCTTAGGTCGTATTTGACGGCCCGGAAAAAAATATTTAGGCGATCGGGGTCCGGGAGTCCCGGAACCACTGGGAAGGGTGGGCAATAGCACACAAAAATATTGTAATCGGGCGGAATTCTAGTTTTTTGGCCGAAAAACGCAACAAATGAGGAATGATCATGGCTGGGCGGTGACTATGGTTCCTTAGGTCGTATTTGATAGTCCGGAAAAATTATAGGCGATAGGGGTCCTGAGGTCCCGGGACCACTCGGAAGGTGTGGGCTATAACACACAAAAATATAGGAATCGCGCGGAATTCTAGTTGTTTGGCCGAAAAACACAAAAAATAAGGAACGATCATGGCTGGGCGGTGACTATGGTTCCTTAGGTCTTATTTGATAGTCCGGAAAGGTTTTTGGCGATAGGGGTCCTGAGACCCGGGACCACTTGTAAAGCGTGGGTATAGCACACGAAAATATGGGAATCGGGCGAAATTCTAGTTGTTTGGCCGAAAAATGCAAAAAATGAGAAACGATCATGGCGGGGCGGATACTATGGTTCCTTAGGTCATATTTGATAGTCCGGAAAAATTTTAGGCGATAGGGGTCAGGAGGTCCCGGGACCACTCGGAAGGCGTGGGCTATAACACACAAAAATATGGGAATCGCGCGGAATTCTAGTTGTTTGGCCGAAAAACGCAAAAAATGAGGAACGATCATGGCGGGGTGGTTACTATGGTTCCTTAGGTCGTATTTGATGGCCCGGAAAATTTTTAGGCGATCGGGGTTCGGGGTTCCCGGGACCCCTTGGAAGGCGAGGGCTAAAGCACACGAAAATATGGAAATCGCGCGGAATTCTAGTTTTTTGGCTGAAAAACGCAAAAGACTAGGAACGATCATGGCGGGGTTGTGACTATGGTTCCTTAGGTCGTATTTGATAGTCCGCAAAATTTTTAGGCGATCCGGCTCCGGGGGGCCCGACCCACTCGGAAGGCGTGGGCGATAGCACACAAAAATATGGGAATCGGGCGGAATTCTAGTTTTTTGGCCAAAAAATGCAAAAAATGAGGAACGATCATGGCGAGGTGGTGACTATGGTTCCTTAGGTCCTAATTGATGGCCCAAAAATTTTTTAGGCGATCCGAGTCCGGCGGCCCGGCCCACTCGGAAGGCGTGGGCAATAGCACACAAAAATATGGTAATCGAGCGGAATTCTAGTTTTTTGGCCGAAAAATTCAATAAATGAGGAACGATCATGGCGGGGCGGTGACTATGGTTCCTTAGGTCGTATTTGATGGCCCGGAAAATTTTAGGCGATCGGGGTCCACGGCTCCCGGGACCACTCGGAAGGCGTAAGCTATAGCACACTAAAATATGCAAATCGCGCGGAGTTCTAGTTTTTTGGCCGAAAAATGCAAAGCATTTGGAACGTTCATGGTGGGGCGGTGACTATGGTACCTTAGGTCGTATTTGTTAGTCCGGAAAAATTTTAGGCGATAGGGGTCCTGAGGTCCCGGGACCACTCGGAAGGTGTGGGCTATAACACACAAAAATATGGGAATCGCGCGGAATTCTAGTTGTTTGGCCGAAAAACGCAAACACTAAGGAACGATCATGGCTGGGCGATGACTATGGTTCCTTAGGTTTTATTTGATAGTCCGGAAAATTTTTAGGCGATGGGGGTCCGGAGACCCGGGACCACTTGTAAGGCGTGGGTATAGCACAACAAAATATGGGAATCGGGAAGAATTCTAGTTGTTTGGCCGAAAAATGCAAAAAATGAGAAACGATCATGGCGGGAAGGTGACTATGGTTCCTTATGTCTTATTTGATAGTCCGGAAAATTTTTAGGCGATAGGGGTCCGGAGATCCCGGGTTCACTTGGAAGGCGTGGGCTATTGGACACGAAAATATGGGAATCACGCGGAATTCTAGTTTTTTGGCTGAAAAACAGAAAAAACTAGGAACGATCATGGTTGGGCGATGACTATGGTTCCTTAGGTCTTATTTGATAGTCCGGAAATATTTTAGGTGATAGGGGTCAGGAGACCCGGGACCACTCGAAGGCATGGTCTATAACACACAAAAATATGGGATCATGCGGAATTCTAGTTCTTTGGCCGAAAAACACAAAAAATGAGGAACGATCATGGCGGGGCGGATACTATGGTTCCTTAAGTCGTATTTGATCGTCCGGAAAAATTTTAGGCGATAGGGGTCCGGAGGTCCCGGTACCATTCGGAAGGTGTGGGCTATAACACACAAAAATATGGGAATCGCGCGGTATTCTAGTTGTTTGGCCGAAAAACGCAAAAAATAAGGAACGATCATGGCAGGGCGGATACTATGGTTCCTTAGGTCGTATTTGATTGCCCGGAAAAATTTTAGGCGATCGGGGTCCGCGGCTCTTGGGACCACTCAGAATGCGTGGGTATAGCACATGAAAATATGGGAATCGGGCGAAATTCTAGGTCTTTTTCAGTAACATGCTAAAAATGTGGAAAGATCTTGACAGGGCGGTGACTATGCATCCTTTGGTCTTATTTGATAGTCCGGAAAAATTTTAGGCGATAGGGGTCCGGAGGTCCCGTGACCACTCGGAAGGCGTGGGCTATAACACACAAAAATATGCGAATCGCGCGGAATTCTAGTTGTTTGGCCGAAAAACGCAAAAAATGAGGAACGATCATGGCGGGGCGGGGACTATGGTTCCTTAGGTCTTATTTGATAGTCCGGAAAAATATTAGGCTATAGGGGTCCGGAGGTCCCGGGACCACTCGGAAGGCGTGGGCTAAAACACACAAAAATATGGGAATCGCGCGGAATTCTAGTTGTTTGGCCGAAAAACGCAAAAAATGAGGAACGATCATGGCGGGGCGGATACTATGGTTCCTTAGGTATATGATAGTCCGAAAAAATTTTAGGCGATAGGAGTCAGGAGGTCCCGGGACCACTCGGAAGGCGTGGCTTATAACACACAAAAATATGGGAATCGCACGGAATTCTACCTGTTTGGCCGAAAAACGCAAAAAATGAGGAACGATCATGGCGGGGTGGTTACTATGGTTCCTTAGGTCGTATTTGATGGCCCGGAAAATTTTTAGGTGATCGGTGTTCGGGGTTCGGGGTTCCCAGGACCCCTGTGAAGGCGTGGGCTTTAGCACATGAAAATATGAAAATCGCCCGAAATTCTAGTTTTTTGGCTGAAAAATGCAAAAGACTAGGAACGATCATGGCGGGGCGGTGACTATGGTTCCTTAGGTAGTATTTGATAGTCTGGAAAATTTTTAGGCGATCCGGCTCCGGGGGGCCCGACCCACTCGGAAGGCGTGGGCGATTGCACATAAAAATATGGGAATCAAGCAAAATTCTAGTTTTTTGGCCGAAAAACGAAATAAATGAGGAACGATCATGGCGGGGCGGTGACTATGGTTCCTTAGGTCATATTTGATGGCCCAGAAAATTTTAGGTGATCGGGGTCCACGGCTCCCGGGACCACTCAGAAGGCGTAAGCCATAGCACACTAAAATATGCAAATCGCGCGGAATTCTAGTTTTTTGGCCGAAAAATGCAAAGCATTTGGAACGATCATGGTGGGGCGGTGACTATGGTACCTTAGGTCATATTTGATAGTCCAGAAAAATTTTAGGCGATAGGGGTCCTGAGGTCCCGAGACCACTCGGAAGGTGTGGGCTATAACACACAAAAATATGGGAATCGCGCGAAATTCTAGTTGTTTGGCCGAAAAACGCAAAAACTAAGGAACGATCATGGCTGGGCGGTGACTATGGTTCCTTAGGTTTTATTTGATAGTCTGGAAAAATTTTAGGCGATAGGGGTCCGGAGTTCCCGGGTTCACTTGGAAGGCGTGGGCTATAGGACATGAAAATATGGGAATCGCGCGGAATTCTAGTTTTTTGGCCGAAAAACAGAAAAAACTAGGAACGATCATGGCTGGGTGGTGACTATGGTTCCTTAGGTCTTATTTGATAGTGCAGAAAAATTTTAGGCGATAGGGGTCAGGAGACCCGGGACCACTCGAAGGCGTGGGCTATAACACACAAAAATATGGGATCGCGCGGAATTCTAGTTCTTTGGCCGAAAAACACAAAAAATGAGGAACGATCATGGCGGGGTGGATACTATGGTTCCTTAGGTCGTATTTGATTGCCCGTAAAAAATTTTAGGCGATCGGGGTCCGCGGCATTTGGGACCACTCAGAATGCGTGGGTATAGCACATGAAAATATGGGAATCGGGCGAAATTCTAGGTCTTTTTCAGTAACATGCTAAAAATGTGGAAAGATCTTGACAGGGCGGTGACTATGCATCCTTTGGTCTTATTTGATAGTCCGGAAAAATATTAGGCGATAGGGGTCCGGAGGTCCCGGGACCACTCGGAAGGCGTGGGCTATAACACACAAAAATATGGGAATCGCGCGGAATTCTAGTTGTTTGGCCGAAAAACGCAAAAAATGAGGAACGATCATGGCGGGGCGGATACTATGGTTCCTTAGGTCGTATTTGATAGTCCGGAAAAATTTTAGGCGATAGGGGTCAGGAGGTCCCGGGACCACTCGGAAGGCGTGGGCTATAACACACAAAAATATGGGAATCGCGCGGAATTCTAGTTGTTTGGCCGAAAAACGCAAAAAATGAGGAACGATCATGGCGGGGCGGATACTATGGTTCCTTAGGTCGTATATGATAGTCCGAAAAAATTTTAGGCGATAGGGGTCAGGAGGTCCCGGGACCACTCGGAAGGCGTGGCTTATAACACACAAAAATATGGGAATCGCACGGAATTCTACCTGTTTGGCCGAAAAACGCAAAAAATGAGGAACGATCATGGCGGGGTGGTTACTATGGTTCCTTAGGTCGTATTTGATGGCCCGGAAAATTTTTAGGCGATCGGTGTTCGGGGTTCGGGGTTCCCAGGACCCCTGTGAAGGCGTGGGCTTTAGCACATGAAAATATGGAAATCGCCCGAAATTCTAGTTTTTTGGCTGAAAAATGCAAAAGATAGGAACGATCATGGCGGGGCGGTGACTATGGTTCCTTAGGTAGTATTTGATAGTCTGGAAAATTTTTAGGCGATCCGGCTCCGGGGGGCCCGACCCACTCGGAAGGCGTGGGCGATAGCACATAAAAATATGGGAATCAGGCAAAATTCTAGTTTTTTGGCCGAAAAACGAAATAAATGAGGAACGATCATGGCGGGGCGGTGACTATGGTTCCTTAGGTCATATTTGATGGCCCAGAAAATTTTAGGTGATCGGGGTCCACGGCTCCCGGGACCATTCAGAAGGCGTAAGCTATAGCACACTAAAATATGCAAATCGCGCGGAATTCTAGTTTTTTGGCCGAAAAATGCAAAGCATTTGGAACGATCATAGTGGGGCGGTGACTATGGTACCTTAGGTCATATTTGATAGTCCAGAAAAATTTTAGGCGATAGGGGTCCTGAGGTCCCGAGACCACTCGGAAGGTGTGGGCTATAACACACAAAAATATGGGAATCGCGCGGAATTCTAGTTGTTTGGCCGAAAAACGCAAAAACTAAGGAACGATCATGGCTGGGCGGTGACTATGGTTCCTTAGGTTTTATTTGATAGTCTGAAAAAATTTTAGGCGATAGGGGTCCGGAGTTCCCGGGTTCACTTGGAAGGCGTGGGCTATAGGACATGAAAATATGGGAATCGCGCGGAATTCTAGTTTTTTGGCTGAAAAATAGAAAAAACTAGGAACGATCATGGCTGGGTGGTGACTATGGTTCCTTAGGTCTTATTTGATAGTGCAGAAAAATTTTAGGCGATAGGGGTCAGGAGACCCGGGACCACTCGAAGGCGTGGGCTATAACACACAAAAATATGGGATCGCGCGGAATTCTAGTTCTTTGGCCGAAAAACACAAAAAATGAGGAACGATCATGGCGGGGCGGATACTATGGTTCCTTAGGTCGTATTTGATTGCCCGTAAAAAATTTTAGGCGATCGGGGTCCGCGGCTCTTGGGACCACTCAGAATGCGTGGGTATAGCACATGAAAATATGGGAATCGGGCGAAATTCTAGGTCTTTTTCAGTAACATGCTAAAAATGTGGAAAGATCTTGACAGGGCGGTGACTATGCATCCTTTGGTCTTATTTGATAGTCCGGAAAAATATTAGGCGATAGGGGTCCGGAGGTCCCGGGACCACTCGGAAGGCGTGGGCTATAACACACAAAAATATGGGAATCGCGCGGAATTCTAGTTGTTTGGCCGAAAAACGCAAAAAATGAGGAACGATCATGGCGGGGCGGATACTATGGTTCCTTAGGTCGTATTTGATAGTCCGGAAAAATTTTAGGCGATAGGGGTCAGGAGGTCCCGGGACCACTCGGAAGGCGTGGGCTATAACACACAAAAATATGGGAATCGCGCGGAATTCTAGTTGTTTGGCCGAAAAACGCAAAAAATGAGGAACGATCATGGCGGGGCGGATACTATGGTTCCTTAGGTCGTATATGATAGTCCGAAAAAATTTTAGGCGATAGGGGTCAGGTGGTCCCGGGACCACTCGGAAGGCGTGGCTTATAACACACAAAAATATGGGAATCGCACGGAATTCTACCTGTTTGGCCGAAAAACGCAAAAAATGAGGAACGATCATGGCGGGGTGGTTACTATGGTTCCTTAGGTCGTATTTGATGGCCCGGAAAATTTTTAGGCGATCGGTGTTCGGGGTTCGGGGTTCCCAGGACCCCTGTGAAGGCGTGGGCTTTAGCACATGAAAATATGGAAATCGCCCGAAATTCTAGTTTTTTGGCTGAAAAATGCAAAAGACTAGGAACGATCATGGCGGGGCGGTGACTATGGTTCCTTAGGTAGTATTTGATAGTCTGGAAAATTTTTAGGCGATCCGGCTCCGGGGGGCCCGACCCACTCGGAAGGCGTGGGCGATAGCACATAAAAATATGGGAATCAGGCAAAATTCTAGTTTTTTGGCCGAAAAATGAAATAAATGAGGAACGATCATGGCGGGGCGGTGACTATGGTTCCTTAGGTCATATTTGATGGCCCGGAAAATTTTAGGCGATCGGGGTCCACGGCTCCAGGGACCACTCAGAAGGCGTAAGCTATAGCACACTAAAATATGCAAATCGCGCGGAATTCTAGTTTTTTGGCCGAAAAATGCAAAGCATTTGGAACGATCATGGTGGGGCGGTGACTATGGTACCTTAGGTCATATTTGATAGTCCAGAAAAATTTTAGGCGATAGGGGTCCTGAGGTCCCGAGACCACTCGGAAGGTGTGGGCTATAACACACAAAAATATGGGAATCGCGCGGAATTCTAGTTGTTTGGCCGAAAAACGCAAAAACTAAGGAACGATCATGGCTGGGCGGTGACTATGGTTCCTTAGGTTTTATTTGATAGTCTGGAAAAATTTTAGGCGATAGGGGTCCGGAGTTCCCGGGTTCACTTGGAAGGCGTGGGCTATAGGACATGAAAATATGGGAATCGCGCGGAATTCTAGTTTTTTGGCTGAAAAACCGAAAAAACTAGGAACGATCATGGCTGGGTGGTGACTATGGTTCCTTAGGTCTTATTTGATAGTGCAGAAAAATTTTAGGCGATAGGGGTCAGGAGACCCGGGACCACTCGAAGGCGTGGGCTATAACACACAAAAATATGGGATCGCACGAAATTCTAGTTGTTCGGCCGAAAAACGCAAAAAATGAGGAACGATCATGGCGGGGCGGATACTATGGTTCCTTAGGTCGTATTTGATAGTCTGGAAAAATTTTAGGCGATAGGGGTCCGGAGTTCCCGGGTTCACTTGGAAGGCGTGTGATATAGGACACGAAAATATGGGAATCGCGCGGAATTCTAGTTTTTTGGCCGAAAAATGCAAAAAATAAGGAACGATCATGGCGTGGCGGATACTATGGTTCCTTAGGTCGTATTTGATTGCCCGGAAAAATTTTAGGCGATCGGGGTCCGCGGCTCTTGGGACCACTCGGAAGGCGTAGGCAATAGCACACGAAAATATGGGAATCGGGCGAAACTCTAGGTCCTTTTCAGTAACATGCAAAAAATGTGGAAAGATCTTGATAGGGAGGTGACTATGGTTCCTTAGGTCTTATTTGATAGTCCGGAAAAATATTAGGCGATAGGGGTCCGGAGGTCCCGGGACAACTCGAAAGGCGTGGGCTATAACACACAAAAATATGGGAATCGCGCGAAATTCTAATTGTTCGGCCGAAAAACGCAAAAAATGATGAACGATCATGGCGGGGCGGATACTATGGTTCCTTAGGTCGTATTTGATAGTCCGGAAAAATTTTAGGCGATAGGGGTCCGGAGTTCCCGGGTTCACTTGGAAGGCGTGTGATATAGGACACGAAAATATGGGAATCGCGCGGAATTCTAGTTTTTTGGCCGAAAAATAGAAAAAACTAGGAATGATCATGGCTGGGCGGTGACTATGGTTCGTTAGGTCTTATTTGATAGTCCAGAAAAATTTTAGGCGATAGGGATCCAGAGACCCGGGACCACTCGGAAGGCGTGGGCTATAACACACAAAAATATGGGATCGCACGGAATTCTAGTTGTTTGGCCGAAAAACACAAAAAATGAGGAACGATCATGGCGGGGTGGATACTATGGTTCCATATGTCGTATTTGATAGTCCGGAAAAATTTTAGGCGATAGGGGTCCGGAGGTCCCGGGACCACTCGGAAGGTGTGGGCTATAACACACAAAAATATGGTAATCGCGCGGAATTCTAGTTGTTTGGCCGAAAATCACAAAAAATAAGGAACGATCATGGCGGGGCGGATTCTATGGTTCCTTAGGTTGTATTTGATTGCCCGGAAAATTTTTAGGCGATCGGGGTCCGCGGCTCTTGGGACCACTCGGAATGCGTGGGTATAGCACACGAAAATATGGGAATCGGGCAAAATTCTAGGTCTTTTTCAGTAACATGCAAAAAATGTGGAAAGATCATGACAGGGCGGTGACTATGGTTCCTTAGGTCTTATTTGATAGTCCGAAAAAATATTAGGCGATAGGGGTCCGGAGGTCCCGGGACCACTCGGAAGGCGTGGGCTATCACACACAAAAATATGGGAATCGCGCGAAATTCTAGTTGTTTGGCCGAAAAACGCAAAAAATGAGGAACGATCATGGCGGGGCGGATACTATGGTTCCTTAGGTCGTATTTGATAGTCCGGAAAAATTTTAGGCGATAGGGGTCCGGAGTTCCCGGGTTCACTTGGAAGGCGTGTGATATAGGACACGAAAATATGGGAATCGCGCGGAATTCTAGTTTTTTGGCCGAAAAATGCAAAAAATAAGGAACGATCATGGCGTGGCGGATACTATGGTTCCTTAGGTCGTATTTGATTGCCCGGAAAAATTTTAGGCGATCGGGGTCCGCGGCTCTTGGGACCACTCGGAAGGCGTAGGCAATAGCACACGAAAATATGGGAATCGGGCGAAACTCTAGGTCTTTTTGAGTAACATGCAAAAAATGTGGAAAGATCTTGATAGGGAGGTGACTATGGTTCCTTAGGTCTTATTTGATAGTCCGGAAAAATATTAGGCGATAGGGGTCCGGAGGTCCCGGGACAACTCGAAAGGCGTGGGCTATAACACACAAAAATATGGGAATCGCGCGAAATTCTAGTTGTTCGGCCGAAAAACGCAAAAAATGATGAACGATCATGGCGGGGCGGATACTATGGTTCCTTAGGTCGTATTTGATACTCCGGAAAAATTTTAGGCGATAGGGGTCCGGAGTTCCCGGGTTCACTTGGAAGGCGTGTGATATAGGACACGAAAATATGGGAATCGCGCGGAATTCTAGTTTTTTGGCCGAAAAATAGAAAAAACTAGGAATGATCATGGCTGGGCGGTGACTATGGTTCGTTAGGTCTTATTTGATAGTCCAGAAAAATTTTAGGCGATAGGGATCCAGAGACCCGGGACCACTCGGAAGGCGTGGGCTATAACACACAAAAATATGGGATCGCACGGAATTCTAGTTGTTTGGCCGAAAAACACAAAAAATGAGGAACGATCATGGCGGGGTGGATACTATGGTTCCATAGGTCGTATTTGATAGTCCGGAAAAATTTTAGGCGATAGGGGTCCGGAGGTCCCGGGACCACTCGGAAGGTGTGGGCTATAACACACAAAAATATGGTAATCGCGCGGAATTCTAGTTGTTTGGCCGAAAATCGCAAAAAATAAGGAACGATCATGGCGGGGCGGATTCTATAGTTCCTTAGGTTGTATTTGATTGCCCTGAAAATTTTTAGGCGATCGGGGTCCGCGGCTCTTGGGACCACTCGGAATGCGTGGGTATAGCACACGAAAATATGGGAATCGGGCAAAATTCTAGGTCTTTTTCAGTAACATGCAAAAAATGTGGAAAGATCATGACAGGGCGGTGACTATGGTTCCTTAGGTCTTATTTGATAGTCCGGAAAAATATTAGGCGATAGGGGTCCGGAGGTCCCGGGACCACTCGGAAGGCGTGGGCTATCACACACAAAAATATGGGAATCGCGCGAAATTCTAGTTGTTTGGCCGAAAAACGCAAAAAATGAGGAACGATCATGGCGGGGCGGATACTATGGTTCCTTAGGTCATATTTGATAGTCCGGAAAAATTTTAGGCGATAGGGGTCTGGAGTTCCCGAGTTCACTTGGAAGGCGTGTGCTATAGGACACGAAAATATGGGAATCGCGCGGAATTCTAGTTTTTTGGCCGAAAAATAGAAAAAACAAGGAACGATCATGGATGGGCGGTTACTATGGTTCCTTAGGTTTTATTTGATAGTCCGGAAAAATTTTAGGCGATAGGGGTCCAGCGACCCGGGACCACTCGGAAGGCGTGGGCTATAACACACAAAAATATGGGATCGCACGGAATTCTAGTTGTTTGGCCGCAAAACACAAAAAATGAGGAACGATCATGGCGGGGTGGATACTATGGTTCCTTAGGTCGTATTTGATAGTCCGGAAAAATTTTAGGCGATAGGGATCCGGAGGTCCCGGGACCACTCGGAAGGTGTGGGCTATAAAACACAAAAATATGGGAATCGCGCGGAATTCTAGTTGTTTGGCCGAAAATCGCAAACAATAAGGAACGATCATGGCGGGGCGGATACTATGGTTCCTTAGGTCATATTCTATTGCCCTGAAAAATTTTAGGCGATTGGGGTCCGCGGCTCTTGGGACCACTCGGAATGCGTGGGTATAGCACACGAAAATATGGGAATCGGGCGAAATTCTACGTCTTTTTCAGTAACATGCAAATAATTTGGAAAGATCTTGGTAGGGCGGTGACTATGGTTCCTTTGGTGTTATTTGATAGTCCGGAAAAATATTAGGCGATAGGGGTCCGGAGGTCCCGTGACCACTCGGAAGGCATGGGCTATAACACACAAAAATATGGGAATCGCGCGGAATTCTAGTTGTTAGGCCGAAAAACGCAAAAAATGAGGAACGATCATGGCGGGGCGGATACTATGGTTCCTTAGGTCGTATTTGATAGTCCGGAAAAATTTTAGGCGATAGGGGTCAGGAGGTCCCGGGTACACTCGGAAGGCGTGGGCTATAGCACACAAAAATATGGGAATCGCGTGGAATTCTAGTTGTTTGGCCGAAAAATGCAAAAAATGAGGAACGATCATGGCGAGGTGGTTACTATGGTTCCTTAGGTCGTATTTGACGGCCCGGAAAAATTTTAGGCGATCGGGGTCAGTGGGTCCCGGAACCACTTGGAAGGGTGGGCAATAGCACACAAAAATATTGTAATCGGGCGGAATTCTAGTTTTTTGGCCGAAAAACGCAACAAATGAGGAATGATCATGGCTGGGAGGTGACTATGGTTCCTTAAGTCGTATTTGATAGTACCGAAAAATTTTAGGCGATAGGGGTCCGGAGTTCCCGGGTTCACTTGGAAGGCGTGGGCTATAGGACACGAAAATATGGGAATCGCGCGGAATTCTAGTTTTTTGGCCGAAAAGCAGAAAAAACTAGGAACGATCATGGCTGGGCGGTGACTATGGTTCCTTAGGTCTTATTTGATAGTCTGGAAAAATTTTAGGCGATAGGGGTCCGGAGACCCAGGACCACTCGGAAGGCGTGGGCTATATAACACACAAAAATATGGGATCGCGCGGAATTCTAGTTGTTTGGCCGAAAAACACAAAAAATGAGGAACGATCATGGCGGGGCGGATACTATGGTTCCTTAGGTCGTATTTGATATTCCGGAAAATTTTTAGGCGATAGGGGTCCGGAGGTCCCGGGACCACTCGGAAGGTGTGGGCTATAACACACAAAAATATGGGAATCGCGCGGAATTCTAGTTGTTTGGCCGAAAAATGCAAAAAATAAGGAACGATCATGGCGTGGCAGATACTATGGTTCCTTAGGTCGTATTTGATTGCCCGGAAAAATTTTAGGCGGTCGGGGTCCGCGGCTCTTGGGACCACTCGGAAGGCGTGGGCAATAGCACACGAAAATATGGGAATCGGGCGAAATTCTAGGTCTTTTTCAGTAACATGCAAAAAATGTGGAAAGATCTTGACAGGGCAGTGTCTATGGTTCCTTAGGTCTTATTTGATAGTCCGGAAATATTTTAGGCGATAGGGATCCGGAGGTCCCGGGACCACTCGGAAGGTGTGGGCTATGACACACAAAAATATGGGAATCGCGCGGAATTCTAGTTGTTTGGCCGAAAATCGCAAAACATAAGGAACGATCATGGCGGGGCGGATACTATGGTTCCTTAGGTCATATTTTATTGCCCGGAAAATTTTTAGGCGATTGGGGTCTACGGCTCTTGGGACCACTCGGAATGCGTGGGTATAGCACACGTAAATATGGGAATCGGGCGAAATTCTAGGTCTTTTTCAGTAACATGCAAATAATTTGGAAAGATCTTGGCAGGGCGGTAACTATGGTTCCTTTGGTCTTATTTGATAGTCCGGAAAAATATTAGGCGATAGGGGTCCGGAGGTCCCGGGACCACTCGGAAGGCGTGGGCTATAACACACAAAAATATGGGAATCGCACGGAATTCTAGTTGTTTGGCCGAAAAACACAAAAAATGAGGAACGATCATGGCGGAGTGGATACTATGGTTCCTTAGGTCTTATTTGATAGTCCGGAAAAATTTTAGGAGATAGGGATCCGGAGGTCCCGGGACCACTCGGAAGGTGTGGGCTATAACACACAAAAATATGGGAATCACGCGGAATTCTAGTTGTTTTGCCGAAAATCGCAAAAAATAAGGAACAATCATAGCGGGGCGGATACTATGGTTCCTTAGGTCGTATTTTATTGCCCGGAAAAATTATAGGAGATTGGGGTCCGCGGCTCTTGGGACCACTCGGAATGCGTGGGTATAGCACACAAAAATATGGGAATCGGGCGAAATTCTAGGTCTTTTTCAGTAACATGCAAATAATTTGGAAAGATCTTGGTAGGGCGGTGACTATGGTTCCTTTGGTCTTATTTGATAGTCCGGAAAAATATTAGGCGATAGGGGTCCGGAGGTCCCGGGACCACTCGGAAAGCGTGGGATATAACACACAAAAATATGGGAATCGCGCGGAATTCTAGTTGTTTGGCCGAAAAACGCAAAAAATGAGGAACGATCATGGCGGGGCGGATACTATGGTTCCTTAGGTCGTATTTGATAGTCCGGAAAAATTTTAGGCGATAGGGGTCAGGAGGTCCCGGGACCACTCGGAAGGCGTGGGCTATAGCACACAAAAATATGAGAATCGCGCGGAATTCTAGTTGTTTGGCCGAAAAATGCAAAAAATGAGGAACGATCATGGCGAGGTGGTTACTATGGTTCCTTAGGTCGTATTTGACGGCCCGGAAAAATTTTAGGCGATCGGGGTCAGTGGGTCCCGGAACCACTTGGAAGGGTGGGCAATAGCACACAAAAATATTGTAATCGGGCGGAATTCTAGTTTTTTTTATAGCCCACGCCTTCCGTGGGGGTCCCGGGACCTCCGGACCCCGATCGCCTAAAAATTTTGCAGACTATCAAATAAGACCAAAGGAACCATAGTCACCGCCCTGCCAAGATCTTTCCACATTTTTTGCATGTTACCGAAAAAGACCTAGAATTTCGCCCGATTCCCATATTTTCGTGTGCTATACCCACGCATTCCGAGTGGTCCCAAGATACGCGGACCCCTATCGCCTAAAATTTTTCCGGACTATCAAACAAGACCTAAGGAACTATAGTCACCGCCCAGCCATGATCCTTCCTAGTTTTTTCCGTTTTTCGGCCAAAAAACTAGAATTCTGCGCGATTCCCATATTTTCGTGTCCTATAGCCCACGCCTTCCAAGTGAACCCGGGAACTCCGGACCCCTATCGCCTAAATTTTTTCCGGACTATCAAATACGACCTAAGGAACCATAGTCACCGCCCAGCCATGATCATTCCTCATTTGTTGCGTTTTTCGGCCAAAAACTAGAATTCCGCCCGATTACAATATTTTTGTGTGCTATTGCCCACCCTTCCAAGTGGTTCCGGGACCCCCGGACCCCGATCGCCTAAAAAATTTTCGGGCCGTCAAATACGACCTAAGGAACCATTGTAACCGCCCCGCGATCATCGTTTCTCATTTTTTGCATTTTTCAGCCAAAAATCTAGAATTACGCCCGATTCCCATATTTTCGTGTGCTATACCCACGCCTTCCAAGTGGTCCGGGGAGCCGCGGACCCCGATCGCCCAAAATTTTTTCGGACTATCAAATACGATCTAAGGTACCATAGTCACTGCCCCACCATGATCGTTCCAAATGCTTTGCATTTTTCAGCCAAAAAACTAGAACTCCGCGCGATTTGCATATTTTCGTGTGCTATAGCATACGCCTTCCGGGTGGTCCCGGGAGCCGTGGACCCCGATCGCCTAAAATTTTTCGGGCCATCAAATATGACCTAAGGAACCATAGTCACCGCCCCGCTATGATCGTTCCTCATTAATTGCATTTTTCAACCAAAAAGCTAGAATTACGCTCGATTACCATATTTTTGTGTGCCCCACGCCTTCCGAATGGGCCGGGCCGCCGGACTCGGATCGCCTAAAAAATTTCCGGACTATCAAATACGACCTAAGGAACGATAGTCACCGCCCCGCCATGATTGTTCCTAGTCTTTTGCGTTTTTCAGCCAAAAACTAGAATTTTGCGCGATTTCCATATTTTCGTGTGCTTTAGCCCACGCCTTCAAAGGGGTCCCGGGAACCCCGAACCCCGATCGTCTAAAAATTTTCCGGGCCATCAAATACGACCTAAGGAACCATAGTAACCACCCCGCCATGAGCGTTCCTCATTTTTTGCGTTTTTCGGCCAAACAACTAGAATTTCGCCCGATTCCCATATTTTCGTATGTTATACCCACGCATTCCGAGTGGTCCCAAGAGCCGCGGACCCCGATCGCCTAAAATTTTTCCGGACTATCAAATAAGACCTAAGGAACCATAGTCACCGCCCAGCCATGATCGTTCCTAGTTTTTTCCGTTTTTCGGCCAAAAAACTAGAATTCCGCGTGATTCCCATATTTTCGTTTCCTATAGCCCATGCCTTCCAAGTGAACTCGGGAACTCCGGACCCCTATCGCCAAAAATTTTCCGTACTATCAAATACGACCTAAGGAACAATAGTCACCGCCCAGCCATGATCATTCCTTATTTGTTGCGTTTTTCGGCCAAAAATCTAGAATTTCGCCCGATTACAATATTTTTGTGTGCTATTGCCCACCCTTCCAAGTGGTTCCGGGACCACCGGACCCCGATCGCCTAAAATTTTTCTGGGCCATCAAATACGACATAAGGAACCATAGTAACCGCCCCGCGATCATCGTTTCTCATTTTTTGCATTTTTCGGCCAAAAAACTAGAATTACGGCCGATTCCCATATTTTTGTGTGCTATACCCACGCCTTCCAAGTGGTCCGGGGAGCCGCGGACCCCGATCGCCTAAAAAATTTTTGGACTATCAAATACAACCTAAGGTAACATAGTCAGCGCCCCACCATGATCGTTCCAAATGCTTTGCATTTTTCGGCCAGAAAACTAGAACTCCGCACGATTTGCATATTTTCGTGTGCTATAGCTTACGCCTTTCGAGTGGTCCCGGGAGCCGTGGACCCCGATCGCCTAAAATTTTCCGGGCCATCAAATACGACCTAAGGAACCATAGTCACCGCCCCGCCATGATCGTTCCTCATTTATTGCATTTTTCGGCCAAAAAACTAGAATTTCGCTCGATTACCATATTTTTGTGTGCTATTGCCCACGCCTTCCGAGTGGGCCAGGGCGCCGGACTCGGATCGCCTAAAAACTTTTCGGGCCATCAATTACGACCTAAGGAACCAAAGTCACCATCTCGCCATGATCGTTCCTCATGTTTTGCATTTTTGGCCAAAAAACTAGAATTCCGCTCGATTACCATATTTTTGTGTGCTATTGCCCACGCCATCCGAGTGGGCCGGGCAGCCGGACTCGGATCGCCTAAAAAATTTTCGGGCCATCAATTAGGACCTAAGGAACCATAGTCACCACCTCGCCATGATCGTTTCTCATTTTTTGCATTTTTTGGCCAAAAAACTAGAATTCCGCCCGATTCCCATATTTTTGTGTGGTATCGCCCACGCCTTCCGAGTGGGTCGGGCCCCCCGGAGCCGGATCACCAAAAAATTTTCTGGACTATCAAATACGACCTAAAGAACCATAGTCACCGCCCCACAATGATCGTTCCTAGTCTTTTGTGTTTTTCAGCCAAAAAACTAGAATTCCGCGCGATTTCCATATTTTCGTGTGCTTTAGCCCACGCCTTCCAAGGGGTCCCGGGAACCCCGAACCCTGATCGCCTAACAATTTTCCGGGCCATCAAATACGACCTAAGGAACCATAGTAACCACCCCGCCATGAGCGTTCCTCATTTTTTGCGTCTATCGGCCAAACAACTAGAATTCCGCGCGATTCCCATATTTTTGTGTGTTATAGCCCACGCCTTCCGAGTGGTCCCGAGACCTCCTGACCCCTATCGCCTAAAATTTTTCCGGACTATCAAATACAACCTGAGGAACCATAGTATACGCCCCTCCATGATCATTCCTCATTTCTTGCGTTTTTCGGCCAAACAACTAGAATTCCGCGCGATTCCCATATTTTTGTGTGTTATAGCCCACGCCTTACGAGTGGTTCTGGGACCTCCGGACCCCTATCGCCTAATATTTTTCCGGACTATCAAATAAGACCAATGGAACCATAGTCACCGCCCTGCCAAGATCTTTCCACATTTTTTGCATGTTACTGAAAAAGACCTAGAATTTTGCCCTATTCCCATATTTTCGTGTGCTATACCCACGCATTCCGAGTGGTCCCAAGAGCCGCGGACCCCGATCGCCTAAAATTTTTCAGGGCAATCAAATACGACCTAAGGAACCATATTATCCGCCCTGCCATGATCGTTCCTTATTTTTTGCGTTTTTCGGACAAACAACTAGAATTCCGCCCGATTCCCATATTTTTGTGTGTTATAGCCCACGCCTTCCGAGTGGTCCCGGGACCTCCTGGCCCCTATCGCCTAAAATTTTTCCGGACTATCAAATACGACCTAAGGAACCATAGTATTCGCCCCGCTATGATCGTTCCTCATTTTTTGCGTTTTTCGGCCAAACAACTAGAATTTCGCCCGATTCCCATATTTTCGTGTGCTATACCCACGCATTCCGAGTGGTCCCAAGAGACGCTGACCCCTATCGCCTAAAATTTTTCTGGACTATCAAATAAGACCTAAGGAACCATAGTCACCGCCCAGCGCCTTCCTGCCATAATCGTTCCTCATTTTTTGCGTTTTTCGCCAAACAACTAGAATTCCGCGCGATCCCATATTTTTTTGTGTTATAACCCACGCCTTCCGAGTGGTCCCGGGTCTCCGGACCCCTATAGCCTAAAATTTTTCCGGACTATCAAATAAGACCTAAGGAACCATAGTCACCGCCCATCCATGATCGTTCCTAGTTTTTTTCCTTTTTCGGCAAAAAACTAGAATTCCGCGCGATTCCCATCTTTTCATGTCCTATAGCCCATGCCTTCCAAGTGAACCCGGGAACTCCGGACCCCTATCGCCTAAAATTTTTCCGGACTATCAAATACGACCTAAGGAACCATAGTCACCGCCCAGCCATGATCGTTCCTCATTTTTTGCGTTTTTCGGCCAAACAACTAGAATTCCGCGCGATTCCCATATTTTTGTGTGCTATAGCCCACGCCTTCCGAGTGGTCCCGGGACCTCCGGACCCCCATCGCCTAATATTTTTCCGGACAATCAAATAAGACCAAAGGAACCATAGTCACCGCCCTGCCAAGATCTTTCCACATTTTTTGCATGTTACTGAAAAAGACCTAGAATTTCGCCTGATTCCCATATTTTCGTGTGCTATACCCACGCATTCCGAGTGGTCCCAAGAGCCGCGGACCCCGATCGCCTAAAATTTTTCCGAGAAATCAAATACGACCTAAGGAACCATAGTATCCGCCCCGCCATGATTGTTCCTTATTTTTTTTGCGTTTTTCGGCCAAACAACTAGAATTCCCCAAGATTCCCATATTTTTGTGTGTTATAGCCCACACCTTCCGAGTGGTCTCGGGTCTCTGGAACCCTATCGCCTAAAATTTTTCCGGACTATCAAATAAGACCTAAGGAACCATACTCACCGCCCAGCCATGATCGTTCCTAGTTTTTTCCGTTTTTCGGCCAAAAAATTAGAATTCCGCGCGGTTGCCATATTTTCGTGTCCTATAGCCCACGCCTTCCAAGTGAAACCGGGAACTCCAGACCCCTATCGCCTATAAATTTTCCGGACTATCCAGTACGACCTAAGGAACCATAGTCACCGCCCAGCCATGATCGTTCCACATTTTTTGCGTTTTTCGGCCAAACAACTAGAATTCCGCGCGATTCCCATATTTTTGTGTGTTATAGCCCACGCCTTCCGAGTGGTCCCGGGACCTCCGGACCCCCATCTCCTAATATGTTTCCGGACAATCAAATAAGACCAAAGGAACCATAGTAACCGCCCCGCCATCATCGTTTCTCATTTTTTGCATTTTCCGGCCAAAAACCTAGAATTACACCCGATTCCCATATTTTCGTTTGCTATACCCACGCCTTCCAAGTGGTCCGGGGTACCGAGGACCCCGATCGCCTAAAAGTTTTCCGGACTATCAAATACGACCTAAGGTACCATAGTCATTGCCCCACCATGATCGTTCCAAATGCTTTGCATTTTTCGGCCAAAAAACTAGAACTCCGCGTGATTTGCATACTTTCGTGTGCTATAGCTTACGCCTTCCGAGTGGTCACGGGAGCCGTGGACCCCGATCGCCTAAAATTTTCCGGGCCATCAAATACGACCTAAGGAACCATAGTCACCGCCCCGCCATGATCGTTCCTCATTTATTGCGTTTTCGGCCAAAAAACTAGAATTCCGCAAGATTACCATATTTTTGTGTGCTATTGCCCACACCTTCCGAGTGGGCCAGGCCACCGGACTCGGATCGCCTAAAATATTTTCGGGCCATCAATAAGGACCTAAGGAACCACAGTCACCGCCTCGCCATGTTCGTTCCTCATTTTTGCATTTTTTGGCCAAAAAACTAGAATTCCGCCCGGTTCCCATATTTTTGTGTGCTATCTCCCACGCCTTCCAAGTGTGTCGGGCCCCCCGGAGCCGGATCGTCTAAAAATTTTCCGGACCATCAAATACGACCTAAGGAACCATAGTAACCACCCCGCCATGATCGTTCCTCATTTTTTGCGTTTTTCAGCCAAACAACTAGAATTCCGCGATTTCCATATTTTCGTGTGCTTTAGCCCACGCCTTCCAAGGGGTCCCGGGACCTCCTGACCCCTATCGCCTAAAATTTTTCCGGACTATAAAATACGACCTAAGGAACCATAATATCCGCCCCGCCATGATCGTTCCTCATTTTTTGCGTTTTTCGGCCAAACAACTAGAATTCCGTACGATTCCCATATTTTTGTGTGTTATAGCCCACGCCTTCCGAGTGGTCCCGGGACCTCCTAACCTCGATCGCCAAAAATTTTCCGGGCCATCAAATACGACCTAAGGAACCATAGTCACCGCCCCGCCATGATCGTTCCTCATTTTTTGCATTTTTCGGCCAAACAACTAGAATTCCGTGCGATTCCCATATTTTTGTGTGTTATAGCCCATGCCTTCCGAGTGGTCCCGGGACCTCCGGACCCCTATCGCCAAAAAATTTTCTGGACTATCAAATACGACCTAAGGAACCATAGTCACCGCCCTGCCATGATCGTTCCTCATTTTTTGCGTTTTCGACCAAACAACTAGAATTCCGCACGATTCCCATATTTTTGTGTGTTATAGCCCACGCCTTCCGAGTGGTCATGGAACCTCCTGACCCCTATCGCCTAATATTTTTCCGGACTATTAAATAAGACCTAAGGAACCATAGTCACCGCCCAGCCATGATCATTCCTCATTTGTTGCGTTTTTCGGCCAAAAAACTAGAATTCCGCCCGATTACAATATTTTTGTGTGCTACTGCCCACCCTTCCAAGTGGTTCCGGGACCCCCCGACCCCGATCGCCTAAAAATTTTCCGGGCCGTCAAATACGACCTAAGGAACCATAGTAACCGCCCCGCCATCATCGTTTCTCATTTTTTGCATTTTTCGGCCAAAAAACTAGAATTACGCCAGATTCCCATATTTTCGTGTGCTATACCCACGCCTTCCAAATGGTCCGGGTAGCCGCGGACCCCGATCGCCTAAAATTTTTCCGGACTATCAAATACGACCTAAGGTACCATAGTCACCGCTCCACCATGATCGTTCCAAATGCTTTGCATTTTTCGGTCAAAAAACTAGAACTCCGCGCGATTTGCATATTTTCGTGTGCTATAGCTTACGCCTTCCGAGTGGTCCCGGGAGCTGTGGACCCCGATCGCCTAAATTTTTCCGGGCCATCAATAAGGACCTAAGGAACCATAGTCACTGCCTCGCCATGATCGTTCCTCATTTTTTGGCCAAAAAACTAGAATTCCGCCCTATTCCCATATTTTTGTGTGCTATCGCCCACGCCTTCCGAGTGGGTCGAGCCCCCGGAGCCGGATCACCTAAAAATTTTCCGAACTATCAAATACGACCTAAGGAACCATAGTCACCGCCCCGCCATGATCATTCCTATTCTTTTGCGTTTTTCACCCAAAAAACTAGAATTCCGCGCGATTTCCATATTTTAGTGTGCTTTAGCCCACGCCTTCCAAGGGGTCTCGGGAACCCCGAACCCCGATCGCCAAAAAATTTTCCGGACGATCAAATACGACCTAAGGAACCATAGTCACCGCCCCGCCATGATCGTTCCTAGTCTTTTCCATTTTTCAGCCAAAAAACTAGAATTCCACGCGATTTCCATATTTTCGTGTGCTTTAGCCCACGCCTTCCAAGGGGTCCCAGGAACCCCGAACCCCGATCGCCTAAAAATTTTCCGGGCCATCAAATACGACCTAAGGAACCATAGTAACCACCCCGCCATGATCGTTCCTCATTTTTTGCGTTTTCGACCAAACAACTAGAATTCCGCGCGATTCCCATATTTTTGTGTGTTATAGCCCACGCCTTCCGAGTGGTCCCGGGACCTCCGGACCCCTATCGCCTAATATTTTTCTGGACTATCAAATAAGACCAAAGGAACCATAGTCACCGCCCAGCCATGATCATTCCTCATTTGTTGCGTTTTTCGGCCAAAAAACTAGAATTTCGCCCGATTACAATATTGTTGTGTGCTATTGCCCACCCTTCCAAGTGGTTCCGTGACCCCAGGACCCCGATCGCCTAAAAATTTTTCGGTCCGTCAAATACGACCTAAGGAACCATAGTAACCGCCCCGCCATCATCGTTTCTCATTTTTTACATTTTTCTGCCAAAAAACTAGAATTACGCCCGATTCCCATATTTTCGTGTGCTATACCCACGCATTCCAAGTTGTCCGGGGAGCCGCGGACCCCGATCGCCTAAAATTTTTCTGGACTATCAAATACGACCTAAGGTAACATAGTCACCGCCCCACCATGATCGTTCCAAATTCTTTGCATTTTTCGGCCAAAAAACTAGAACTCCGCGCGATTTGCATATTTTCGTGTGCTATAGCTTACGCCTTCCGAGTGGTCCCGGGAGCCGTGGACCCCGATCGCCTAAAATTTTTCGGGCCATCAAATACGACCTAAGGAACCAGAGTCACCGCCCCGCCATGATCGTACCTCATTTATTGCGTTTTTCGGCCAAAAAACTAGAATTCCGCTCGATTACCATATTTTTGTGTGCTATTGCCCATGCCTTCCGAGTGGGCCGGGCCGCCGGACTCGGATCGCCTAAAAAGCTTTCGGGCCATCAATTAGGACCTAAGGAACCATAGCCCCTGCCTAGCCATGATCGTTCCTCATTTTTTGTATTTTTTGGCCAAAAAACTAGAATTCAACCCGATTCCCATATTTTTGTGTGCTATCGCCCACGCCTTCCGAGTGGGTCGAGCCCCCCGGAGCAGGATCGCCTAAAAATTTTCCGGACTATCAAATACGACCTAAGGAACCATAGTCACCGCCCCGCCATGATCATTCCTAGTCTTTTGCGTTTTTCATCCAAAAAACTAGAATTCCGCGCGATTTCCAGATTTTCGTGTGCTTTAGCCCACGCCTTCCAAGGGGTCCCGGGAACCCCGAACCCCGATCGCCTAAAAATTTTTTGGACTATAAAATACGGCCTAAGGATCCATAGTCACCGCCCTGCCATGATCGTTCCTAGTCTTTTGGGTTTTTCAGCCAAAAAACTAGAATTCCGCGCGATTTCCATATTTTCATGTGCTTTAGCCCACGCCTTCCAAGGGGTCCCGGAAAACCCGAACCTCGATCGCCAAAAAATTTTCTGGGCCATCAAATACGACCTAAGGAACCATAGTAACCACCCCGCCATGATCGTTTCTCGTGTTTTGCGTTTTTCGACATAACGACTAGAATTCCGCGCGATTCCCATATTTTTGTGTGTTATAGCCCACGCCTTCCGAGTGATCCCGGGACCTCCGGAACCCTATCGCCTAATATTTTTCCGGACTATCAAATAAGACCAAAGGAACCATAGTCACCGCCCAGCCATGATCATTCCTCATTTGTTGCGTTTTTCGACCAAAAAACTAGAATTCCGCCCGATTACAATATTTTTGTGTGCTATTGCCCCCCTTCCAAGTGGTTCCGGGACCCCCGGACCCCGATCGCCTAAAATTTTTCCGGGCCGTCAAATACGACCTAAGGAACCATAGTAACCACCCCGCCATCATCGTTTCTCATTTTTTGCATTTTTCGGCCAAAAAACTAGAATTACGCCCGATTCCCATATTTTCGTGTGCTATACCCACGCCTTCCAAGTGGTCCGGGGAGCCGCGGACCCCGATCGCCTAAAATTTTTCCGGACTATCAAATACGACCTAAGGTACCATAGTCACCGCCCCACCATGATCGTTCCAAATGCTTTGCATTTTTCGGCCAAAAAACTAGAACTCCGCGCGATTTGCATATTTTCGTGTGCTATAGCTTACGCCTTCCGAGTGGTCCCGGGAGCCGTGGACCCCGATCGCCTAAAATTTTCCGGGCCATCAAATACGACCTAAGGAACCATAACCACCGCCCCTCCATGATCGTTCCTCATTTATTGCGTTTTTCGGCCAAAAAACTAGAATTCCGCTCGATTACCATATTTTTGTGTGCTATTGCCCATGCCTTACGAGTGGGCGGGGCCGCCGGACTCGGATAGCCTAAAAAATTTTCGGGCCATCAATTAGGACCTAAGGAACCATAGTCCCCGCCTCGCCATGATCGTTCCTCATTCTTTGCATTTTTTGGCCAAAAAACTAGAATTCCGCCCGATTCCCATATTTTTGTGTGCTATCGCCCACGCCTTCCGAGTGGGTCGGGCCCCCCGGAGCCGGATCGCCTAAAAATTTTCCAGAATATCAAATACGACCTAAGGAACCATAGTCACCGCCCCGCCATGATCGTTCTTAGTCTTTTGCATTTTTCATCCAAAAAACTAGAATTCCGCGCGATTTCCATATTTTCGTGTGCTTTAGCCCACGCCTTCCAAGGGGTCCCGGGAACCCCGAACCCCGATCGCCTAAAAATTTTCTGGAATATCAAATACGAACTAAGGATCCATAGTCACCGCCCCGCCATGATCGTTCCTAGTCTTTTGCGTTTTTCAGCCAAAAAACTAGAATTCCGCGCGATTTCCATATTTTCGTGTGCTTTAGCCCACACCTTCCAAGGGGTCCCGGGAACCCCGAACCTCGATCGCCAAAAAATTTTCCGGGCCATCAAATACGACCTAAGGAACCATAGTAACCACCCCGCCATGATCGTTCCTCATTTTATGCGTTTTTCGACCAAACAACTAGAATTCCGCGCGATTCCCATATTTTTGTGTGTTATAGCCCACGCCTTCCGAGTGATCCCGGGACCTCCGGACCCCTATCGCCTAATATTTTTCCGGACTATCAAATAAGACCAAAGGAACCATAGTCACCGCCCAGCCATGATCATTCCTCATTTGTTGCGTTTTTCGGCAACAAAACTAGAATTCCGCCCGATTACAATATTGTTGTGTGCTATTGCCCACCCTTCCAAGTGGTTCCGGGACCCCCGGACCCCGATCGCCTAAAATTTTTCCGGTCCGTCAAATACGACCTAAGGAACCATAGTAACCGCCCTGCCATCATCGTTTCTCATTTTTTGCATTTTTCGGCCAAAAAACTAGAATTACGCCCGATTTCCATATTTTCGTGTGCTATACCCACGCCTTCCAAGTGGTCCGGGGAGCCGCGGACCCCGATCACCTAAAATTTTTTCGGACTATCAAATATGACCTAAGGTACCATAGTCACCGCCCCACCATGATCGTTCCAAATTCTTTGCATTTTTCGGCCAAAAAACTAGAACTCCGCGCGATTTGCATATTTTCGTGTGCTATAGCTTACGCCTTCCGAGTGGTCCCGGGAGCCGTGGACCCCGATTGCCAAAAATTTTTCGGGCCATCAAATACGACCTAAGGAACCATAGTCACCGCCCTGCCATGATCGTTCCTCATTTATTGCATTTTTCGGCCAAAAAACTAGAATTCCGCTCGATTACCATATTTTTGTGTGCTATTGCCCATGCCTTCCGAGTGGGCCGGGCCGCCGGACTCGGATTGCCTAAAAAAATTCCGGGCTATCAATTAGGACCTAAGGAACCTTAGTCACCGCCTCGCAATGATCGTTCCACATTTTTTGCATTTTTTGGCCTAAAAACTAGAATTCCGCCCGATTCCCATATTTTTGTGTGCTATCGCCCACGCCTTCCGAGTGGGTCGGGCCCCTCGGAGCCGGATCGCCTAAAAATTTTCCGGACTATCAAATACGACCTAAGGAACCATAGTCACCGCCCCGCCATGATCGTTCCTAGTCTTTTGCGTTTTTCATCCAAAAAACTAGAATTCCGCGCGATTTCCATATTTTCGTGTGCTTTAGCCCACGCCTTCCAAGGGGTCCCGGGAACCCCGAACCCCGATCGCCTAAAAATTTTCCAGACTATAAAATACGACCTAAGGATCCATAGTCACCGCCCCGCCATGATCGTTCCTAGTCTTTTGCGTTTTTCAGCCAAAAAACTAGAATTCCGCGTGATTTCCATATTTTCGTGTGCTTTAGCCCACGCCTTCCAAGGGGTCCCGGGAACCCCGAACCTCGATCGCCTAAAAATTTTCCGGGCCATCAAATACGACCTAAGGAACCATAGTAACCACCCCGCCATGATTGTTCCTCATTTTTTGCGTTTTTCGACCAAACAACTAGAATTCCGCGCGATTCCCATATTTTTGTGTGTTATAGCCCACGCCTTCCGAGTGATCCCGGGACCTCCGGAACCCTATCGCCTAATATTTTTCCGGACTATCAAATAAGACCAAAGGAACCATAGTCACCGCCCAGCCATGTTCATTCCTCATTTGTTGCGTTTTTCGGCCAAAAAACTAGAATTCCGCCCGATTACAATATTGTTGTGTGCTATTGCCCACCCTTCCAAGTGGTTCCGGGACCCCCGGACCCCGATCGCCTAAAATTTTTCCGGTCCGTCAAATACGACCTAAGGAACCATAGTAACCGCCCTGCCATCATCGTTTCTCATTTTTTGCATTTTTCGGCCAAAAAACTAGAATTACGCCCGATTTCCATATTTTCGTGTGCTATACCCACGCCTTCCAAATGGTCCGGGGAGCCGCGGACCCCGATCACCTAAAAAATTTTCGGACTATCAAATATGACCTAAGGTACCATAGTCACCGCCCCACCATGATCGTTCCAAATTCTTTGCATTTTTCGGCCAAAAAACTAGAACTCCGCGCGATTTGCATATTTTCGTATGCTATAGCTTACGCCTTCCGAGTGGTCCCGGGAGCCGTGGACCCCGATCGCCAAAAATTTTCCGGGCCATCAAATACGACCTAAGGAACCATAGTCACCGCCCTGCCATGATCGTTCCTCATTTATTGCATTTTTCGGCCAAAAAACTAGAATTCCGCTCGATTACCATATTTTTGTGTGCTATTGCCCATGCCTTCCGAGTGGGCCGGGCCGCCGGACTCGGATCGCCTAAAAAATTTTCGGGCTATCAATTAGGACCTAAGGAACCTTAGTCACCGCCTCGCAATGATCGTTCCTCATTTTTTGCATTTTTTGGCCTAAAAACTAGAATTCCGCCCGATTCCCATATTTTTGTGTGCTATCGCCCACGCCTTCCGAGTGGGTCGAGCCCCCCGGAGCAGGATCGCCTAAAAATTTTCCAGACTATCAAATACGACCTAAGGAACCATAGTCACCGCCCCGCCATGATCGTTCTTAGTCTTTTGCATTTTTCATCCAAAAAACTAGAATTCCGTGCGATTTCCATATTTTCGTGTGCTTTAGCCCACGCCTTCCTAGGGGTCCCGGGAACCCCGAACCCCGATCGCCTAAAAATTTTCTGGAATATCAAATACGAACTAAGGATCCATAGTCACCGCCCCGCCATGATCGTTCCTAGTCTTTTGCGTTTTTCAGCCAAAAAACTAGAATTCCGCGCGATTTCCATATTTTCGTGTGCTTTAGCCCACACCTTCCAAGGGGTCCCGGGAACCCCGAACCTCGATCGCCAAAAAATTTTCCGGGCCATCAAATACGACCTAATGAACCATAGTAACCACCCCGCCATGATCGTTCCTCATTTTTTGCGTTTTTCGACCAAACAACTAGAATTCCGCGCGATACCCATATTTTTGTGTGTTATAGCCCACGCCTTCCGAGTGATCCCGGGACCTCCGGACCCCTATCGCCTAATATTTTTCCGGACTATCAAATAAGACCAAAGGAACCATAGTCACCGCCCAGCCATGATCATTCCTCATTTGTTGCATTTTTCGGCAAAAAAACTTAGAATTCCGCCCGATTACAATATTGTTGTGTGCTATTGCCCACCCTTCCAAGTGGTTCCGGGACCCCCGGACCCCGATCGCCTAAAATTTTTCCGGTCCGTCAAATACGACCTAAGGAACCATAGTAACCGCCCTGCCATCATCGTTTCTCATTTTTTGCATTTTTCGGCCAAAAAACTAGAATTACGCCCGATTCCCATATTTTCGTGTGCTATACCCACGCCTTCCAAGTGGTCCGGGGAGCCGCGGACCCCGATCGCCTAAAATTTTTCCGGATTATCAAATACGACCTAAGGTACCATAGTCACCGCCCCACCATGATCGTTCCAAATGCTTTGCATTGTTCGGCCAAAAAACTAGAACTCCGCGCGATTTGCATATTTTCGTGTGCTATAGCTTACGCCTTCCGAGTGGTCCCGGGAGCCGTGGACCCCGATCGCCTAAAATTTTCCGGGCCATCAAATACGACCTAAGGAACCATAATCACTGCCCCGCCATGATCGTTCCTCATTTATTGCGTTTTTCGGCCAAAAAACTAGAATTCCGCCCGATTACAATATTGTTGTGTGCTATTGCCCACCCTTCCAAGTGGTTCCGGGACCCCCGGACCCCGATCGCCTAAAATTTTTCCGGGCCATCAAATACGACCTAAGGAACCATAGTAACCGCCCCGCCATCATCGTTTCTCATTTTTTGCATTTTTCTGCCAAAAAACTATAATTACGCCCGATTCCTATATTTTCGTGTGCTATGCCCACGCCTTCCAAGTGGTCCGGGGAGCCGCGGACCCCGATCACCTAAAATTTTTCCGGACTATCAAATACGACCTAAGGTACCATAGTCACCGCCCCACCATGATCGTTCCAAATGCTTTTCAATTTTCGGCCAAAAAACTAGAACACCGCGCGATTTGCATATTTTCGTGTGCTATAGCTTACGCCTTCCGAGTGGTCCCGGGAGCTGTGGACCCCGATCGCCTAAAATTTTCCGGGCCATCAAATACGACCTAAGGAACCATAGTCACCGCCCCGCCATGATCGTTCCTCATTTATTGCGTTTTTTGACAAAAAACTAGAATTCCGCTCGATTACCATATTTTTGTGTGCTATTGCCCACGCCTTCCGAGTGGGCCGGGCCGCCGGACTCGGATCGCCTAAAAATATTTCGGGCCATCAATTAGGACCTAAGGAACCATTGTCACTGCCTCGCTATGATCGTTCCTCATTTTTTGCATTTTATGGTCAAAAAACTAGAATTCCTCCCGATTCCCATATTTTTGTGTGCTATCGCCCACGCCTTGCGAGTGGGTCGGGCCCCCCGGAGCCGGATCGCCTAAAAATTTTCCGGACTATCAAATACGACCTAAGGAACCATAGCCACTGCCCCGCCATGATCGTTCCTAGTCTTTTGCGTTTTTCAACCAAAAAACTAGAATTCCGCGGGATTTCCATATTTTTGTGTGTAATAGCCCACGCCTTCCGAGTGGTCCCGGGACCTCCTGACCCCTATCGCCTAAAATTTTTCCGTACTATCAAATACGACCTAAGAAACCATAGTATCCGGCCCGCCATGATCGTTCCTCATTTTTTGCATTTTTCGGCCAAACAACTAGAATTCTGCGCGATTACAATATTTTTGTGTGCTATTGCCAACCCTTCCAAGTGGTTCCGGGACCCCCGGACCCAGATCGCCTAAAATTTTTCCGGGCCGTCAAATACGACCTAAGGAACCATAGTAACCGCCCCGCCATCATCGTTTCTCATTTTTTGCATTTTTCGGCCAAAAAACTAGAATTATGCCCGATTCCCATATTTTCGTGTGCTATACCCACGCCTTCCAAGTGGTCCGGGGAGCCGCGGACCCTGTTTGCCTAAAATTTTTCCGGACTATCAAATACGACCTAAGGTACCATAGTCACCGCCCCACCATGATCGTTCCAAATGCTTTGCATTTTTCGGCCAAAAAACTAGAACTCCGCGCGATTTGCATATTTTCATGTGCTATAGCTTACGCCTTCGGAGTGGTCGCGGGAGCCGTGGACCCCGTTCGCCTAAAATTTTCCGGGCCATCAAATACGACCTAAGGAACCATAGTCACCGCCCCGCCATGATCGTTCCTCATTTATTGCGTTTTTCGGCCATAAAACTAGAATTCCGCTCGATTACCATATTTTTGTGTTCTATTGCCCACGCCTTCCGAGTGGGCCGGGCCACCGGACTCGGATCACCTAAAAAATTTTCGGGCCATCAATTAGGACCTAAGGAACCATAGACACCGCCTCGCCATGATCGTTCCTCATTGTTTTGCATTTTTTGGCCAAAAAACTAAAATTCCGCCCGATTCCCATATTTTTGTGTGCTATCGCCCACGCCTTCCGAGTGGGTTAGGCCCCCCGGAGCCGGATCGCCTAAAAATTTTCCGGACTATCAAATACGACCTAAGGAACCATAGTAACTGCCCCGCCATGATAGTTTCTAGTCTTTTGCGTTTTTCAGCCAAAAAACTAGAATTCCGTGCGATTCCTATATTTTTGTGTGTTATAGCCCACGCCTACCGAGTGGTCCCGGGACCTCCTGACCCCTATCGCCTAAAATTTTTCCGAACTATCAAATACGACCTAAGGAACCATAGTATCCGGCCCGCCATGATCGTTCCTCATTTTTTGCATTTTTCGGCCAAACAACTAGAATTCTGTGCGATTCCCATATTTTTGTGTGTTATAGCCCACGCCTTCCGAGGGGTCCCGGGACCTCCGGACCCCTATCGCCTAATATTTTTCCGGACTATCAAATAAGACCAAAGGAACCATAGTCACCGCCCAGCCAACATCATTCCTCATTTGTTGCGTTTTTCGGCCAAAAAACTAGAATTCCGCCCGATTACAATATTTTTGTGTGCATAGCCCACCCTTCCAAGTGGTTCCGGGACCCCCGGACCCCGATCGCCTAAAAATTTTCCGGGCCGTCAAATACGACCTAAGGAACCATAGTAACCGCCCCGCCATCATCGTTTCTCATTTTTTGCATTTTTCGGCCAAAAAACTAGAATTACGCCCGATTCCCATATTTTCGTGTGCTATACCTACGCCTTCCAAGTGGTCCGGGGAGCCGCGGACCCCGTTTGCCTAAAATTTTTCCGGACTATCAAATACGACCTAAGGTACCATGGTCACCGCCCCACCATGATCGTTCCAAATGCTTTGCATTTTTCGGCCAAAAAACTAGAACTCCGCGCGATTTGCATATTTTCATGTGCTATAGCTTACGCCTTCGGAGTGGTCCCGGGAGCCGTGGACCCCGATCGCCTAAAATTTTCCGGGCCATCAAATATGACCTAAGGAACCATAGTCACCGCCCCGCCATGATCGTTCCTCATTTATTGCGTTTTTCGGCCAAAAAACTACAATTACGCCCGATTCCAATATTTTCGTGTACTATACCACGCCTTCCAAGTGGTCCGGGGAGCCGCGGACCCCGATCGCCTAAAATTTTCCGGGCCATCAAATATGACCTAAGGAACCATAGTCACCGCCCCGCCATGATCGTTCCTCATTTATTGCGTTTTTCGGCAAAAAAACTAGAATTCCGCTCGATTACCATATTTTTGTGTGCTATTGACCACGCCTTCCGAGTGGCCCGGGCCACCGGACTCGGATCGCCTAAAATATTTACGGGCCATCAATTAGGACCTAAGGAACCATAGTCACCGCCTCGCCATGATCGTTCCTCATATTTTGAATTTTTTGGCCAAAAAACTAGAATTTCGCCCGATTCCCATATTTTTGTGTGCTATAGCCCACGCCTTCCGAGTGGGTCGGGCCCCCGGAGCCGGATCGCCTAAAAATTTTCCGGACTATCAAATACGACCTAAGGAACCATAGTCACCGCCCCGCCATGATCGTTTCTACTCTTTTGCGTTTTTCAGCCAAAAAACTAGAATTCCGCGCGATTTCCATATTTTCGTGTGCTTTAGCCCACGCCTTCCAAGGGGTCCCGGGAACCCCGAACCCCGATCGCCTAAAAATTTTCCGGGCCATCAAATACGACCTAAGGAACCATAGTAACCACCCCGCCATGATCGTTCCTCATTTTTTGCGTTTTTCGACCAAACAACTAGAATTCCGCGCGATTCCCATATTTTTGTGTGTTATAGCCCACGCCTTCCGAGTGGTCTCGGGACCTTCGGACCCCTATCGCCTAATATTTTACCGGACTATCAAATAAGACCAAAGGAACCATAGTCACCGCCCAGCCATGATCATTCCTCATTTGTTGCGTTTTTCGGCCAAAAACCTAGAATTCCGCCCGATTACAATATGTTTGTGTGCTATTACCCACCCTTCCAAGTGGTTCCGGGACCCCCGGACCCCGATTGCCTAAAATTTTTTCGGGCCATCAAATACGACCTAAGGAACCATAGTAACCGCCCCGCCATCATCGGATCTCATTTTTTGCATTTTTCGGCCAAAAAACTAGAATTACGCCCGATTCCCATATTTTCGTGTGTTATACCCACGCCTTCCAAGCGGTCCGGGGAGCCGCAGACCCCGATCGCCTAAAATTTTTTCGGACTATCAAATACGACCTAAGGAACCATAGTCACCGCCCCGCCATGATCGTTCCTCATTTATTGCATTTTTCGGCCAAAAAACTAGAATTCCGCTCGATTACCATATTTTTGTGTGCCATTGCCCACGCCTTCCGAGTGGGCCGGGCCACCGGACTCGGATCGCCTAAAAAATTTTCGGGCCATCAATTAGGACCTAAGGAACCATAGTCACCGCCTCGCCATGATCATTCCTCATTTTTTGCATTTTTTGGCCAAAAAACTAGAATTCCGCCCGATTCCCATAATTTTGTGTGCTATCGCCCACGCCTTCCGAGTGGATCAGGCCCCCCGGAGCCGGATCGCCTAAAAATTTTCCGGACTATCAAATACGACCTAAGGAACCATAGTCATCGCCCCGCCATGATCGTTTCTACTCTTTTGCGTTTTTCAGCCAAAAAACTAGAATTCCGCGCGATTTCCATATTTTTGTGTGCTTTAGCCCACGCCTTCCAAGGGGACCCGGGAACCCCGAACCCCGATCGCCTAAAAATTTTCCGGGCCATCAAATACGACCTAAGGAACCATAGTAACCACCCCGCCATGATCGTTCCTCATTTTTTGCGTTTTTCGACCAAACAACTAGAATTCCGCGCGATTCCCATATTTTTGTGTGTTATAGCCCATGCCTTCCGAGTGGTCTCGGGACCTTCGGACCCCTATCGCCTAATATTTTACCGGACTATCAAATAAGACCAAAGGAACCATAGTCACCGCCCAGCCATGATCATTCCTCATTTGTTGCGTTTTTCGGCCAAAAACCTAGAATTCCGCCCGATTACAATATGTTTGTGTGCTATTGCCCACCCTTCCAAGTGGTTCCGGGACCCCCGGACCCCGATTGCCTCAAAATTTTTCGGGCCGTCAAATATGACCTAAGGAACCATAGTAACCGCCCCGCCATCATCGGATCTCATTTTTTGCATTTTTCGGCCAAAAAACTAGAATTACGCCCGATTCCCATATTTTCGTGTGTTATACCCACGCCTTCCAAGCGGTCCGGGGAGCCGCAGACCCCGATCGCCTAAAATTTTTTCGGACTATCAAATACGACCTAAGGAACCATAGTCACCGCCCCGCCATGATCGTTCCTCATTTATTGCATTTTTCGGCCAAAAAACTAGAATTCCGCTCGATTACCATATTTTTGTGTGCCATTGCCCACGCCTTCCGAGTGGGCCGGGCCACCGGACTCGGATCGCCTAAAAAATTTTCGGGCCATCAATTAGGACCTAAGGAACCATAGTCACCGCCTCGCCATGATCGTTCCTCATTTTTTGCATTTTTTGGCCAAAAAACTAGAATTCCGCCCGATTCCCATAATTTTGTGTGCTATCGCCCACGCCTTCCGAGTGGGTCAGGCCCCCCGGAGCCGGATCGCCTAAAAATTTTCCGGACTATCAAATTCGACCTAAGGAACCATAGTCACCGCCCCGCCATGATCGTTTCTAGTCTTTTGCGTTTTTCAGCCAAAAAACTAGAATTTCGCGCGATCCCATATTTTTGTGTGTTATATAGCCCACGCCTTCCGAGTGGTCCCGGGTCTCCGGACCCCTATCGCCTAAAATTTTTCTGGACTTTCAAATAAGACCTAAGGAACCATATTCACCGCCCAGCCATGATCGTTCCTTGTTTTTTCCGTTTTTCGGCCAAAAAACTAGAATTCCGCGCGATTCCCATATTTTCGTGTCCTATAGCCCACGCCTTCCGAGTGGTCCCGGGACCTCCTGACCCCTATCGCCTAAAAATTTTTCGGACTATCAAATACGACCTAAGGAACCATAGTATCCGCCCCGCCATGATCGTTCCTCATTTTTTGCATTTTTCTGCCAAACAACTAGAATTCCGCGCGTTTCCCATATTTTTGTGTGTTATAGCCCACGCCTTCCGAGTGGTCTCGGGACCTCCGGACCCCTATCGCCTAATATTTTTCCGGACTATCAAATAAGACCAAAGGAACCATAGTCACCTCCCAGCCATGATCATTCCTCATTTGTTGCGTTTTTCGGCCAAAAAACTAGAATTCCGCCCGATTACAATATGTTTGTGTGCTATTGCCCACCCTTCCAAGTGGTTCCGGGACACCCGGACCCCGATCGCCTAAAATTTTTCCGGGCCGTCAAATACGACCTAAGGAACCATAGTAACAGCCCCGCCATCATCGTTTCTCATTTTTTGCATTTTTCGGCCAAAAAACTAGAATTACGCCCGATTCCCATATTTTCATGTGCTATACCCACGCCTTCCAAGCGGTCTGGGGATCCGCAGACCCCGATCGCCTAAACTTTTTCCGGACTATCAACATAGTCAACGCCCCACCATGATCGTTCCAAATGCTTTACATTTTTCGGCCAAAAAACTAGAACTCCGCGCGATTTGCATATTTTCGTGTGCTATAGCTTACGCCTTCCGAGTGGTCCCGGGAGCCGTGGACCCCGATCGCCTAAAATTTTCCGGGCCATCAAATACGACCTAAGGAACCATAGTCACCACCCCGCCATGATCGTTCCTCATTTATTGCTTTTTTCGGCCAAAAAATTAGAATTCTGCTCGATTACCATATTTTTGTGTGCTTTGCCCACGCCTTCCGAGTGGGCCGGGCCGCCGGACTCGGATCGCCTAAAAAAATTTTGGGCCGTCAATTAGGACCTAAGGAACCATAGTCACCGCCTCGCCGTGATCGTTCCTCATTTTTTGCATTTTTTGGCCAAAAAACTAGAATTCCGCCCGATTCCCATATTTTTGTGTGCTATCGCCCACGCCTTCCGACTGGGTCTGGCCCCCAGGAGCCGAATCGCCTAAAATTTTTCCGGACTATCAAATACGACCTAAGGAACCATAGTCACCGGCCCGCCATGATCGTTCCTAGTCTTTTGCGTTTTTCAGCCAAAAAACTAGAATTCCGCACGATTTCCATATTTTCGTGTGCTTTAGCCCACGCCTTCCAAGGGGTCCCGGGACCTCCGGACCCCTATCGCCTAATATTTTTCCGGACTATCAAATAAGACCAAAGGAACCATAGTCACCGCCCAGCCATGATCATTCCTCATTTGTTGCGTTTTTCGGCCAAAAAACTAGAATTCCGCCCGATTACAATATTTTTGTGTGCATAGCCCACCCTTCCAAGTGGTTCCTGGACCCCCGGACCCCGATCGCCTAAAAATTTTCCCGGCTGTCAAATACGACCTAAAGAACCATAGTAACCGCCCCGCCATCATCGTTTCTCATTTTTTGCATTTTTCGGCCAAAAAACTAGAATTACGCCCGATTCCCATATTTTCGTGTGCTATACCCACGCCTTCCAAGTGGTCCGGGGAGCCGTGGACCCCGTTTGCCTAAAATTTTTCCGGACTATCAAATACGACCTAAGGTACCATAGTCACCGCCCCACCATGATCGTTCCAAATTCTTTGCATTTTTTGGCCAAAAAACTAGAACTCCGCGCGATTTGCATATTTTCGTGTGCTATAGCTTACGCCTTCCGAGTGGTCCCGGGAGCCGTGGACCCCGATCGCCTAAAATTTTCCGGGCCATCAAATACGACCTAAGGAACCATAGTCACCGCCCCGCCATGATCGTTCCTCATTTATTGCATTTTTCGGCCAAAAAACTAGAATTTCGCTCGATTACCATATTTTTGTGTGCTATTGCCCACGCCTTCCGAGTGGCCCGGGCCACCGGACTCGGATCGCCTAAAAAATTTACGGGCCATCAATTAGGACCTAAGGAACCATAGTCACCGCCTCGCCATGATCGTTCCTCATTTTTTGCATTTTTTGGCCAAAAAACTAGAATTTCGCCCGATTCCCATATTTTTGTGTGTTATAGCCCACGCCTTCCGAATGGGTCGGGCCCCCCGGAGCCGGATCTCCTACAAATTTTCTGGACTATCAAATACGACCTAAGGAACCATAGTCACCGCCCCGCCATGATCGTTCCTAGTCTTTTGCGTTTTTCAGCCAAAAAACTAGAATTCCGCGCGATTTCCATATTTTCGTGTGCTTTAGCCCACGCCTTCCAAGGGGTCCCGGGAACCCCGAACCCCGATCGCCTAAAAATTTTCCGGGCCATCAAATACGACCTAAGGAACCATAGTAACCACCCCGCCATGATCGTTCCTCATTTTTTGCGTTTTTCGACCAAACAACTAGAATTCCGCGCGATTCCCATATTTTTGTGTGTTATAGCCCACGCCTTCCGAGTGGTCTCGGGACCTCCGGACCCCTATCGCCTAATATTTTTCCGGACTATCAAATAAGACCAAAGGAACCATAGTCACCTCCCAGCCATGATCATTCCTCATTTGCTGCGTTTTTCGGCCAAAAAACTAGAATTCTGCCCGATTATAATATGTTTGTGTGCTATTGCCCACCCTTCCAAGTGTTTCCGGGACACCCGGACCCCGATCGCCTAAAATTTTTTCGGGCCGTCAAATACGACCTAAGGAGCCATAGTAACAGCCCCGCCATCATCGTTTCTCATTTTTTGCATTTTTCGGCCAAAAAACTAGAATTACGCCCGATTCCCATATTTTCGTTACTATACCCACGCCTTCCAAGCGGTCCGGGGGACCCCGATCGCCTAAAATTTTTCCGGACTATCAAATACGACCTAAGGTACCATAGTCACCGCCCCACCATGATCGTTCCAAATGCTTTGCATTTTTCGGCCAAAAAACTAGAACTCCGCGCGATTTGCATATTTTCGTGTGCTATAGCTTACGCCTTCCGAGTGGTCCCGGGAGCCGTGGACCCCGATCGCCTAAAATTTTTCGGGCCATCAAATACGACCTAAGGAACCATAGTCACCGCCCCGCCATGATCGTTCCTCATTTATTGCTTTTTTCGGCCAAAAAACTAGAATTCTGCTCGATTACCATATTTTTGTGTGCTATTGCCCACGCCTTCCGAGTGGGCCGGGCCGCCGGACTCGGATCGCCTAAAAAAATTTTGGGCCATCAATTAGGACCTAAGGAACCATAGTCACCGCCTCGCCGTGATCGTTCCTCATTTTTTGCATTTTTTGGCCAAAAAACTAGAATTCTGCCCGATTCCCATATTTTTGTGTGCTATCGCCCACGCCTTCCGACTGGGTCGGGCCCCCCGGAGCCGGATCGCCTAAAATTTTTCCGGACTATCAAATACGACCTAAGGAACCATAGTCACCGCCTCGCCATGATCGTTCCTAGTCTTTTGCGTTTTTCAGCCAAAAAACTAGAATTCCGCACGATTTCCATATTTTCGTGGGCTTTAGCCCACGCCTTCCAAGGGGTCCCGGGAATCCCAAACCCCGATCGCGTAAAAAATTTTCGGGCCATCAAATACGACCTAAGGAACCATAGTAACCACCCCGCCATGATCGTTCCTCATTTTTTGCATTTTTCGGCCAAACAACTAGAATTCCACGCGATTCCCATATTTTTCTGTGTTATAGCCCACGCCTTCCGAGTGGTCCCGGGACCTCCGGACCCCTATCGCCTAATATTTTTCCGGACTATCAAATAAGACCAAAGGAACCATAGTCACCGCCCAGCCATGATCATTCCTCATTTGTTGCGTTTTTCGGCCAAAAAACTAGAATTCCGCCCGATTACAATATTTTTGTGTGCTATTGCCCACCCTTCCAAGTGGTTCCGGGACCCCCGGACCCCGATCGCCTAAAATTTTTCCGGGCCGTCAAATACGACCTAAGGAACCATAGTAACCGCCCCGCCATCATCGTTTCTCATTTTTTGCATTTTTCGGCCAAAAAACTAGAATTACGCCCGATTCCCATATTTTCGTGTGCTATACCCACGCCTTCCAAGTGGTCCGGGGAGCCGCGGACCCCGTTTGCCTAAAATTTTTCGGGACTATCAAATACGACCTAAGGAACCATAGTCACCGCCCCGCCATGATCGTTCCTAGTCTTTTGCGTTTTTCAGCCAAAAAACTAGAATTCCGCACGATTTCCATATTTTCGTGTGCTTTAGCCCACGCCTTCCAAGGGGTCCCGGGAATCCCGAACCCCGATCGCGTAAAAAATTTTCGGGCCATCAAATATGACCTAAGGAACCATAGTAACCACCCCGCCATGATCGTTCCTCATTTTTTGCGTTTTTCGGCCAAACAACTAGAATTCCGCGCGATTCCCATATTTTTCTGTGTTATAGCCCACGCCTTCCGAGTGGTCCCGGGACCTCCGGACCCCTATCGCCTAATATTTTTCCGGACTATCAAATAAGACCAAAGGAACCATAGTCACCGCCCAGCCATCATTATTCCTCATTTGTTGCGTTTTTCGGCCAAAAAACTAGAATTACGCCCGATTACAATATTTTTTTGTGCTATTGCCCACCCATCCAAGTGGTTCCGGGACCCCGATCGCCTAAAATTTTTCCGGCTCGTCAAATACGACCTAAGGAACCATAGTAACTGCCCCGCCATCATCGTTTCTCATTTTTTGCATTTTTCGGCCACAAAACTAGAATTACGCCTGATTCCCATATTTTCGTGTGCTATACCCACGCCTTCCAAGTGGTCCGGGGAGCCGCGGACCCCGTTTGCCTAAAATTTTTCCGGACTATCAAATACGACCTAAGGTACCATAGTCACCGCCCCACCATGATCGTTCCAAATGCTTTGCATTTTTCGGCCAAAAAACTAGAACTCCGCGCGATTTGCATATTTTCATGTGCTATAGCTTACGCCTTCGGAGTGGTCCCGGGAGCCGTGGACCCCGATCGCCTAAAATTTTCCGGGCCATCAAATACGACCTAAGGAACCATAGTCACTGCCCTGCCATGATCGTTCCTCATTTATTGCGTTTTTCGGCCAAAAAACTAGAATTCCGCTCGATTACCATATTTTTGTGTGCTATTGCCCACGCCTTCCGAGTGGGCCGGGCCACCGGACTCGGATCGCCTAAAAAATTTACGGGCCATCAATTAGGACCTAAGGAACCATAGTCACCGCCTCGCCATGATCGTTCCTCATTTTTTGCATTTTTGGCCAAAAAACTAGAATTTCGCCCGATTCCCATATTTTTGTGTGCTATCGCCCACGCCTTCCGAGTGGGTCGGGCCCCCGGAGCCGGATCGCCTAAAAATTTTCCGGACTATCAAATACGACATAAGGAACCATAGTCACCGCCCTGCCATGATCATTTCTAGTCTTTTGCGTTTTTCAGCCAAAAAACTAGAATTCCGCGCGATTTCCATATTTTCGTGTGCTTTAGCCCACGCCTTCCAAGGTGTCCCGGGAACCCCGAACCCCGATCGCCTAAAAATTTTCCGGGCCATCAAATACGACCTAAGGAACAATAGTAACCACCCCGCCATGATCGTTCCTCATTTCTTGCGTTTTTCGACCAAACAACTAGAATTCCGCACGATTCCCATATTTTTGTGTGTTATAGCCCACGCCTTCCGAGTGGTCCCGGGACCTCCGGACCCCTATCGCCTAATATTTTTCCGGACTATCAAATAAGACCAAAGGAACCATAGTCACCGCCCAGCCATGATCATTCCTCATTTGTTGCGTTTTTCGGCCAAAAAACTAGAATTCCGCCCGATTACAATTTTTTTGTGTGCTATTGCCCACCCTTCCAAGTGGTTCCGGGACCCCCGGACCCCGATCGCCTAAAATTTTTCCGAGCCGTCAAATACGACCTAAGGAACCATAGTAACCGCCCCGCCATCATCGTTTCTCATTTTTTGCATTTTTCGGCCAAAAAACTAGAATTACGCCCGATTCCCATATTTTCGTGTGCTATACCCAGGCCTTCCAAGCGGTCCGGGGAGCCGCAGACCCCGATCGCCTAAAATTTTTCCGGACTATTAAATACGACCTAAGCTACCATAGTCACCGCCCCACCATGATCGTTACAAATGATTTTCATTTTTCGGCCAAAAAACTAGAACTCCGCGCGATTTGCATATTTTTGTGTGCTATAGCTTACGCCTTCCGAGTGGTCCCGGGAGCCATGGACCCCGATCGCCTAAAATTTTCCGGGCCATCAAATACGACCTAAGGAACCATAGTCACCGCCCCGCCATGATCGTTCCTCATTTATTGCTTTTTTCGGCCAAAAAACTAGAATTCCGCTCGATTACCATATTTTTGTGTGCTAGTGCCCACGCCTTCCGAGTGGGCCGGGCCGACGGACTCGGATCGCCTAAAAATATTTCGGGCCATCAATTAGGACCTAAGGAACCATAGTCACCGCCTCGCCGTAATCGTTCCTCATTTTTTGCATTTTTTGGCCAAAAAACTAGAATTCCGCCCGATTCCCATATTTTTGTGTGCTATCGCCCACGCCTTCCGACTGGGTCGGGCCCCCCGGAGCCGGATCGCCTAAATGTTTTTCGGACTATCAAATATGACCTAAGGAACCATAGTCACCGTCCCGCCATGATCATTCCTAGTCTTTTGCGTTTTTCAGCCAAAAAACTAGAATTCCGCACGATTTCCATATTTTCGTGTGCTTTAGCCCACGCCTTCCAAGGGGGCCCGGGAATCCCGAACACCGATCGCGTAAAAAATTTTCGGGCCATCAAATACGACCTAAGGAACCATAGTAACCACCCCGCCATGATCGTTCCTCATTTTTTGCATTTTTTGGCAAAACAACTAGAATTCCGCACGATTCCCATATTTAAGTGTGTTATAGCCCACGCCTTCCGAGTGGTCCCGGGACCTCCGGACCCCTATCGCCTAATATTTTTCCGGACTATCAAATAAGACCAAAGGAACCATAGTCACCGCCCAGCCATGATCATTCCTCATTTGTTGCGTTTTTCGGCCAAAAAACTAGAATTCCGCCCGATTACAATATTTTTGTGTGCTATTGCCCACCCTTCCAAGTGGTTCCGGGACCCCCGGACCCCGATCGCCTAAAATTTTTCCGGGCCGTCAAATACGACCTAAGGAACCATAGTAACCGCCCCGCCATCATCGTTTCTCATTTTTTGCATTTTTCGACCAAAAAACTAGAATTACGCCCGATTCCCATATTTTCGTGTGCTATACCCACGCCTTCCAAGTGGTCCGGGGAGCCGCGGACCCCGATCGCCTAAATTTTTTCCGGACTATCAAATACGACCTAAGGTACCATAGTCACCGCCCTACCATGATCGTTCCAAATGCTTTGCATTTTTCGGCCAAAAAACTAGAACTCCGCGCGATTTCCATATTTTCGTGTGCTATAGCTTACGCCTTCCGAGTGGTCCCGGGAGCCGTGGAC